>NW_026606846.1:255000-600000 GCF_029890125.1 Rhinichthys klamathensis goyatoka | reverse complement strand
CTCTGGACTCTAGACGGGAGACTGGGACTGGAGTCACCTCTGGACTCTGGATGGGAGACTGGGACTGGAGTCACCTCTGGACTCTAGACGGGAGACTGGAACCGGAGTCACCTCTGGACTCTGGATGGGAGACTGGGACTGGAGTCACCTCTGGACTCTGAACGGGAGACGGACTAGAGTCACCTCTGGACGGGAGACTGGGACTGGAGTCACCTCTGGACTCTGAACGGGAGACGGACTAGAGTCACCTCTGGACTCTGGACGGGAGACTGGGACTGGAGTCACCTCTGGACTCTGGATGGGAGACTGGGACTGGAGTCACCTCTGGACTCTAGACGGGAGACTGGAACTGGAGTCACCTCTGGACTCTGGATGGGAGACTGGGACTGGAGTCACCTCTGGACTCTGAACGGGAGACGGACTAGAGTCACCTCTGGACTCTGGACGGGAGACTGGGACTGGAGTCACCTCTGGACTCTGAACGGGAGACTGGAACCGGAGTCACCTCTGGACTCTGGATGGGAGACTGGGACTGGAGTCACCTCTGGACTCTAGACGGGAGACTGGGACTGGAGTCACCTCTGGACTCTGGATGGGAGACTGGGACTGGAGTCACCTCTGGACTCTAGACGGGAGACTGGAACTGGAGTCACCTCTCGACTCTGAACGGGAGACGGACTAGAGTCACCTCTGGACTCTGGACGGGAGACTGGGACTGGAGTCACCTCTGGACTCTGGATGGGAGACTGGGACTGGAGTCACCTCTGGACTCTAGACGGGAGACTGGGACTGGAGTCACCTCTGGACTCTAGACGGGAGACTGGGACTGGAGTCACCTCTGGACTCTAGACGGGAGACTGGGACTGGAGTCACCTCTGGACTCTGGACGGGAGACTGGGACTGGAGTCACCTCTGGACTCTGGATGGGAGACTGGGACTGGAGTCACCTCTGGACTCTGGATGGGAGACTGGGACTGGAGTCACCTCTGGACTCTAGACGGGAGACTGGAACTGGAGTCACCTCTGGACTCTGGACGTGGACTCTCTGGATGGGAGACTGAGACTGGAGTCACCTCTGGACTCTGGATGGGAGACTGGGACTGGAGTCACCTCTGGACGGGAGACTGGGACTGGAGATTCTGGCATGGTGGTGGCCATTCTGGCCGAGGGCTCTGGCGTGGCTGCCATCTTGACGGGAGGTTCAAGCGTGGTGGTGGCGGCCATCTCGAATGAGGCAATATGGCTATTATAGACATTGTTTAATTTACAGGCTCTGGAACAGGCTCAGGAACAGGCCCAGGAACAGGCTCTGGAACAGGCTCAGGAACAGGCTCTGGAGATAAGGACCAGAGAATGGAGAACTTCTTTAAAGCCATCCGAACAGAAATGATAGAAGGGTCCCTTACTTTAGTTATGAGGTCTATGCTGTTTGAATGACGGGACGAGACCCTGGAACGGCTTCCTCTACCGTATAAGGTAATCCATATACCCGTTGAACGTCTTCAATGTAACTCTTCAAGGAACTGTTGTCGCAGCTGCAGGAACTTGCTGATACAGGTGTTTGTCCAACCCACACCAAAAGATGGTCTTTAATGTGTCTTCATTCCAGGGTACTTAAAGGGGAGACTCCACTGTTTTTTTCATATTAAACTATGTTATTCCCTTAACTAAGACGAGTTGATACATACCTCTCTCGTCTCAGTGCGTGCACTCAATCACAAAAAGTGGATAACTATAATGTATGGCGGAATACCACAGCAAGTGCTTGGGAGCACTTCGACTCGGTGCATATATATCTATGGACTCGGCGCAGTAATATCATCACTCCGGAGAGGGAGAGGACTTTTCACGAGTGATGATATTACTGCGCCGAGTCCATAGATATATGCACCGAGTCGAAGTGCTCCCAAGCACTTGCTATGGTATTCCGCCATACATTATTATCAAGGCTCAAGGCTCTGTCCCTTTGTCCTGTGGTGTGCCTCAAGGCTCTGTGTTCGGCCCTCTGTTGTCCATACTGTAAATGTTTCCTCTTGCCGAGATTATTAGGAGTTTTAAAGTATCTTATCATTGTTATGCTGATGATATCCAATTATATATATATATCTTATAGTCCAGATAGATTAGATAAACTGTCCCTGTTGTAGAATTGTCTAGTCTCCATTAACAAATGGATGGCAGACAACTTTCTCCAACTTAATAAAGATAAAACTGAGGTGATGATCATTGCCCCAGATACCATTACCCCTAAGATTAGGCAGGCCTTTGGGGGTTTATCATCCTCTGACTGTGGTGATATAAGAAATCTGGGTGTCTTATTTGACAGGTCTATGTGTTTTAACAGTCATGTAACAGTCATGGTTCGTTCCTGTTTTTCCATCTCAGGAACATTGCTAAGATTAGATCTATGGTTTCAAAAAAAAGAGATTGAGATGCTTGTTCATGCCTTTATTTCTTCACAGCTGGATTATTGCAATTTTCTGTACACTTGTTTGAACAAATCTTGGATCGACTGCAAGTCGTACAGAAGGCTTTTGACTTGGAGGTCGCACATTACTCCTGTGCTTAAGGCCCTCATTAGCTTCCTATTGGGTTAAGAGTGCATTTTAAAATTGTAGTCATTACTTACAGAGCTTTGCATGGTCAAGCACCCTCTTACATCCAGGGTTTATTACATGCACACGCCCCAGGTCGGTCTCGGGTCTTCAGGCCAAGAGCTTTTAACCGTTCCCAGAACCCGTCTTAAGACGAGCGGCGACGTGCTCTCTGTGTGTGGCCCAACAGCATTGAGAACTATGGCTTCTGTGGAATCTCTTGAAACACGTCTGAAGACACATCTTTTTGGACAAGCTTTTAATTAACAATATGATTTGGCGTTTATTCAATTTCTATGGTGTTTGATGGCATTTCTACAGATGTTATTTTATTTGTTTTGATATTATTATTATTATTTTTTACTGTATAACACTTTGTTATGGAAGCTTGTTTCCGCCACAGAATGAAAAATAAAAAGGTAATTGCGTCTTTTTATCTCACAATTCTGACTTTTTTCTCACAATTGCGAGTTTACATCTCGCAATTCTGACTTTATTTCTCAAAATTGCGAGATATAAAGTCAGAATTGTGTGATATAAAATCGCAATTGCGTGTTATAAAGTCAGAATTGTGTGATATAAAATCGCAATTGCATGTTATAAAGTCAGAATTGCGAGATATAAAGTCAGAATTGTGTGATATAAAATCGCAATTGCGTGTTATAAAGTCAGAATTGCGAGATATAAAGTCAGAATTTATTTATATAAAATCGCAATTGCACGTTATAAAGTCAGAATTGCGAGATATAAAGTCAGAATTGCGTGATATAAAATCGCAATTGCGTGTTATAAAGTCAGAATTGCGTGATATAAAGTCGCGATTGCGTGTTATAAAGTCAGAATTGCGTGAAATAGTCGCAATTGCGTGTTATAAAGTCAGAATTGCGTGTCATAAAGTCAGAATTGCGAGATATAAAGTCAGAATTGTGATATAAAATTGCAATTGCGTGTTATAAAGTCAGAATTGCGAGATATAAAGTCAGAATTTATTGATATAAAGTCGCAATTGCACGTTATAAAGTCAGAATTGCGTGATATAAAGTCGCAATTGCGTGTTATAAAGTCAGAATTGCGTGAAATAGTCGCAATTGCGTGTTATAAAGTCACAATTGCGTGTTATAAAGTCAGAATTGCGTGAGATAAAGTCGAAATTGCGTGATATAAAGTCAGAATTGTGAGGTATAAACTATTCTGAGGGGAAAAAAGTTACTTTTTTTCCTTAGAATTGGACTGATAACTCGCAATTGCGAATTTATATCTCACAATTCTGAGAAAGGATGTCAGAATTTCGAGACATAAACTTGCAATTATGTGTTATAAAGTCAGAATTGCGAAATGTAAACTCGCAATTGTGAGAAAAAAAGTCAGAATTGTGAGATAAAAAGTCGCAATTCTGTCTTTGTATCTCGCAGTTGCGACTTTATTTCTCAGAATTGCGACTTTGTATCTCGCAATTGCGACTTTATTTCTCACAATTCTGACTTTATATCTCGCAATTGTGAGATAAAAAGTCGCAATTCTGTCTTTTTTTCTCGCAATTGCCACTTTTTTTCTCGCAATTGCGACTTTATATTTCGCAATTGCGACTTTATTTCTCACAATTCTGACTTCATATCTCGCAATTGTGAGATAGTCACAATTTTTTAAAAAATTTTATTCAGTGGCGGAAACAAGCTTCCATACTTTGTGACCCTTCCTTGTCTGTGAAAGTTGCTATATAAATAAACGTAACTTACTTAGTAATATTCCTGCTGCCGTCTCTATAATAACCCTAATCAAACAACAAAAGACAAAGAGAAAATTCACTTGCTCTTTATTTGTAATGTGTATTTTACTTATAAAGCGCATTATTTTACACTTGATTCCAGTTTCTGTACCTGAAATCATATTTTTGTTCAGTTGTAACTTTTTGCAATAGTAATTAAAAAAGAACAAGTAAAAAATTAGCAGTGTTTATTTGCTTTTTAATAATGCTTGAAATTTACATAAGTTCGGCTAGTTGTTTTTCTATGTTGTTTTTAAGCCACAGGCAAGCGTTCCCTGTTCTTTAACTTGTAGATTTCTGTTCATGATATTCAGCTACAATTAAATGTTTTGCAATAAGACCAAATGGTAATGATATCTAAGTTTTTTATTTTTTTTTACCTTATTGGAATTGATAGGAATCGCAATCGATAAGCAGAACTGAAATTGGAATCGTTAAAATTCCGACGATTCCCAACCCTAATTGAAAGTGTTGTTCTTCGCTGAGAAACTCCCAGCTTTATTTTGAAGAGTGTGTTTATCCACGGAGTAAGAGACACAAGCATTAATGATTGTAAAGTGAGTCTGTTTATTAGAAGAGGAACAGAGATGAAGCCGCTCACACACACACACACACACACACACACACACACACACGTCCTCAGGTCTCCCAGCCCTTGCCCCCGGGCTGCTTGGGGAGCCGGAGCCCCACGAGACCGGCGGCCTGGTCGATGCGCACGTCTGCTCTGGGCGAGTGGTAGCGCAGGTGCAGACGCAGGTGCAGACGCGTGGAGCTCAGCAGACACAGGTACGACTGCGCCGCATGCAGAGCCTCCGCCTGCGCTCGACACAGCTGCGCTCCGGTCACCTGAAACACACACACAGATCACATTCAGCAGGATCTTAATGTGGAAAAAGCAGCTTCATGAGCTGAAGGTCATGTTTCCCTCATTAATACACACAGCTCAAACACTCACCGCTAACCCAAACTGACCCAACACCACTCAACTGCACTGAGCAGATAAATATATATAACATTCACAGAAAATATATTATATTAGTACAATACAATTATTTATATCAATTTGTAATAGTTTTATTTTGACTAATTAGAATATAAATATATTAATTATAATTTTGTATGTTCTAAAAAATCTAAAATATTTACTTAAATAAATTAATATTATACTTAGCTATAAATATAAGTAATTTATAATTATAGATTTTTTATAATTATAATATATCAATTTTGCCATTTTTGGAAAATATTTAAAACATTTACTTAAAATATATGAATATTATAAATATAAATAATCATTTAATGAAGTATATATAATAATTTAAAAATATATTATTAATTATATTTTGATAAAATAAATAAATATTTAAAAAACTTCAAATTTTATATTAATATACTATAATATATTAATAGACTATTATAATGATGTGATGAAATTATAATTTTGTTTTTCATAATTAAAACAAATATATTATATAATTGTAATTTTAATAGTAAAATATTATATGTAAAATAGTATATATATATATATATATATATATATATATTATAATTTGATACAAGTAAATGTTATATTAATATAATATAATTCCAACTTGTCAGACAGTTTGTGGACGGACTTTAATCAATAATGCGCAAAAGAACTGAACTCTTCTGGATTGCAGTGACGCACACACACACACACACACTGTTATATCGAGCAGCCGGTATCGGTTCTGTTACCTGGTTCCTCCTGAACTGCTCCAGCACATATTTATAAATGAGAGTGTGTTTGTAATCGGAACCCTTCACGATCCGGATCTCCTTCAGAATCCCGCGACACACACCGAGCGCCGCCATCTTCACGACAGACACGACGAGTCGAGCACACACACACAGAACCAGGGGGCAGACTCGATCAAACAAACACACAGGCGGCTCTCGTCGAGTGCATGTGGTAGAACAGCCATATATAGATATCTATGAGAACAGCGATGAATCAATACATGATATTTGTAGAGGAAAAGAAATGCAATTACATTGGAAAATGACGCGAATTTCAATAATACATACATTTTAAACAATTATGTGTAGTATTTTTTAGAGTGTGAATAATAATTGACATTAACTAGGGTATATATTTAAAAGAAATATATATTTTATTAAACATGCTTTATTAATTATTGATTAAACATACTGACAAAATCTTTAAAGTGTCATTCAAAGTTCGATTCACTGCACCGGATACCTGTATTGCATCTGGCAGCAGCTGTACATGATTGAACGATAAAACACTGACAGCCAATCAGAATCCATTGTAATTTAAGGGCTCGCGCATTTAAAAAGGCAGACGACTTGCAGAGAAATGAATCGCTGAGGCCCAGAAATACTGTGTAACAAGTCAAACCCCCATTTCAAGACAATGGATATAGAAAACAATCGTTCATACCCTCTGTCGTTCATACCCAACACTGTCTTGCTTCCTTTGAAGTTGCAGTGTTGTTTTTATTCCACTATATTGACTATGTCAGCTAAACTCACTGTTAGCTCATTACACTAGCTTCACTCGACGCACAGCATGCTGAGGACATCTGCTGGTGAAAGCCTGCAAATGCAACAAGAACAGCAAAAATATGTTGGATTTCATGCGATTTCTCATTGTGGTGGTGATATTATAAGTAATAATTATTGAAAATTCGATGACGTACACACTTTAAAACAGCACGTAAAAACTGCCAGGTTCAAAAAAATTTCAAACATCATTGATAAAAATCATCTAAATTCAAGAGTTCTCTTTTCGACAATTGACTTATTTTTGAACCCCAGATTAGAGGTGCATGGAATTTTACCTGTGGATTTATGTGAAAGTCTTTTGAAATTTTTTGTCGGTCGTATATCGGACATCCGAAGGAATATACAACAGTGCTCATTTGAGCCTATGGATGATAACTCATGCTGTGCTGTCCGATTTTGAGCCTATCTCCTTACCCACACTTTTAGACATTGTTTGTAAGCTAAAGCCGACAGTTTCTCCACAAGATATTGTTCCTACAGTGCTATTTAACCCTCTGGGGTCCTTCGGCCCAAATGGACCCGAAGCATTTAAATTGTTTTTTTTTTAAATCATTGCTTTATCGGAATGGTCCGAAATTTGGTGACTTTGTTGGTACTTAGCATATGAACACCCCAAAAAATTGGGGACAGGATTTGAATAGTCTAAGTGGTTGTAAAAAAAATAGTCACACTCAGGACCTTCGGGACACATCCACACACACACACACACACACACACACACACACACACACACACACACACACAAACACACTTTTATACACATACACACTAATAAATTCAGATTACATATGGGTTTTGAATTTTTAAAATGCTCAGTTTGTCCACCATATGGCATCCATCTGAAAAAATAAAAAAATAAAAAATATATATTTTTTAAATTTCTATTATATTCAATGGGAAAAAAAAATGGGTCATAATTATTGCATTAATATTAATTATAAATCATTTTTATTTTTGAAATTATCTCAAAACACCAAAAAAGAAAAGAAAAAATATTATAAAAAACAAGTAAAAAAAAAAAAAAGATGATTTTTTTTTAATAAATATTAATCCCACCCTTCCGGCCCATTTGGACCCGAAGGTCCTGAGTGTGACTCTGAAATGAAGGACCCCAGAGGGTTAAGAAAGTTATTGAGTTGATTGGTCCATTTATAGTATCAATAATTAATAAGAGTCTACTCTCTGGAATTGTTCCAACCTACTGTAAACATGCTATAGTGCATCCTTTGCTGAAAAAAACTAATTTAGATAAGAATGTCTTGTGCAATTATAGATCAATCACAAAGCTACCTTATCTAGCAAAGATCTTGGAGAAAACAGTCTTTATTTAACTTGAGTCCTTCCTTACTGACAATACTATTGGTGAAGTCTTCCAGTCGGGCTTCAAAAAACAACATACACTCTAAAAAATGCTGGGTTGTTTTAACCCAATTTTGGGTCAAATATGGACAAACCCAAACGTTGGGTTAAAAATTTTATGTAAAAATTTAAACCAACGGCTGGATTTGTCCATATTTGACCCAAAGTTGGGTTAAAACAACCCAGCATTTTTTAGAGTGTACAGAATCTGCATTATTAAAAGTATTTAATGACGTTTTTATGGCCACAGATATTGGTGATTCAACAGTACTTCTATTATTAGATCTTACAGCAGTGTTTGACACAATTGACCATAACATTTTAATGTCACGCTTAGAAAATTATGTAGGGATTCGAGGTAATGTTTTAAATTGGATTAAGTCTTATTTTTATAATAGAAGTTTTGCAGTACAAATGGGAGAATGTACTTCAAGATCTGCATCTTTGTCATGCGGTATTCCACAAGGATCTATTTTGGCGCCAGTTTTCTTCTCACTTTACATGCTTCTGTTAGGTCAGATTATGAGAAAATATGAGATATCCTTTCACTGTTACGCAGACGACACCCAGTTGTATCTACCCCTAAAACCAACTGTCCCTGCTGCTGTTGGTTGGCTGGTAGAGGGTCTCGGGGAGATTAAAAGGTGGATATCTGCAAATTTTCTGTCTCTAAATGAATCTAAAACAGAAGTGATTTTATTTGGTCCCTCTGAGTCTGCAGACTCATCTAAAATTGAATTGGGTACACTATCCCCTTATTTGAAGCATCAAGTAAAAAATCTAGGTATAACTTGTGATAGTGCGTTAAGATTTGATAAGCAGATCAATCTAGTAGTTAAAATGAGTTTCTTCCAGTTAAGATTAGTTGCTAAAATTAAGCCCTTTGTAACACAGAAGGACCTGGAAAAAATAGTTCATGCGGCCGCCAGACTCCTGACAGGCACTCGAAAATTCGAGCATATCACTCCAATATTACACAAACTACATTGGTTGCCAGTTTTATACAGGATTAATTTTAAGATACTCTTATTTGTTTTTAAAGCATTACATGGTACTGCCCCTACGCATGTAGCTGATCTTATCCGGGTACATAAACCAAAAAGAGCATGGCATTTGATTGTCCATGAGTATGTGCTGGTGTAATAGGTTTTTATTGACGCCGCTTAGATGTTGAGGTGTCCATGGCAATGCGTAGAATTTAACTGTGATTTTCTGATTGTTATTTTATCCTATGTACAGCACTAAGGTCAACTCTGAATTTTGCACTAACTGTAGCTTGTTTATTGAAGATGCAGGACAACCAGCTAATAAAGCATTACAGTAATCTAGTCTCGAGGTCATGAATGCATGAACTATCTTTTCTGCATCAGAAACAGATAGCATGTTACGTAATTTAGCAATGTTTCTAAGGTGGAAAAAGGCTGTTCTTGTGACATATGAAATATGATAATCGAAAGACAGGTTGCGGTCTAGTATAACACCCAGGTCTTTTACTGTAGTGGATAAAGTAACAGGACATCCTTCTAAATTAAAGTTGTATTGTAAGAGATTTTGTGGGTAGTTTTTTGGACCAACAAGTAATACCTCCGTTTTATCTGGATTTAATAGCAGGAAATTATGCGTCATCCAGCATTTTATATCTTTAAGACACTCTGTCAATTTAGATAAGTTAGTGTATTCATCTGGCCGTGATGAAATATATAATTGAGTGTCATCAGCATAACAGTGGAAATTAATTCCATGTTTTCTTATAATATTACCAAGTGGCAGCATATATATTGAGAATAGCAGAGGGCCTAACACCGATCCTTGCGGCACTCCATAGTCTACTGACGTTATCTTCGATTTTTCCCCATTTAAACAGACAAAATGGTAACGGTCCGATAAGTACGATCTGAACCAGCTTAATGCCTGTCCCTGAACACCAGTGTAGTTTTGTAGTCGATCCAAGAGTATTTTATGATCTATAGTGTCGAACGCAGCACTAAGATCGAATAGAACTAGTATTGAGATACAGCCTTGGTCAGAAGCTAAAAGTAAATCATTTGTAATTTTAACTAGCGCAGTTTCTGTGCTATGATGCGGTCTGAATCCTGAGTGAAATTTTTCATATATCTCGTTTTCTTGCATGAAAGAGCACAATTGAGCGGACACAGTCTTTTCTAGTATTTTAGACATAAATGGAAGATTTGAAATGGGTCTGTAATTTGCTAAGTTATTTGGATCTAATTGCGGTTTCTTAATGAGAGGTTTTATTACTGCCAGCTTGAATATTTTTGGAACATGACCTAAAGATAAAGACGAGTTAATAATATTAAGAAGAGGCTCTTCCACTACAGGTAACACTTCTTTCAGTAGTTTAGTGGGTATTGGATCTAATAAACATGTTGTTGGTTTAGATGCAATGATAAGTTTATTTAGCTCTTCCTGTCCTACAGTTGTAAAGCGGTGTAGTTGTTCTTGAGGGGCCATAATTGAGGCTGAATCATAAGACACCATAGAGGATTGTACATTTACAATTGTGTTTCGGATGCTTTCTATTTTCTTATTGAAGTAATTCATAAAATCATTACAGCTATACTGTAACGGAATATTTTGCTCTGGCGATGTCTGTTTATTTGTTAGTCTAGCCACGGTGTTAAATAAAAACCTTGAATTATTTTGGTTATTTTCTATTAGTTTGCGGAGATGCTCTGCCCTGGCTGCTTTTAGAGCTTTTTTTATAACGTGACATACTGTCTTTCCACGCGATTCTAAAGACCTCTAAATTAGTTTGTTTCCATTTACGCTCTAAGTTACGAGTTTCTCTCTTGATAGCATGTGTAGTACTATTGTACCATGGTGCTTTAGTTTTCTCTCTAACCTTTTTTAATTTATTGGTGCAACAATATCTAATGTACTAGAGAAAATGGTGCTCAAACTGCTGGTCATTTCCTCTAGTTCATCTGTTTGTTTGGGTTCACTGAGCAGCTGAGATAGATCAGGTAAGCTATTTGAGAATCTATCTATAGTGGTCGGAAGGATTGTTCTGCCTGGTCTATAACGTGGCGCAACATGACATATTTCAGCAGTACGTATTATACAAGTTACCATGTAATGATCAGTGAGATCGTCACTTTGCGGTATAATATCTATATCGGTTGAATTGGTTCCGTATGATATAATTAAATCTAGTGTATGATTTAGACGATGAGTGGGACCACTGACATTCTGCTTGACCCCAAAGGAGTTTAATAAATCTGTAAACGCAGTCCCTAACGCATCATTTGTGTTATCTACGTGTATGTTAAAATCTCCAACAATTATTGCTTTATCGGCATTGACCAATAGATCCGAGAGAAAGTCTGCAAACTCTTTTAGGAAATCAGCATATGGTCCTGGAGGTCTATATACGGTCGCCAAGGCTAGAGATAATAGGGATTTCTTTCTTACATCTAAGAGCGTAACATTTAGCACAAGTACTTCAAACGAATTAAACCTGTGACCT
Source organism: Rhinichthys klamathensis goyatoka (assembly GCF_029890125.1). Lineage (NCBI taxonomy): Eukaryota > Metazoa > Chordata > Actinopteri > Cypriniformes > Leuciscidae > Rhinichthys > Rhinichthys klamathensis. The sequence goes on along the minus strand of NW_026606846.1, from coordinate 588,245 downwards.
GTTTTCTGAGCAACATTAAGAATATCTCTATAGATTGTTGCAACACCGCCGCCACGGCCGATCAGACGGGGCTCATGCTTATAACAGTATCCTGGCGGAGTAGACTCATTTAGACCGAAATAATCATTTGGTTTAAGCCAGGTTTCAGTAAGGCAAAGTACATCGAAGCTATTATCTGTGACCATTTCAACCATTTCACTCGACATAACACACGACAGTCAAATATGTTGTATAATATAACCCAACTTGTCGAGAGTGACATCTCCACCATCCACAAACATATCCTCTGCTACCGAGGCAATGGATGAAACATCGCTCTTCATCAGAAATGTGATCTTCCAACTCATCACTGTCACGGCGAGTACACTGGTCAATAACTTCTTCAAGTGAGAAGTGTGTTTTTCTAGTTCTTTTTGTCATTTTACACCTGTTACCTTCTTTCGTCCCACTGAAGCTGCATATCAATCTTTACAGAAATGTATTGGCTATCAGAAACGACAGTCATTTCCATACTCTATTACAACTGGATTGATTTATTATGTTTTATGTTTATTTGGCTGTTGGTGGTCTGACAAAGAGACCGATTGTACCCGCTGTGTTGATTGTATCTTTAAAATGGTTTACATCGTTCGAATCACGAGTATCTCAGCTTCAAAGATATGTAACATGTTTACTTTTTGTTTTTGGACTTTTTTCTTGCAAGAAGTTAAACCCCTGAAACAGCCCAGTGTCCCGCGGCACTGGTTAAAATAAAAGTCTATGCTGCTTTATATTGTAAATTGACCATAAACTCCCACAATGCATGTCAATTTTGCGACCCACGAAGTAATGGCATTCCGCCACTAGACTGCAGTGTTTCCACATCAGCGTTTAACTAAGCAGTCTTCCAGTAAGTGGAGTTGACAAATATTTACAAATAACCCCAAAGTTTTCAAGAATAGGAAAAATTGATGGAAAAGGAAGGAAATTTAATGAAAGATGGGAAAGCATATTGTGCTTTAAAGGGTAACTAAACCTATGGTCAGAGCCTGACTCCACCCACTGGCAATATTTAAAAAATGCTGGAAAAGTGGGCGGAGCCCAGCGGAGATAGAGGGGATGAACGGATACTCTATCCTGACCGTTTTCAATACTCCCAATTCCAACTCCTGACAGTGGTTTTGACGAAACAAGATGGTTTTTATACTGCCATGGGCGTGGTAGCTCGTACCAAGGGCGAGGTAAGCTGAAACCTGCTTACGTCCGCTCTCACCGCTACCGTCACGAACTACCGCAAACATCCAATAGGAAAATTCAACTGCAGTAGCCACCGTTCAACCTGAAGAGGGCAGCACTCAGACGTTTTTACACCATATATTGTAGAATTAAAACACTTTATACCCAAATGTCAAAAAAGTTACTCGAGTAAGCCCCAGTCTTACAGATCATTAATTTAAAAAAGTTGTTTTAGTGTTTAGTTACCCTTTAACCCTCTGGGGACCAAGAACGCGCCGGCGCGTTTTGCTGGGTTTTTTTCACATAGCAGCAACATAGACTTAAAATACTCCATCATTTATGGTCATATAAATAAAATCAATACATGATTATAAACTATAGAGGGTCTTCTTTTTTTGTGTACACTCACATTAACATCAAAACCTTGTTTTTTTTTTAAAATAAATAAAATAAACAGGGTGCGCTTTCAGCTCACTCTGTCTCCGCAAAAATCTTTCTGAAACATGTCTGGAAAATGAACGGAAACTCCGCTAATACTTATCACACAAACATGAAACATACGTCTAAAGAACGCTTTAAATTTCTACTTTTAAATAAAACAATTCACATTTAAAACAAATATTCTCCTGCAATGTAATCTGTCTGAAACTAAAGAGAAGTACAGTTTCTCCTGTCTCAGCTCATTATCGTTAATTTGTTCACACCCACTCGCAGAGCGCGCTATTCATAAGATAATGTGTTGAGGCGATCTATGCAAAATAGATAAACGCCCCCAGGCAAATGCTGTAAACACACTAAATTTTTTTGTCAGATTAAGATTCGTCTTGCGCGGCTATGAGGAATAATCCTGGGACATTTACCACAGAACAAGTGCTGGTTTATTTTCACTTCGAGGAGGAGCAACAGATTCAGCTGAGAAGTGTAAGTGTTTTATGCTTGTGCTTTGTTCTAATCGCGATATAGAATAACGTTAGTGTCTGTAAATGGAAAAATAGCATACTGTTTAAATGTGAATCATGTTTCTCTCTCTCTCTGTGTGTGTGTGTGTGTGTGAATGAATGAATGAACGCACAGATACGCACTGTTACAGACGAAATAAAAGACAAAATTTTGTTGACTAGTTTTGGATAAAGTTTTTCAAATCAAATAAGCATTAAATAAGCTTCAAATAAGCTTCAAAATAAAGACATCAGCTTTTGTTAGGAGTTTCTGGGGATAGAAGTGTCCAGACGTATGCACCCTGTATATTAAAGAAGAACATTTAATTATTTGCGATATATATATATATATATATATATATATATACACACACACACACACACACACACACTGCTTAGAATTAGAAGTGAACACACCCATGCTAAAGTTGACTAAAAAGAGGAATAAAAAATCTTAATGCCTTAATTAAAAAATGAGGAAAACTCCAATCTTTAGGGACATGAATAATGTCCCTGAATTCTTTGTGAATGAATAATTAAAAAGCAATTTTAACCAGAAAAATCTACAATGCATGCCCAAAGTCGTGCAGCCATATAGTTTCTCTTGATATCAGCATGTTCACAGGTGTTTTTTTTTTTTTTTTACAGGGACAAAATGCCATGAGTCCTGCTGAGTTCAACATTCACAGGAGACTGTAATGAAAAATCAAACACCTTGGAAATGACAGGTATGTACTATGTTTCAGGAATGGGACAATGCTGTGTGACTGTTCAAGCCTCTGTCTTTAGATCAGTGTGCTTACTAATGTGCTTTTTTGTCCTTTGTTGTGTATCTTTGGATTATGTTGTGTTGTAAATAAATCCAAACAATCTAAAAGCCATTCTTTTTTAACCCTCCTCATTCTTTGTGCAAGGCTCCTCGTAATGGGGCCTGATAGCACCTAATAGGGCCATTATGGGAGGGTCTTTGTCTTTCTCAGGTGTGAAATGCCATACATATTAATGAGAGATCACGACTCCTCGCATAAAGCTTTCTCAAACAAAACACGTCATACACATGCTAAAAGACTTTATTGACTTATCTGAATGAGTAGTCAGGATGATTCTCACATAGTTTTGGAGCAAATATTCAAGACTATGTGATACAATTTTCAAAAGTCTTGTGAAGAAATAATCAATATGTGTTTTGTGACCTTATTTCAGAAACTTTTATTTTTAAGTTTTTCAATAACCATGCATAAATAATATTCTCTCAAACATACAAACATGTACATACATGTTGCTCACAGATTATGGTAGCCCCGTTTGTGCTATATAGAGTGAATTTACACCTTTGCCATTAACATGTTTATAAATAACGGAAAAAAGCACAAATGTCAGTGCATGTCAAAACATCCCAAGGGCCCCAAAAACCCCTTGGTCCCCAGAGGGTTAAAGAGAAAAACTGATATGTCTTTTGTGTTGTGAGGCAGTTTCGGTGGTGAAGGAGTAGTACGTCTGCATTTTGACACCAGATACAGAGCTAGAATACAAAATTTAGCCTCAAATAAAAACAACAAATTGTCCAAGAACTATAAGGCAGACTGCAATCACAGCAGCTGTTCAGAAAAGCGACAGCCGAAAGGGATTCAGGAGTGAAGCTGGGTTTATTGTGGCTGAAGAACCCTTTGTCCCACCGTTCCCTCATGGAATCAGGCTTGTGTGAGGCCTTGTCTGAAGCCTGGTTTGAGACTTGAGATCAGTGTACAATGAGCTATTGGTAAGAAGGAGGGGCTTGTGACAGAAAAATAAACTTCTTTGTTTTTAATCCTAAAATTTCAGATTTTAGAGACAAAGTCTGTAAATTATATGAAGACTACATGCCATGGATTATTGGCATTATTATAACATAAATGTGATATTATGACTTCAAAATAAATACTCTTTGATCTAACATATAACTGTACTACTGGTTTGTTGGAGAAATATTTAAGAACACAAGGAAAAGAAAATATCACAAAAATGTTTCTTTATTCTCTTTATGTGGGATGAGGAGATACAGAACAAGGATTAGTACAAGCTGCACTAAAAAGCTACTATTACAAGCTATTATTTAACATTCTAGATTTTTTACTTTAACAAAACACTTTTGAGTCACGTGATATTCATGGGTCCAGTCTCACTCAGTGCTTAAACTCTTTATACAAAGTTACATGTATAGGCAGCTCAGAGCTTATGAGTATTGTCTCTTATACTAACTTTCAAACAGTAATCTATTGCAAATGTGCACATTATTTCTCATTAATACAGGTTTATATATTAATGCTTCATCTTAAATCATACACTAAAGGGTCAGAATGATTGAAATCACATTGATGAAAGCTCCTGTTATCTTAAGGGAAACAGCATGTATCCACTGAAAGTGTTGTGGTTATTCCCGTTATCCTGAATCTTGCTGCTAGGCCAAAGTTTCACATAGACCACATCTCCAGCCTCCAGGACCAACACGACTGCTTTAGAGGAGTTCAACGCACCCTGAGTCTGATGAGCATATGCCTTAAGTACATCCTTTCCATTCTTCACAATGTGGGCGTTTGCTGGATTTGACTGACTACCATGAGCATAGACGGAGAATGTGAACACGTACACTCCTTTCAGCGGGGCTGTGAAGATACCTAAAGCAAACAACAAGAGATACTAAAGAGAATCAGCTGATTCCTGTATGACTGATTAATTACCAAGCACAGTGTAATAGTCTGGAAATATACACATAATTTAATTCTCTTATACACATTACTGTAGAGAGGTTTGAATGGAGCAGAAGGGTTTTCATTATATAAATGAGTTTTATGACTCCACTTTATTAATAATTACCTGTAATTGGGTTGTAGGCATTCCCTATGTTTGTGAAGACGTTCCTGTAGACTAGTATGATATCAGTGGTAGAAGGACCAATATCTCCGCTGCCAGATTGCAGCAGTGAAGCTGAAAATGCTATCTCTCTGTCTGTTGTTGAAAAACATAAGCAATATTGTGATATATTACTGTATTACGCTAAGAATGCATTGAATTTAACTTCATTCAAACACACTGTTTCACCTCTATTCTCCTTTCTCAACTCTTCCACTGACTCAGAGAAAGATTTGACATTTCTGTGAAGAAATAAAAATATGTGTTAAATTATATTTATAATGCTTATTGAATAGGGGTGTAACGGCACACAAAACTGGTGGTTCGGTACATAGCTCCGTTTTGAAAGTTACAGTTCGGGAAACATCAAGGTGAAAACAACATAAAATTGCTTATTTAATTTTTCTACTCCAATTCGTTGTAGTTCTGTTGTGTTTGTTTTATGTTTGTTCTGAGAATAGAATTTTCCTCACTAGAATTCCTACTATACTAGTAAGATTATAAAAACAACAGTACGGACGCAATAATTACATTTAAGCAATTCTAAAATGTCATTTTATTTATTTGACGTGTGCACCACGCAAAGTCTGTCAATCATCATTAGAGCGCCACCCTCAGGCTGAATAACGCATATACATAAAAATTCTGACAAAAGTGTGTCGGATGTGTTCAGCGATCAGAATATAAAGTTTACAAGATAAACTAGTGTTAAGACCCAGAAAATGCCCTATGGCCAGGAGCCGCTACTGAACTAAACTTAGGGTTTATTGCGATTTCTGGTGTTTAATGGTGGTTAAAAAGCAAACAACACTGTGAGTGTTCGTCATTGTCCATGAGTATCGAACCGAAAGGACACATACTGAAAATTCACTGGTACGATTATGTGTACTGTTACACTCCTGATAGATAACACAATTTACACAGTAAACACTCAGTTTTACAGTATGCAATGTCCTGCATTGTTGTTTTACTCTCACTGGTAAAAGAGTGAATGTTACCGTCATGTTTCTTGCTCAGCTCCTCCAGGACGAAGGTCTGTTGTTCTGCAGCTTTCTCAGCATCCCTCAGTCGCGTCTCGAGGCTCTGATGTCCGCTCTCTGCTCTGTGACGGTGGCGGTCAGTTCCTCTCAGAGCGGCGTGGATGTCAGGTAAGCACAGATGACCGTACAGTCTGCTGTCAGGTGAAGCTTCAGCTCTCCAAGTGTCTGCTTTGAGGGGATTCTGTCCTCCGTCCTCAGATCTGAGCTGATGACTGATCTCATTCCCACCGAGTCCTCCATCGACCTGCGGATGTACGACACACACGAAGGTTTCCAACAGCAGCAGTAAACACACTAAACCCTTCATTCTTCCTGAGGTGTGCTCTGTCATCCCCACAGCCCCGCAGGTTCTTTATAGTGTGCTGATTTACTGACTTTTGGACCTGAGATTTTTATTGTTTCAGATAAAAAGGTAGTTAAAAGTTAATCATAATTAAAGGGATGTTCCGGGTTCAGTAGATGTTTAGCTTCATTCACAATGTTGAGCACAACAGAAAATATAAATCTTTTATAAATTAAAATAGATTGTCACACCACTTTCTGGTATCCATGTGCATCTTGCAAAATTACTAGGTTTACCAACTTTATGATGGAAAGAAGAAAGAAAGAAAGAAAGAAAGAAAGAAAGAAAGAAAGAAAGAAAGAAAGAAAGAAAGAAAGAAAGAAAGAAAGAAAGAAAGAACAAATAAACACTGGATGTAAATTTACACGGACAAAATCAGAAAGTGATGTTTATGAGCTTTGTGGCAATAATACTGAAATATTAAATACTACGAAATATTTTAATATTTTAAACTGCTTTAACTAAAGAATGAGTTTTGCATTGTAGCGACAATGAGTTTGTTTTGGGGGAATATTAACTCAAATGGGGGTAATATTCATAAAATAATGAATATGTATTATCGCATATACACCAATTAAAATGATCTCAATAGGGAACAGGTCAAACCTCACCATATATGAATAATTAACACGATTTCTCGATAAAATAGGTAGATAAAACCAGATCAATTAATAAAGGTACATTTTCATGTGATTCAAATTTAGTTTGTCACGCAATCTGTCCATCCGCCGGACTGGAAACAAGACTTAACTATCACAATTTACCAGCCTGTAAACAATAAATAACTTTCCCTGTGGCCACAAGGACAGCTATTTTCTTGTAAGGCACTTTAGATATCTCAAAAGTTTAACAAGGTAGAGCTTGGCAGCTTAAATCGACATTTGCAGGGACTTCAAGTTATGGGACAATGAGACAGATTCACTTCAAAAGATTATGGAATTTGATAAAACACAAACTAAAGATTACATAGACTACTCGAGTAAATATGCATAGCAAAAAACCAACAATTACACAAAATGATTGCAATACCAAGTATTGGAGAGAGAAAGTTAGAGAGAGCGAGAGAGAGAGAGGAGAGAGCGGAGAGAGAGAGAGAGAGAGAGTCTCCGCCAGACCGATCACATCACGGCCTGCACACACACACACGTTAGAGAGAGAGAGAGAGAGAGAGAGAGAGAGAGAGAGAGAGAGAGAGAGAGAGAGAGAGAGAGAGAGAGAGAGAGAGAGAGAGAGAGAGAGAGAGAGAGTCTCCGCCAGACCGATCACATCACGGCCTGCACACACACACACGTTAGAGAGAGAGAGAGAGAGAGAGAGAGAGAGAGAGAGAGAGAGAGAGAGAGAGAGAGAGAGAGAGAGAGAGAGAGAGAGAGAGAGAGAGAGAATTTGTCTTCTCAGGACAGAACAGTTCAAACAGTCACTTCACAAGGAGACCCCTGGTTTGTACTAGACAACCTTAAACAGCAATTATTTTAAATTGTACTTGCTTTTGATAATGGCTCTTTTTGTGCGGCTGGTTTGAAAAGACCTCGGCCTGATGTCCGAGGTTTCTTCCGGGCAGAGGTAGATGTTGCGATCGCGGAATATGATTATTCTTAAATTCGTTTCGTTCGTGAATACACTGAACGAAGGCAAACTATCCACTGAGGTAGATCAAAATAGAAAGAAAAACTTAGATTTAAAACGAAACTTAGAAAGTAAACGAAGAACTCCGGTTGGAGTTCTTATTGAAGAAGGCTCTCTCTGGCGTAGAAAACTGCAAAGAAGAGAAGTGGCGCTCCGTGTTTTGAAGGGAGCGGGCCACACCTTTCTTACGTGCTTGGTCCAATAGTTTGGAAGGAGGCGTGGCGGCCGCAAGCCTCTTCGTTCGCGAAATACACGCCCTCCGGGCCATGTGCAGAGGAGTCCAAAACTGGGTTATAATACACCAGGGACGTGCACAGGAATTTTGAGGGGCAGTTGCTCTGACCTGAAAAAAGGCCCCCCCCCCCCCCGCCCCCGCCCCCCGTCAGAGATGAGACACATGAGAAAAAGAGTTCTTCATATTATTGTTTATTTAATTATTTTTATTTATTTATTTTATTTGAAAAGAAATAATCTGGCTTGAATGGAAAAACTCGCTTGTAATAATAAAAAATAAAAAAATGCTTCGATTTTGGGAAAAAATACAATCCTTTTTTAACCTTTTGGCTTCCCGTACATTTAGTTGTGCTTCTTGCTGAGCTCCTATTCAGTTCGTGAGCTATGTAAACCATTTGCCATTGCCACAGTCACACCTGACACTTCAGCGCTCCCAATACAATCCTCCCTCCTTTAAACAAAACAGTCAAAGAATAAGTACAACAATATAGAACAGAATGAGGTTCAAACAAACAATATTTATTGAATAGAGTATTTTTTATAGAATGTTAACATAACAAGTGAATATTAACATAAACATAAATAAGAAGAAAATAATAAATTATAACCCTGAGCTTTGGCTTTTGGGATTAACTTTGGTTCTCTCTACAGCCTGGGTATTTTCAGCATCAGTATGATTTTTTTATTATTATTATGCATGTTGAAGCAATTCTTGATTATGGTTATTATTTACTGAGGGATGTGCATCCATATTGACCAGTATGTCCAGACTAATCAACATTTTAAATTCAATATAGCTTATAAATCAATAGTCAATCAATGTCAAATTGTCAATATATTGCTTTCTATCTTGCATAATTAGTGCAGTTGTTTAGAGTTTTTAACTACACTGAGACTAGATAATCAGTGTCTGGTTTTAAATGTATAATGTGTACTTTGATTGGGAGTGCCATCATTCACGTGCATATATTGTACAGTATGTCTGGTCTCCACATTTCTGCTTGAAAAATGCGAGTTTCATGTCGTGCACGCGCATATGAACGCACGATAACACACGCGACGCGGTTATGTTTTCCGAGCTGCAGTAAACAAACACCGTTGCACTTTGTCGTTTATCAAAACAAACGTAAAAAAATTGTTTTTTACTCTCACTTTTGTCAGGCACAAAGTGATGCAAGAGATGCACTGCCTGCCCAGCTAGGTTAGCAAGACCGAAAAACATCAAACTTTGCTGACATCAAACTTAGAGAGGAGAGAACACAAGTTTACCTGATTGTTGTTCCCGCAATTCACTCTCATGGTTTTTACTTCTTCCTCTTTTCGTGACCAAAAGGATAGTTTCGCTTCATTTTGTCATGGATGTTGTACACATTAATTGACGCGCTATGACACGAGATGGAGGCGGGGCCTTAAGTAATTTGCGGGGTCTTACGCACCGGTCGCGTGCAGCGCTGCAGCCAAGTAAACAGTTGAGCTGAGTGCCCGAATGGAAGTGAATGAGACTTTGCGATTTTTAAAGATTTTTTATCTAGGCCTACGTGAAATTCTGCATCCATTGTACGATCTTTTATTTTTATATTTTTTCCCTCGGAAGGGCAACCTGAGTCGAGAAGGGCATATGGGCAGTTGCCCGAACAACCTGAGCAACCCCCCTGTGCACGTCCCTGTAATACACCTATAAACTGGTATTAATAAAATAATGCATCATGTTGCACTTTGGGTTAAGTATTTGATGTCAATGAATTCTTCTGATCACAATGATACCGCGCACGGTATGATTGTGAGTTAGTAAGATTAAGATACATGATTCTTCGTGATTAGACGCATATCAAATCTGATTACATGCCATAAAGCTTTGGTTATAGCAATTTGTCACAAAGGGATCGTGAAACACAACAAGAAAAACATTTTTATTGTGCGTGTGTGTAGAAGAGTTCAACCAGCGTTCGGTCATGCGGTGAACTCTTGATCATCTTCAGTTCCGTGTATGTGTGTGCGTTCTTTCGAATTTGATGAGTTTAGCATCTGTTACAATGGCCAGTTGTCTAATTACACAATGTTCGTCTGTGTGTATGAGGTATCCTGCAGAGGGGGAGCCACGGGATCTTCAGCCAGAGCGGCTTAATGGGTAATGGGTCACATGCGCAATAGTAGTTCTTTGTTTACTTATCAGAGAATAAAGCCGCGTGGGCACATCAGTATCGGTAATTCAATTAAGTCCAAGCACCATTTGCTTCGTGTGCAGTTCATGAAGAGAGAGGAGCTGTGTATGAATCAGTAACTTAATTAAAAGTCCCATGACATCTGCTTTTTGTCACAGTCTCTGAATCGAAAGAATAATAAAAAACAGCAATTTAATCAAATGTCTCAGAACTGACCATCTAAAGTTGAAGTTTGCATGTATTTCTGTGGAGATTGATCATTCCACAAATGTTGCTGATGGAGTTGAACTTGTTGAATTCACAAACTTCCTTTAAATGTTATTTTCCCCACATACAAAAACACCCTGTATCAACAGAAAGGGAACCGAATAAATGAATGGATTAATTAAAAAAAAGGACAAAATCTATTTAATTCTTTCCTTGCCGTTAATGTATAATTAAATTATGTATAGAATATACTGAATGTAAAAAATCTACTGTATATGTGTAAAACTCACTAAATGGTTTACAACATTTTAATAAATTTATTAAACACAAAACTTGTCAAGTTAAATGTAATGATATAAAAACATGAGATGTAATAATTAACCTGATTTACAAGATAAGCCTTAGATTTAAGATAACATTTACAATGACTTGTTTTACTGTATCGTAATGTAAGTTGTGTTTTTACTCATGTTAATTATTACCTCAACACTGCACGTTTTCTTGGTCTCCCTAATCAAACACACCTGATTCAACGCATCAGCTCATAATCAAGAGCTAAGCACCATCACCTGACTCATGTTCTCTCCGATTTTGTCTTATAAACACAGTTATTGCAGCCAGAGATTATATAACGTTACTAGTCAAGAGCGCAACTAAAGAAAACACTGATCACCATAATGGTAACTTCAACTGAAACAATAAATCATCAACATCTAAACCTCTGTTAATTCTCAAACAGAACTGTAGACGTCTGACAGAAATAAAGTGAGTCTGGTTAGTAATAAGTGAAGCTGGTAATGCTGTTTGTGGAGTTGTTTATTCCTCTTCTGCTGAGATCTTCACAGATTTAATGTCTTCTTTTCTCTTCAGCTGATCTAAGGCTGTGGCTGAAGTCAGTCGTAGTTCTCGTGTTTCTGCTCATCTCTTCTCTTTTTTCTGTTCTTGTTGTTTCTATAAATTGACATTGCTAGAATTCCCTGCGTGACACTTCACATTTGATGTTATCTCATTTAAACAATTATATTTCTTCTTAGTTTTTGTTATCAGTTATGTACATTTGGGTTTTATATTACATCATATATTGTTTAATGAATGTTTATGGCATTATTTTGGAGTCAAGTGTGTGTCACCGGTTTTCTTTTTTACTACCTGTATTATTATGGTGGTTATCAGTATATTCTAAAAGTATAAAGCAGATTTTAATACTTCAGTGAAATTGAATGAAAACGTTTATCGGCTAATGAAATATAAGGGTTGTCCCGTAAAAACGAAAAGGTTACTACTGTATTTTTATGGTAAATTACTGGGAACCACAGCTGATGTTTTTTTACCACTCAAGTCCTTCTGATGTTTATTTATTTATTTTTTGCCGTAAATTGAATTCCAAAGTAAGGTTGATACCAGTTTTTTTACTGTAAAAGAATAGCATCCAAGCTGACGTTTTGTTACCGTACATTTCACAGGTTTTCTTTACATTGTGTTTTTTTGCCAGTAAATTTAAGTCCCGTAAAATATAAAAGGTCGCCACCATATTTAAGGTAAAATACCGGCAACCACAGCTGCCGTTTTTTTATTTTCACAAATGTCACTTTTTTTTTTTTTTAACAGTGTATTCTGTAATGATGTTCTAGTTAAGGTGATTTGTAGCGCAGGGCCCAAGCATAAACACCAGTCCAGGGGCCTGTTTCAATAAGGAGGTTCAACCAACTCTGAATTAAAACTTGAACTCTGAGTTGATTTACCCTGAGATGGGAAACTCTGAGTTGACTTACCCTTAGATGGGAAACTCTGAGTTGACTTACCCTGAGATGGGAAACTCTGAGTTGATTTATCCTGAGATGGGAAACTCTGAGTTGATTTATCCTGAGATGGGGAACTCTGAGTTGACTTACCCTGAGATGGGAAACTCTGAGTTGTCTTACCCTGAGATGGGAAACTCTGAGTTGACTTACCCTTAGATGGGAAACTCTGAGTTGACTTACCCTGAGATGGGAAACTCTGAGTTGACTTACCCTGAGATGGGAAACTCTGAGTTGACTTACCCTGAGATGGGAAACTCTGAGTTGACTTACCCTGAGATGGGAAACTCAGAGTTGATTTATCCTGAGATGGGAAACTCTGAGTTGTCTTACCCTGAGATGGGAAACTCAGAGTTGATTTATCCTGAGATGGGGAACTCTGAGTTGACTTACCCTGAGATGGGAAACTCTGAGTTGACTTACCCTGAGATGGGAAACTCTGAGTTGTCTTACCCTGAGATGGGAAACTCTGAGTTGACTTACCCTGAGATGGGAAACTCTGAGTTGACTTACCCTGAGATGGGAAACTCTGAGTTGACTTACCCTGAGATGGGAAACTCTGAGTTGTCTTACCCTGAGATGGGAAACTCTGAGTTGTCTTACCCTGAGATGGGAAACTCTGAGTTTTCGGCTTCAGAACAGCTGAATTGAGCTAGTTCAATCAACTCCGTGGACCACGACTATGAAAAGCCATGATCAATGGAGCTCTGAAATTACGATTCACCATGGCAACAGCACCCGACAAAAAGACGTCATATACTTCCGAGTCAATACACAAGTATAATTCTTATTCTTATTCAGTTATAATATCAGAGGTGAAAACTGGCAGAACGGTACGTTATTGAACTAATAGTCATTTTCATGGTATCCCACAGGCAAAAAAGAAGAAAAAGAACGTGGCAGCAAGAAGGCTGGACCTGCACCATCACTGAGAGATGAAGAGGAGATACACAATACTGGAAGAATAGAAAAATAATTACTGTTGCTTTTGTATTTGAAGGAAATAAAGATGACCAAATATATTGTTAATAATTAGTGTGTATTTAACAGCTGTGGTGGTTACGGCATATATCTCTACCATCCTCCCATCCACACGGTAATCTGATTCATTTTCGGAAGGAGCGATGTTGGGAATATGTGTGTCATCAATACATCCAACCACACTGGAAATCCTAAAGGAAAATCTAATTATTTGGTGGCTCTGAGGGGAGGGGAGGTAACAAAGAAAAAGAAAGTATGATAATGTAGAGATGTAAGGAAAAGTAAAAGTATTTATTTCCTTCATATATCAAAAAGGTTAACAAAAGATGGGAATAAATCTTCAGGAGAGAGTAAGGCCTAAAATAATAACAGAAAAGCAACAACACAAACTTCCCTGAGCTTCCTCTCGGACCAGAAACTGGAGAGAAATATATATATACACAATAATAAGGCACCGGCTAATTTCCCAGATAACCATAAACAAGTGGACAGAGCTGATAACAAGTTATACAATACATTTTAATAACCAACAGGAAATGAAGTTAATGCCTGCTTTCACAATATCTTTTAGTTACCCTCACAAGGATAGGTCCTCACAAGGTCCCAAACTCACACACACACTTTTTTTCTGACTTATTTCTCCGGCGATCTCCTCCACTGAACAGAACGATCCTGAACTGAGCAGCTCTTGGACTGAAGATCTTCTTCATCAGATCTACTGTGTCCATCTCTAGCACATCTTCCCAAACTCAACACAATGATGAACACATGAGGGCCAGGTGACAACATCCAAACACATTTCAGTCATTATTTACTGTTGATCATGTGTCAGTGTCAGAGAGACCTGGGGGCTGTTCCATAAATGAAGCTTAGAGAAGCGGGGATTAAAATCCAAAACCGGACTTGAATGAGCCTAACAAATAAGTTGGGGCTAAAGTGGTTCCATAAAAGGTAGTTCACGCAATCTCACTAATTTGATCCAGGTTTATCTAGTCTAGATAATTGCGTGTGTACGCGTTTCTGAAGCAGCCCTAGAGGTCGATCATGGATCAAATCCATCCACCATCAAACAGCGTATATTTTGTGCTGTTTTATGCTTTTGTGACATGTTCTCAGTGCAAAAATGACATTTTACAGTTATATTCTCCATCTGTAAATGTTAGAAAGTCGTGCAAATGTATCCATTTTGCTGCTAATCTTCATATTGAACGAGCGCTGCTGCGCGCATTCGCGCCAAATAGGAGCGCAATTATTCTGACTAAAATATACATTTTGCTTGGAAAATTAATATGCGATATTTTATAACACTAGAAATATCTTCTAATTATAATAATTTCTCTTTAGGATGTTGGATAAGTTGCAGTGAACTTCTAGCTCATTACACTCATATATTTTATACTTCTAATAAAGAAAAGAAATTGAACAGAAGTAGCCTAATTCAGGGAAGATTTTTTTTTTTAAGAAACTAAAGATACAAAATATAGTTTTGGGTATAGGACCTATGCTACTTTATAAAGATGATATATACTTATTTAGAATGCAGCTTTTTATGCAATAATTTTTTTGAGAAAGCAAGAATCCCCAGTTTTAAATGAGTGGTTAGATTTAGTTTCTAAAGTACATTATGGAGAGGATAACATTAAATTAAGAACAAATGTATACATTTTGAAAAGATATGTGCAACTCTAAAATCAAAGAATATTCCATAAAATAAAGGAATATATATTGGCCTACATTAACTACATTTTTATGTAACCTTCCCTTTTATTTCTAGTTATTTGTTATTTTATTTATTTACATATTTAATATTGAATATTTGATATTTAAATAATATTACTTGAATAACTATTAGGAATTATGTGTCATTCATTATAAGAGTTTGATATATGTGAATGTTATATTTTTATTCATATTTATTTATTGTTTTATTTATATGTATATGTTGGTATTATCACAAAAGAAAAAAAAGTAGAAGGAAAAATAAGGAATATTTATTGGGGGAAAATATGATGTCTTTAAAGGAACTGTCCATTTGTATAATTGTGTTAAATGTGTTTAAATTGAAAGACATAATAAAGTACATAATATATATATATATATATATATAAGAGACAGTGTAGAGAAAGAATTCTCTGATAACCGAGGCATTCCTTAATTAAAATGTCTTTATTACAAAAATGACATGTCCTAAACGGACAACTTTAAAACGCCTTGTATATGTGTCTATATTGTCTATATTGTAGCTTTATTTAAGTTGATTTTCTGTATACTGTGTATTTATAAAGTCCAATAATGGTATTAGAGACTGTCAGTGGTAATATCAGTGTGTTCTTGTCGGCCAGTGTTGAGGATCTGTGTAACGACTGAGGCTTAGCCTGACAGTTAGCCTGCCCTGGACCAGGCTAGTTTCCCAGCATAAGTTGCCAGGGTAAATGAGTTTGAACTTTTTTAAGTTTGATTTATGAAACCGAATCTACCAAAAATAAGCCTGACTAACCGAAATAAGCCTGGCTTATACTCTAATCTTGGTTTATGGAACAGCCCCCAGGAGTCTCAACAACAGCTCCTGATCGACCATCAACTTCACCAACTCTCTCTTCACACACTCGTGACTGAATCTAGTCTTCATTCACTCACACACTCATCTCTTCCCAGAATACTGTTTCCTGTTGCACTCTTCCCATTTCCTGTCTTCCCGATCAGAGCAATCCTCAGACACTCCTGATCCTCTGATGGACCTTCAGCTCCTGAAAATCACAGCGGTAGAAAGAAGACTTAGAGAAATGAAGATCACAACTTTAACACTGTTGTGTTGTAGAAGTTAGGGATGGTAAGATAAACTAAAAGCTTATCGGCATAAAAGCTAACGATGCGATGCATCGATTTAAATAAGTGTGCATCGATACAAGTTGGCATTTGTATCGCGATGCATCGTTTCTAACATATCTGCATCGGTAAAAAACTATTTATTCATATATAATTACCGGTATTAATAGATGCGTTATACTTTTACTATTTAGAAAGTGACCAATCATATGTGACCAATATTTTATTATGTAACTGCTGCGTTCACACCGAACGCGGATAGAGCGCCTGTAGCGGGTGATTTCCATGTTAAGTCAATGTAAAGACGCGTTGACGCGGGTCTGGAGGTCCTGCGGCACGATTTCGCCTCATTCGCGCGTCCAGTTCGACTAGATTGATTTCTCCTTTCTGAACTGTTGCTCAAGCGCGTTCTCTCATCACGACTGCTGCAGCTGCTACGGGAATATGACGTATCACAACACTACGGAGTGCAAGGCGTGTCCTGAGAGTCACCTTTAAACCTAATGGTGTTCACACTGAACGCGAATTTAATTATTTGCGCGAGTGGAAACTCAATGCAAAGACGCGAATAGACGCATCATTCGCGCCGGGTGTTGCGAATGGCGCGAATTGGGTGACGCGTTTGCCGCGAATGTCTTCCGCGCAAGTTGAAAAATTTGAACTCGAGCGAATGTTCAAGCGTCTAACTAGACGCGATTGACGCGTATTTGACGCTCTATTCGCGTTCGGTGTGAACACACCATTAAAGTAGGACATTTAAGTTAATCTGGTTTACAGAAGCCTGTGACTGCAAATAATAGTTTTTCATATATATATATTTTTACATTTGAATACAGTTATGAAAGACCTGTTTGTGAAAGTTTTTTTTTTTATTTGTATTATTGTTTATGTTAAAACAGCTCCTGCTTTCTGGTCACTGTATAAAATATGATTCACATACGCCTGCTGGCAAGTTACAGAACATTTCTTTATTGTTTATCCCTGAGCATCCTTAGATTGTTTCACTGTTAAATGTGTGAGCTGTTAAAAATGTAACTGGAGACAGGGCAGGAAAAGAATGTCTGTTTTTATTTAGCCTAATCTTTTGGTTTTGTGAAAGAGCCATGCATTAAAAGTCAGATTGCACTTAAGCTACTTTATGATCTGCTGTATGTCTGAACAAAAGAAATAAATGTTAACTATCTATATAATATTGAATTGCATAGCATCATATTGTTCTCCATTGCATCGTATTACATTGAATCGCATCGCGTTGAATCGAAATCGGATCGCATCCTAATAGTAGTGTATCGTATTGCATCGCATCGGTAGCTGCTTATATGTATCTTTAATGTATCGTATCGTTGGCTATGCATCGAGATGTGTATCGCATCGGCCTCAGCTATGGAGATGCACATCCCTAGTAGAAGTTGCAGCTGAATGATAATTGATTATGAACTGGACAAAACAACAACTTCTTATTTGATCCTTCACCTGTTGTCTTGTTAATTACTCATTAGTTCATTTGTCTCAGCTGTGTCTCGTTTCCCTGATCTGTTCTGTATATTTAAGCCCTGCGTTTCAGTCTGTTTTTTCTGTCGTCGCTATATGCTAGGTTGTTCTGTTTCTTGTCTGTCGTCGTTGCTATATGCTAGGTTGTTCTGTTTCTTGTCTGTCGTCGTTGCTATATGCTAGGTTGTTCTGTTTCTTGTCTGTCGTCGTTGCTATATGCTAGGTTGTTCTGTTTCTTGTCTGTCGTCGTTGCTATATGCTGAGTTGTTCTGTTTCTTGTCTGTCGTCGTTGCTATATGCTAGGTTGTTCTGTTTCTTGTCTGTCGTCGTTGCTATATGCTAGGTTGTTCTGTTTCTTGTCTGTCGTCGTTGCTATATGCTAGGTTGTTCTGTTTCTTGTCTGTCGTCGTTGCTATATGCTAGGTTGTTCTGTTTCTTGTCTGTCGTCGTTGCTATATGCTGAGTTGTTCTGTTTCTTGTCTGTCGTCGTTGCTATATGCTGAGTTGTTCTGTTTCTTGTCTGTCGTCGTTGCTATATGCTGTTCTGTTTCTTGTCTGTCGTCGTTGCTATATGCTAGAATGTTCTGTTTCTTGTCTGTCGTTGTTGCTATATGCTAGTCTGTTCTGTTTCTTGTCTGTCGTCGTTGCTATATGCTAGGTTGTTCTGTTTCTTGTCTGTCGTCGTTGCTATATGCTAGGTTGTTCTGTTTCTTGTCTGTCGTCGTTGCTATATGCTGAGTTGTTCTGTTTCTTGTCTGTCGTCGTTGCTATATGCTAGGTTGTTCTGTTTCTTGTCTGTCGTCGTTGCTATATGCTAGGTTGTTCTGTTTCTTGTCTGTCGTCGTTGCTATATGCTAGGTTGTTCTGTTTCTTGTCTGTCGTCGTTGCTATATGCTAGGTTGTTCTGTTTCTTGTCTGTCGTCGTTGCTATATGCTGAGTTGTTCTGTTTCTTGTCTGTCGTCGTTGCTATATGCTGAGTTGTTCTGTTTCTTGTCTGTCGTCGTTGCTATATGCTAGGTTGTTCTGTTTCTTGTTTGTCGTCGTTGCTATATGCTAGGTTTTTCTGTTTCTTGTCTGTCGTCGTTGCTATATGCTAGGTTGTTCTGTTTCTTGTCTGTCGTCGTTGCTGTATGCTAGGTTGTTCTGTTTCTTGTTTGTCGTCGTTGCTATATGCTAGGTTTTTCTGTTTCTTGTCTGTCGTCGTTGCTATATGCTAGGTTGTTCTGTTTCTTGTCTGTCGTCGTTGCTATATGCTAGGTTGTTCTGTTTCTTGTCTGTCGCCGTTGCTATATGCTATGTTGTTCTGTTTCTTGTCTGTCGTCGTTGCTATATGCTAGGTTGTTCTGTTTCTTGTCTGTCGTCGTTGCTATATGCTAGGTTTTTCTGTTTCTTGTCTGTCGTCGTTGCTATATGCTATGTTGTTCTGTTTCTTGTCTGTCGTTGCTATATGCTAGGTTGTTCTGCTTCTTGTCTGTCGTCGTTGCTATATGCTAGGTTGTTCTGTTTCTTGTCTGTCGTCGTTGCTTTATGCTAGGTTGCTCTGTTTCTTGTCTGTCGTCGTTGCTATATGCTAGGTTGTTCTGTTTCTTGTCTGTCGTCGTTGGTATATGCTAGGTTGTTCTGCTTCTTGTCTGTCGTCGTTGCTATATGCTAGTCTGTTCTGCTTCTTGTCTGTCGTCGTTGCTATATGCTAGGTTGTTCTGTTTCTTGTCTGTCGCCGTTGCTATATGCTATGTTGTTCTGTTTCTTGTCTGTCGTCGTTGCTATATGCTAGGTTGTTCTGTTTCTTGTCTGTCGTCGTTGCTATATGCTAGGTTTTTCTGTTTCTTGTCTGTCGTCGTTGCTATATGCTATGTTGTTCTGTTTCTTGTCTGTCGTTGCTATATGCTAGGTTGTTCTGCTTCTTGTCTGTCATCGTTGCTATATGCTAGGTTGTTCTGTTTCTTGTCTGTCGTCGTTGCTTTATGCTAGGTTGCTCTGTTTCTTGTCTGTCGTCGTTGCTATATGCTAGGTTGTTCTGTTTCTTGTCTGTCGCCGTTGCTATATGCTAGGTTGTTCTGTTTCTTGTCTGTCGCCGTTGCTATATGCTAGGTTGTTCTGTTTCTTGTCTATCGTCGTTGCTATATGCTAGGTTGTTCTGTTTCTTGTCTGTCGTCGTTGCTTTATGCTAGGTTGTTCTGTTTCTTGTCTGTCGTCGTTGCTATATGCTAGGTTGTTCTGTTTCTTGTCTGTCGTCGTTGCTATATGCTAGGTTGTTCTGTTTCTTGTCTGTCGTCGTTGCTATATGCTAGGTTGTTCTGTTTTTTGTCTGTCGTCGTTGCTAAATGCTAGGTTGTTCGGTTTCTTGTCTGTCGTCGTGGCTATATGCTAGGTTGTCCTGTTTCTTGTCTGTCGTCGTTGCTATATGCTAGGCTGTTCTGTTTCTTCTGTCGTCGTTGCTATATGCTAGGCTGTTCTGTTTCTTCTGTCGTCGTTGCTAAATGCTAGGTTGTTCGGTTTCTTGTCTGTCGTCGTTGCTATATGCTAGGTTGTCCTGTTTCTTGTCTGTCGTCGTTGCTTTATGCTAGGTTGTCCTGTTTCTTGTCTGTCGTCGTTATATGCTGAGTTGTTCTGCTTCTTGTCTAGAGTGTTTTGCCTGAGTGTTTGGTTTCTTTTATGTTCTTTGAAAAAGTTAAGCTGCTGCAGTAGATCCTGCATCCTTCCCTGCTTCAACCTGCATTGTGACATGTTTTTGGTCATCACATTAAAAATAACATTAAAACTGGATATTTAGAGATTTGAAGAGCTGGAAAAAGTGTGAACGGCTTGAAAGTCTGTGATTCATGCTTATTTTAATCTCAAAAGGATGTACGAATATGTCCTGGCTCTTCCCAGCTTTATAATGGCAGTGAATTAAAAGTGCATCTATCTAGGATGACTTGAGGGTGAGTAAATCATTGGCTAATTTTTAAATTAGCCCCTTAAAAATATCTTTGTGTGTGCGCAACAAGCTGTGTGTCCGAGAGGATGTTCAGCACAATGGGGAACAGTCACTCCCACAAGATCCCTTCTGAGACCAGACATGGTGAACATGGTAGGTTTCCTAGCGAAGAACTTGTAGGCTATGCATTATGCAAGCCCTGTCACAAACAGCCCATTTATAGTTTCCATTTTATTTTTGTTTTAATTTTGAAAAGCCTTTTATGGACTTTAGCTGTTTTTATTTGGTTCAACAGTGTTTACTGATTTTTGTTTATTTAAACTTTTTGTAATTTATTTTACAAGCATGATGCCATGCCTCCAAGCTTTTATTATTATTATTGTATATTCGTTAATTAACGTTCTGTTTCTTATTTATTTGGTTCCACAGTTTGCGCTGATTTCATATTTTTAAAACGTTGTGTAAGTTAGCCTATATTTGTTATTTCAACATGACATCATGACTTTGCGTAAACATACACGCCACTTTCAATTCAAGTGGCGTGTTATCTATACGCATTTTGAGCTATCAACGTGTATGTCCACGCCGAAATCTTTTGCGTGTATGTCTACGCCATTAAATGTCCGAGTGATTCCGCGTGTATGTGTACGCCGTTAAATGTCCGAGCGAAACGAGGCAAAATCTATATCTACATCTGTGGAGCGATATTTCTTTTCCTAGGATGGTAGGAGAAGACTCATAAATGGTATTAACCCCAGTGACGGGTAGGTTTAGGGACGGGGTTGGGGTAGGTCATATATTTATATATACATAATACAGTAATATAACGTTAAGTCAAAGGCGTTGATAAACACGCTGAAAAGTGATTATGCGTGTTGATAGCACGCCAAAAATGAAAATACGAATTGGCGTGTCATAGATACGCCATTTCATGAGATCAGTCTGGTTATTTTATAGCATGGTGTATTCTTATTCGTTTTGTTAATAAACGTACTGTTTAGTATAAGCGTTTACCATTGTACTGTTTTGTTGTTGTGTTTATCATTACGAATAATAACAAACCTATCGTTCAAGCCATTCGCAAAGATCCGCCCCCTTTAGTTACTGTGTCAGACAAGCCATGCCGCTCTCACGCCACACACTGTGGCTGAATCCGAAATCGCCCCCTATACCCTCAAATAGGGCGTTATTTGAGGAGACAGCTATTTTTAGTGATGTCCATAGTGACGAAACCATAGTGGACGTTATTGTGTGCACGTATTCAATCCCACATTGCACTGCATTAACGAGTTTAGGCTACAGCTTATGTAACGTTAGACTCTCAACGGCTGTCCGAATTCGCTCACTCGTCTTCATTCACTCCTTCAAGTGAACAGTATTAGTGGACTTGCGTAGGGAATAGGCCTAACTTGGTGAATTAATTAATTGTAAAATTAAACAATAAACAGGCCTACCGTTTTGTGGCTCTTTAATGTGTCGTGACAGATTGCCTCAGTTAAAGTAAAGTTCAAATCCACCGACGTTCATCTACTAACTCTCCTGACTGCTTTGTCGGACAAAAATGGTGGATTTTGATTGGTCAGATCGCATGTCAATCAAACTCACTGCGAAGGATGATTTGACGCTAATTTAAAAGTGAAAGTGAAGCGCACACTGCTGCACAGGGGCGTTGCTAGACCCCTTTTACTGGGGCACGTGCCCCAGTATAAATCTGCTGTGCCCCACTAAATCTGAAGTTTGAGTTTAACAATTTATTTTATTTGTCAGTGTATTTAATAGAAATTTTATTATAGGGTAATAAAAATGATCTATTTGCAACGCAGTAATAAAACAATCAACGCTTGTAAAAGCAACGCAGTTTAACCGAAAACAGAAGCTGACCCACGTGACAGAAATCCATGTCCGCGCGCGTCTGTTTCCTAGCAACTGCAGCACGCGCGCACATCGGAGCTCACCGAAGTCCGGTGTTTGGACGCGTATTGATGTAGGCTATGAAAACATGAGGAAACTGGCTTCTTTCATTCATTCATTATTGGCTTCTGTAGATGGACTTCTCTACATGCCACACTCATTTACTGACGACCTACACCAGTGATCATGTGTGAAAACACTTATACATAAATTTATCACATAGAAATCAACTCAGTTTTGAGAAAGAAAGAAATGATTTTTTTTACCCCCTTGAATTTCTCTTAAAATGCAGATATGTAGGTCCGAAAAATCAATTTTTCCCTGAAATTTTCCCTTGCATGCAGCACTGTAGCACAGAAAATAAACACATTGTTGTGTTCTGTACTACTCTCTTTGATTGTGTGTGATAACAATAACTTATTCTTTCGGATATGAAATTTATATTTAATTGACTGTCTATCGGTATATCGGTAAGCCCCGCCCTCCTTAGTTATTGTTGCTATCTCTGACAAACAATAGGGGACCTGTGCCCCAGTAGAGCTTTATGTCTAGCAACGCACCAGCTTTTTTTTAGCTTTTTATTTTTTTTTCACCGGTGTGAAACCGATATTACTGGTGTTGTTACAAGTCGATTAACCGGTGGGAGAATATTATCTACTTCACAAGCTGGACAGTATCAAGGTAACCTGTATGCAAATAATCACGTCTGATGTCGTCAAGTTTATTGCAAGACGTGAATTAGTGTCTAGCGGCCTAACGCAGTTTAACGATAATCCAGAGGCTTTCAGAGCATGGAGGGCGTCCTTCATAAATGCCACTAAAGACCTTAACCTCTCACCTAGCGAGATGATGGACTTGCTAGTAAAATGGCTGGGGCGTGAGTCAGCTGAGCATGCAAAAGGGATCAGAGCTGTGCACATTAACCATCCGTTACAAGGGCTCAGTTTGATTTAGGACAGACTTTATGAAACATATGGCTCGCCGGAAATGGTAGAAAGTGCTCCATTCCATAAAACTGGAGAGCCTCCCAAAAATAGCAAACAGAGACAGTCACAGACTGCGCGAGCTGGGAGATTTGCTCATGGAGATCCAAGCATCCAAGCTTCAGGGTCATCACTTCACAGAGGGAGCGATAAGATCCGCCGTCTACTGGATAATAGGATGCAAAAGACGTGTGAATGGTCTCATTCATTCCTGTGTTGTATGCCGCAGACTCCGGAGGGGCTGCGAGACTCAAAATATGGCAGATCTACCCACCGACAGGCTCAGCATAGAGCCTCCCTTCACACATGTGGGGTTAGATGTGTCAGTATCTGCTCGTAGGACAAGAGGCAGCTATGCAGAAAGCAAAAGATGGGCGGTGCTGTTCACATGTCTAAGTGTTAGAGCAATTCATATAAAGAGAAAAGACGACACGGTCAAATCTTGTCAAAAAAATACAAGAAACACATTTCGTCCCTAAAATATATGGCTATATATAAATATATATATAGTTATATAAATAAATAAATCAGGACAAGCAGTCACTCTGAGACCAACAAGAGCGCGTAAGTTGTTTTTTCTTAATATCCAGTTCTCCTGTTGTTCTGTTTACTATTTGTCAAGTAGGTAGGGCTATTTTCGATTCTCTGCTTATTTATCATTTTTATCTTCACTAAATATATGTATTTTAATTAGACGCATTCCTATTTTTTATTTATCCCGCGAATCTAAAGGGTTGCAGTCTGTATTTTATTGTAGCACTTAAGTAGCGCTGTTCAAGAGCTAGTTTCGGTTTTGCCCATTCTCGGGATATTTGCGTTGGCTGTGCTAATAGCAAGGGCGGCCACAGCTGTCCTCACTCAGGCGATTGAAAGCTTTATATCTATGTAGTGTGCGCACTGTCGCGGAAGCGTCCAGCTCTCGTGTGAAGACCGACTCGGGTAAAGACCTGCGACTCTACCTGCGCAACTCCACCGAGCAAGGACACCTGCAAGGCACTTAAGTATCTTCTTCACCCTTTCCTTTCCCACCGTTTTCTTATTTCCCTTAATCATCATGTGCTTTCAATACATTCCTGTTGTCTCTCGACAACACTCTCTCATCATGCACAAAAGGCAGCGCAATACCGCTAATCTGCGCCCTTTTCTCTCATCCTCACACTCACCTCTCACTCTTTCTATGGGTCTATGGAATTGTCAATCAGCAGTCAATAAAGCTGACTTCATTCCAGCCTTTGCATCTCATTCTACTCTTAATATCTTGGGCTTGACTGAGACCTGGATCCGTCCAGAAGACTCAGCAACCCCTGCTGCTCTCTCTAACAACTTCTCTTTCTCTCACACCCCTCGCCAGTCCGGGAGGGGTGGGGGCACTGGTCTTCTCATTTCTAACAATTGGAAATACTCAACTCTCTCTTCTCTATGCAATAACTACTCATTTGAATATCATGCTATTACACTTACAACTCCCATGAAGATCCATATTGTAGTTATTTATCGCCCCCAGGTCAACTGGGAAGCTTTGTAGAAGAGCTGGATGTGTTGCTGTCCTCTTTCCCTGAGGATGGCATCCCACTTGTAGTCTTTGGCGACTTCAACATTCATCTAGAGAAGCCGTATGCAACACACTTCATCTCTCTCCTAGCCTCTTTCGATCTCAAACGGCTTATCACCACAGGTACTCACAAGTCAGGCAACCAACTGGACCTGGTTTACACACGCAATTGCATCACACACAATATTTTGGTAAAACCTCTCCACGTCTCAGACCATTTCCTCATTACCTTCAATCTACAACTCCCACGTCACTCCTCTGTTCATCTCTCTGCACTGGCTACCACTCGCTGCTCGCATCAAGTTCAAGGTGTTGACGCTTGCTTACAGATTGACCACAGGATCAGCTCCCTCCTACTTCCACTCACTACTACAAGTCTACATCCCTACCAGAAGCCTACGATCAGTCAATGAGCGATGGCCCGTGGTACCATCACAGAGAGCCTCTAAATCACTCTCCAGAACATTCTCATTCACGGTTCCATGCTGGTGGAATGATCTCCCCACCCTCATCCTGAATGCAGAATCCCTGACAGCATTCAAAAGACAATTGAAAACTCATCTCTTCCGTGAGCACTAAGCATAAAAAAATAAAAAAAAATAAAAAAAAACTCTTTCCTTTTACTTTAAATCCTCGCTTGTCTGGCTTATGCTACTCCGAGCAATGTCTGAACTTTGTATTTTGAGCACTTCTTGCGTTGTTTTTGTCTCTTCACGATGACTCGCTTGGTTTAGTCCTCAGTTGTAAGTCGCTTTGGATAAAAGCGTCTGCTAAATGACTAAATGTAAAATGTAAATGTAAATAAATATAAATAATAAATAAATAAACTTGCCTTGCTTAAGGTTGGTGGTGTTTTCCCTGATATTTTTTGTCCGCAGTGCTTCCCGTCGGTTCTCTTACGAGAGGTTCTCTCGTATTGCGTAAGTTTAGCTTACGCTACGGGTAAAGTTCATCTTTGCTCGAGATATTGAAGCCAAAATTATCCTTAATTTTGTATATATTGTCAACGCAGTGCAACAACTGCAGACCTAGAGCAGGCTGTCTAGCGTGCTCATTGGCTGCCCTGTGGCAACTGCAGCAGCCTACCAGTGAGCCTGGCGTGACGTCTAAAAGAGCGCGAGCGTTCTTGTAAGAATGCCTCGCACGTCCTGTGGCTCGTGCCGAGCCCCGCTCAGCGTCGGAGACCGCCATGTGTTTGCGCTCTCTGCCTGGGCCCGGACCACGCAGCCCTCGCACGTCGGGAGGCTGCGTCCACTGTGAGGAACTATCTCTACCTCTTAACGGCAAAGCTGTCACTCCGCCATCTGCTGGACCGTGCAAGAAGCGCCATGCACAGAGACTGCCGGAGCCTGATGTGGCACTCAAACGCTCGCCGGAACGACTCCCTCGAGCATTTCCCTCTCTTCTTTTCCGGCCCCCCGCGCTGCCGCCGCCTCAGGGGACGAGGCGCTTGATATGGATGAGGACGCGCTGCTAACAGCTGTTCTAATCGCGGCTAGCTTCTCTACGTACGAGAAAGCTATCCCGCCCCCGCGCCCCAGGCGCATACGTATCTCACCGGCGGAAAAGGGAAGGGTGTTCTAGTCCCGCCGAGGCCGGACTAACCCCTATTTCTCAATATTGCAGCTATGAGCCTGTTATATAACATGCACTCCTGCAAACTAACGCCGACACAAAGCTGTGATGACGCTTTCTTATCTACTCGCGCTAACTTAAGCTTACGTCGTTTCTCCTGTGGCTCACTGGTGAAACCCTAAGCTTTCGCGCCAGAGACCCGTGTTCGAATCCCGGCTCTGGCAGCAGATAAAATTTATGCGGCTCTCCTCTCTGAGCTCGTGGACAGTTTCTCTTACGTACAGAAAGCACTGTTTAAAGCCACGGCCGGACCGCCGTCAAACTATCTCGCCATGTCAGTCCCCCTGGAAAGGGCTACTGCAGTTGATTATTTGGCAGCCAACGAGTCGGTAATGTTACCCGCTTGCCTGCACACAACCGCCGTTTTTACGGCAGCCCAGAGAAAGCTCAGAAGAGTGTAATGTCTGGTATCCGGCTCATGCCGTTGGTGTTTCAAGTGTAGAAAAAGTGCACACGTCTCAGTGTTCTACCCTACACACAAGCACTGTACCCCCCGTGTCTCTCACGCTCGCAGAGCCCACTCTTTTAAAGCTGGCAAATGCCGCTTGAGTGTTAGATGTAGGTATCGTGCCCACAGCCTTGAGTTCACGCCCATCCTCTGCTCGCTCTGTCACATGGCTAAACACTCTCATATGGGTCAG
The DNA here is from genome assembly GCF_029890125.1 of Rhinichthys klamathensis goyatoka. NCBI lineage: Eukaryota > Metazoa > Chordata > Actinopteri > Cypriniformes > Leuciscidae > Rhinichthys > Rhinichthys klamathensis. Next base: position 560,851 of record NW_026606846.1, on the reverse strand, counting down.
TCTATGAGCGTAAGTCGCATGCCCGCTCACGCTTACAAACAGACACACCGCCTTCGGCGCCGCTCGCACACCACAATATTTTCACAAACCGTTCCCCATTCGTAGCAATCGGGACGTCTCACGTGACACAGCCAGCTGCTGCTGTCAGCGAGCCGCCGTGTCCAGGCTCTCATATCTGTCAAGCTATGAGTGTAAGTCACGTGCCTGCTCACGAGCGCTCACGCTTACTAACAGACACACCGCCTCCGGCGCCGCTCGCACAGTACAAGTGCTCACTCGACGTTCCCCATTCAAAGCAATCGGGTCGTCATATATGAAACAGCTAGTCACTGCTGGTTATCCGGCTCGAGCCGATGGTGTTTTACGTGTAGAAAATGTGCCCACGTCCCAGTGTTCACCCCTACACACAAGCACTCAAAAACATGTGTCCCTCAGGCCCACAGAGCCCACTCTCATAAAGCTGGCAAATGCCGCTTGAGTGTTAGATGTAGACATCGCGCCCGCGAACTCGCGCTCGCGTACATCTCATGCCCGCTCTGTCACACGGCCATTTCAACCTCAAGTCAGGTTATGAGTGCAAGTCACGTGCCCGCTCACAAGCCGCCGCATATAGACACCCATATGAGTCAGGCTGCGATTGTAAGTCTCATGCCCGCCCCAGCACTAATAAACGCCTCGCCTCCAGCGCTGCTCACTCGCTACAAAGTTCTCAGAAAACGTTCCCCATTCAGTGTAACCGGGATGTCACATATGAAACAGCGTGCCATCGCTGTCAGCGAGCCGCCGTGTCTAAGCACTCATACTTGTCAGAAATCTTGGAGTAATCTTTGATGATCAGCTGACCTTCACAGACCACATTACAAAGACAGCTCGATCATGCAGGTTTGCTATGCACAACATCAGGAAGATCAGGCCTTTCCTAACTGAGCATGCAACACAACTTCTCGTCCAGGCCCTGGTCATTTCTAGGCTTGATTACTGCAATGCTCTTCTGGCTGGACTTCCATCATGTGCAACTAAACCTCTACAAATGATCCAGAATGCTGCAGCTCGTCTTGTCTTCAACGAGCCCAAAAGGGCCCACGTCACTCCTCTGTTCATCTCTCTGCACTGGCTACCACTCGCTGCTCGCATCAAGTTCAAGGCTTTGACGCTTGCTTACAGATTGACCACAGGTTCAGCTCCCTCCTACTTCCACTCACTACTACAAGTCTACATCCCTACCAGAAGCCTACGGTCAATGAGCGACGGCTCGTGGTACCATCACAGCGGGGCACAAAATCACTCTCCAGAACATTCTCATTCACGGTTCCATGCTGGTGGAATGATCTGCCCACCCTCATCCGGAATGCAGAATCCCTGACAGCATTCAAAAGACAACTGAAAACTCATCTCTTCCGAGAGCACTTAACATAAAAAAAAAATCCTTTCCTCTAAATCCTCGCTTGTCTGGCTTATGCTACTCTGAGCAATGTCTGAACTTTGTATTTTGAGCACTTCTTGCGTTGTTTTTGCCTCTTCACGATGACTCGCTTGGTTTAGTCCTCAGTTGTAAGTCGCTTTGGATAAAAGCGTCTGCTAAATGACTAAATGTAAATGTCATACCGGTCAGACTGTGAATGTATGCGCTCACGAGCGCTCGCATGTACTATCAGTCGCTTCGCCTCCCTCAAGCGCCGCTCGCGCTTCAGAAAGCCATTGTAAAACGCTCCCCATTCATTGTAATTGGGTCGTTACGTGCGAAGCAGCCCAAAACGGCTGTCAGCGAGCCGCTTCATCCAAGCACAGAGGGCGCGCGCGCCGCGCCCACATCTCCGTTTCAGTTCCCGCAGCCCACAGTGTGCGGCGACCGGAACCTGGAGGCCATTCTCCCCCTGGCCACACATGCACAAGCATGGGAAGCCATTCCTGGGGTTTCAGAGTGGGTGCTAAGCACAATAAGACAGGGCTATGCACTACAGTTCGCTCGCCGTTCCCCGCATTTTCACGTTTGGACCGAGTCGACAGTGAGCGCGAAAGTAGCACATCTACTTCGCGCAGAAATAGCCAAACTGCTGTGCAAAGGGGCTATAGAACCGGTGCCGCCTTCTCTGAGCGAGTCAGGCTTTAAAAGCCGTTATTTTCTCGTACCGAAGAAGGACGGAGGCCTGAGGCCTATATTAGATCTGAGATTTTTGAACAAAGCTCTCATGAGGAGACCGTTCAAAATGATTACAACCAGGCAGATCCTCGCGCAAATTCTCCCGAAGAACTGGTTTATATCTCTTGATCTGAAAGACGCGTATTTTCAGATACAGATTATACCCCATCACAGGCCATTCTTGAGATTCGCCTTCCATGGTCAGGTATATCAGTACACCGTCCTCCCGTTCGGCCTGTCCCTGGCACCCCGTACATTTACGAAGTGCATGGACGCGGCGCTCGCCCCCTTCAGATGTCAGGGTGTGCGAATTCTGAACTACTTGGACGACTGGCTGATTCTAGCACAGTCAGAGATAGAGCTCGTATCTCACAGAACTATGCTTCTCAGTCACTTGGAAAGATTGGGCCTCACGGTCAACTGGACCAAGAGCTCATTACGGCCCAGCCAGTCAATTTCCTTTTTAGGAATGGAACTGGACTCCGTGGCTATGAAGGCTCAGCTGTCAACAGAGCGCGCGCGCCGTGTTCGACACCTAGCAGCATCTTTCCAGAAGGGCAGAACCGCCTGCCTGAAAAAATTTCAGAGGATGCTGGGCTGTATGCTGGGCTTACTGCGCATGCGCCCGCTACAACACTGGTTGAACGCCCGCGTACCCCATCAGGGGTGGACGCGTGGCTACAAGCGGATCAGGATATCTCAGAGCTGCATTTCAGCTCTGCAGCCCTGGTTAGCGGCCAATTGGTACCAACAGGGGGTGACAATGGGAGCGATTTCCCATCGGAAAATCATCTCGACAGATGCCTCCAACTCAGGTTGGGGCGGCCTTTTTCGAGGGCAGACCGGTCTTTGGCCTGTGGTCAGACCGAGAGAAACACCTTCCCCTAAACTGTCTGGAGATGCTGGCGGTCAAGAACGCGCTGAAGCGCTTCCTCCCGTTCATACAGGACCAACACGTTCTAGTCCGCTCGAACAACATGTCGGTTGTGTCCTACGTGTACTGCCAGGGCGGTGTCAGATCCAGGAGCCTCTGCGATCTGGCAGAACGCCTCCTCGTTTGGACCCAGTGCTTCCTGCGCTCGCTGAGAGCGATGCACGTGCCAGGGATCCTGAACGAAGGACCGGACAGATTGTCCAGGGACAATGTTCCCCCCGGGGAATGGTCTTTACACCCCCAAACAGTCCAGCTGTTATGGCACCTCTTTGGCAGAGCGGAAGTCGACCTATTCGCATCAAAGGACAACGCTCATTGCCCAGTGTTCTTTTCAAAGAACGAGGATGCGCTGGCCCAACCGCCCGCTATATGCCTTCCCTCCGATCTCTATGTTACCACAGGTAATCAAGAGAATCAGGGAATCGCACAGCCCGGTGCTCCTCATAGCCCCACGATGGGAGAACCAAACACGGCCTCTGCACGTGTGGTTGATCAACGGATACCCGTTATCCTGCCAGAAGGAGTTATGAACACGATCACGCAATCTACAGCCCCCTCTACGAGACGGCTATATGCGTCTAAATAGTCTGTGTTCTCCAAATGGTGCACCGACAAAAATCTGGACCCCAGAACGGGTGAGGTTTCGCAGGTGCTCGGTTTCCTTCAAGAGCTGCTGGATAAGGGCAGGTCCCCATCCACGCTCAAAGTATACGTATACCCAAGTATACCCACTCTCACTGTTCCCCGAGTTGGGACTCATAGAGCGGATGCTGGGCGTGCACGGCATTGACAAAGTGTTCCCGTAGCGTAAGCTAAACTTAACCAATACGAGAGAACCTCTCGTAAGAGAACGTACTGCTACGAAATATCTAGCTGCACCACAGCTGAACAACAGTTACTTCAGAAGGTGGTGAAGACTGCAGGCAAAATCATCGGGCTACCCTCCCAGAGATCTCATCTGTGTACACCACCCGCTGGTCGGCGTAAAGCACACAACATCATAAGAGACCGGTTCCACCCAGCACACGGCTTAGGGAGGTACAGGTCTCTTCCAGCTAGAACCACTAGAATGGCCAACTGCCTCTACCCTCAGGCAGTTCGACTGCTGAATGAGCACCACTCCGGACTACCTCCTTCCGTTACTTAATTTACACATCTATCATTATTTAACATTACCCAACAACTACAATAACTGTGAACTGGACTTTGCATTGTTGCAGCACACATAATTATACATTTTCATTGATTGGTAGCGATCCAGCTTATATGCCCCTTCTCTGTTTATGTGTCACTATGGCCCTATTTGTGGTATTAGTATGGACTTTATCATCCAACAATTGAAACTGGACTGTGCAGCTCTATAAGTGATTCAACTTGATATTCCCTTGTCTTGGTAGCTGTCTGTTGCGGTGCCCTGTAAACAAACTGTTTTTATTGGTGATCTTCTGCACTTCATGAAAACCACTGTCGATTGTTGCTCTGATGTAATTTCGTTGTACTTCCAATGACAATAAATAAATAATAATAGTACTCGGTTACCTAACGTAACCTCGGTTCTCTCTAGAGAGGGAACGAGTATTGCGTAACCGGCCATGCTAAGCGCCACGAGCGATTTTCACTTCAGATCATGAAAACTACGGAAGCAGCCTCTGAGCCCCGCTTTTGCGAAGCACCACCATTGGGCGTGACGTCACGCCAGGCTCACTGGTAGGCTGCTGCAGTTGCCGCAGGGCAGCCAATGAGCACGCTAGACAGCCTGCTCTAGGTCTGCAGTTGCTGCACTGCAACAATATATACACAATTAAGGATAATTTTGGCCTCAATATCTCGAGCAAAGATTAACTTTACCCGTAGCGTAAGCTAAACTTACGCAATACGAGAGAACCTCCCGTAAGAGAACCGAGGTTACGTTAGGTAACCGAGTATGTTATGACAATTCAGACTTTGTCAATATCATTGTACGTAAAATGCTACCAAATATCTAGCTTCTTCCTTCTACCTAGCATGTGGAACTCGTCGCATTTTCTCTACTGTATTGTGTTCTTGCTCCATGTAGTTTCGTGTTGCAGCCACAGGAGTACGAGACCTGTACTTGAACAGCGCAAACTCATTCGGAATATTATGAAGGCATAACAGCTGAATATTCTAAGATGAAAAAGTAGTGATGATTGTAGACGAAAATGAAGAGAGATTTTATCTTAGTTTTTATTTTATGCTAAACATTTTAGTCTCGTCTTTTATCGTCAACAATAATTTCTGTTAATTTAGTCTTCGTCAGTATTTTTGGACATTGGTGCGGTCTCGTCATCGTCTCGTTTTAGTCATGGGAAAAAAGGTCGTTGACGAACATATTTAGTCTCGTCTGACGAAATTAACACTAGGGTGATGTGTGGCTAACTTACACAGAAGAGACTTTGTTGCTCAGCACATGAAAATAAACTACTTACCGTGATCTCAAACTGTGTTTAAGTGGTTTCTCAACTGTGTGGATCTTCATGTGTAGCTTTAGGTGACTTTTAGTAGAGAAACTCGACCCGCACTGATCACACGTGTACGGCTTCTCTCCAGTGTGGATCTTCTCATGTGTTTTCAGAGATGATGATCGACTGAATCTCTTGTCACAGTGTGAACACTTGTAAGGTTGTTGTCCAGTGTGGATACTCTCATGTGTTTTCAGAGATGATGATCGAATGAATCTCTTTTCACAGTGTGAACACTTGTAAGGTTTTTCTCCAGTGTGGATCCTCTCATGTGTTTTCAGATCTGCTGATCGAATGAATCTCTTGTCGCAGTGTGAACACTTGTAAGGTTTCTCTCCAGTGTGGATCCTCTCATGTGTTTTCAGATCTGCTGATTGACTGAATCTCTTGTCACAGTGTGAACACTTGTAAGGTTTCTCTCCAGTGTGGATCCTCTCATGTGTTTTCAGAGATGATGAGTGACTGAATCTTTTGTCACAGTGTGAACACTTGTAAGGTTGTTCTCCAGTGTGGATCTTCTCATGTGTTTTCAGAGATGATGACACACTGAATCTCTTGTCGCAGTGTGAACACTTGTAAGGTTGTTCTCCAGTGTGGATCATCTCATGTGTTTTCAGATTTGATGACACAATGAATCTCTTGTCGCAGTGTGAACACTTGTAAGGTTTTTCTCCAGTGTGAATTCTCTGGTGCCGTTTTAAATGTCTTGCTGTAGTAAAAGTCTTCTCACACTCAAAGCACATGTACTCTCTCACACCAGTGTGAGTTTTCTCATGTACGTGTAAATATGACATTAGTGAAAAACTCTTTCCACACACAGAACATGAATGTGGCTTCTCCTTCGTATGAACTGTCAGGTGTTTCTTCAGCTCTGATGCACTAAGAAAGGTTTTGCCGCACTGATCACATGAGAACGGCTTCTCTCCGGTGTGGATCCTCATGTGTTGATTACGACTTGTTATGTGTCTGAAACTCTTCCCACACTGATTACACATGAACGGCTTTTCTCCAGTGTGGATCATCATGTGAATCTCAAGACTTTGTTTGCGTGTGAGACTCTTCCCACACTGAGTGCAGGTGAAAGATTTCTTGGCTCTTCTTTTCTTTAAAAATGTCTGTTTAGTCTTTGAGCGACTCAAGGGTTTTCCTCCAGGTTGGACATGATGTTCCTCCTTCACTTCACTCAGTTCTTCTCTCTCCTCCTCCTCTTCACTCAGTTCTTCTCTCTCCTCCTCCTCTTCACTCAGTTCTTCACTCTCCTCCTTCACTTCACTCAGTTCTTCTCTCTCCTCCTCCACTTCACTCAGCTCTTCTCTCTCCTCCTTCAGTTCACTCAGTTCTTCTCTCTCCTCCTTCAGTTCTTCTCTCTCCTCCTTCACTTCACTCAGCTCTTCTCTCTCCTCCTCCACTTCACGCAGTTCTTCTCTCTCCTCCTTCACTTCACTCAGTTCTTCTCTCTCCTCCTTCACTTCACTCAGTTCTTCTCTCTCCTCCTTCACTTCACTCAGCTCTTCTCTCTCCTCCTTCAGTTCACTCAGTTCTTCTCTCTCCTCCTCCACTTCACGCAGTTCTTCTCTCTCCTCCTTCACTTCACTCAGTTCTTCTCTCTCCTCCTTCACTTCACTCAGTTCTTCTCTCTCCTCCACTTCACTCAGTTCTTCTCTCTCCTCCTTCACTTCACTCAGTTCTTCTCTCTCCTCCTTCACTTTACTCAGTTCTTCTCTCTCCTCCTTCACTTCACGCAGTTCTTCTCTCTCCTCCTTCACTTCACTCAGTTCTTCTCTCTCCTCCTTCACTTCACTCAGTTCTTCTCTCTCCTCCTTCAGTTCTTCACTCAGTTCTTCTCTCTCCTCCTTCACTTCACTCAGTTCTTCTCTCTCCTCCTTCACTTCACTCAGTTCTTCTCTCTCCTCCTTCAGTTCTTCACTCAGTTCTTCTCTCTCCTCCTTCACTTCACGCAGTTCTTCTCTCTCCTCCTTCACTTCACTCAGTTCTTCTCTCTCCTCCTTCAGTTCTTCACTCAGTTCTTCTCTCTCCTCCTTCACTTCACTCAGTTCTTCTCTCTCCTCCTTCAGTTCTTCACTCTCCTCCTTCACTTCACTCTCCTCCTTCACTTCACTCAGTTCTTCACTCTCCTCGCTCTCCTCCATCAGGTCTGACATGAAAAAAAAGATTACATTTATTTTTCAGTACATCAATATAATTAACCGAGAGAAATATAAAGTGAAAGGACATGAAAGTGAGCCCTGATGTAATGGTAGAAAGTAGACAACTGTTATAAAATATTATGATAATTTGATGCCTTCACTGTAAAAACTTCACCCGTATATTTACAGTAAAGAACTGGCAGCTGTGGTTCCAGCCCTTTACCGTATTTTTACAGTTTTTAATTTTATGGCTGTGATTTCACAAAGCACTGGCAGCAATGGTTCCAGCTATAATTCTGCAGTATAAAGTTAGAATATAAATACTGTTTTCTATTTACTACATTGTCTGATATCTATTAACATCCCTATATGTAGCATAATGTATACAGACATTCCAAACAAACTTTTTACTCAATGGAAAAAATAAAGACAAAATAGATTATGTATTAGTACATTGTTTGCCATTTATTTAAAACAGGTTTTAACAATACATTAACAGTATTTAAGGAAAAAAAGTCACAGAAAATACATTTTAAAATTCAATGAGAGGAACCAGTAGGCAAAAACAGAAACCTTACAAAGAGGCAAAAAAACGAACAAACAAAAAACTAAAACCAGCCAAAATGTCACATCAGCAACCAGGCCAGAGATGAAGTCTGGGTCTGAAAGGAAAACATTGAGAACCAATGGATGAAAAATCCTTGATAGAGGAAAAAAAAACTGCCAAAACATCCCAAACCTGCTTTTGAATGATCTGGCCTGAGAGGAAGTCCGGATCTGAGAGGACACAATCACGAGAACCAATGGGTGAAAAAGCGTAGGAAGAGGCAAAACACGTCCCACATCAGCTTTTGACACATCTGGTCTGATACATGGCGTGAAACTCACCAGAGATTAGGGCAAGCTGTCTCAGTAAAACATTTACATCAAGGAGCGAGAGCGAGGAGAGAGGACGCTGGCGCTGGCTTTTCGCCGCTTCTTTGCAAACTCTCTGCAAATTCTCTTCAAATTCGTGCAAATCCGCCCTACCGTTCTATTCTTACTGTAGTTACTGAAATCGCTACAGAAATAGAAAGCTGAAATTTCCAAAGTCAGAGTGTATTCTCCACCCTTTGGCTTTAAATCCCTGAGCCCTGGAACCAACTTCGGGTTCTGCATTGCCTCTGCCTTCAAGCGGATGTTTGCACGTGGAATACCATCCCTGTGGAAGCTGTGGATTACCTTGGCTTGTGTCGCTGTCTTTCACCGGTACTCGCCTGGATATCGGCTAGAATATCACACATCATGTTGTGGTCCGACGCCTCGATGCAACATCTCCGAGCTCTCAATGGCAGGGGCCGAGCTCCCCTGCAGCAACTGGATCTTCCGTACCGACCTCGATATATCCATAGGGGATCAAGGCGCCGGTTTGTTGTGTCTAAATCCGGTGACCACAGCTCCATTCCATCCCTCTGGTCGGCATCGCGTCCCGCTGCAAAATTGACATTTCACCGTTTAAGTCATCAAAGTACCACCACTCCTAACATAGATAGTGCTGGGTGTAAACGGTGCACTGTAAAACCTGGAGTGGATCGCAGGGTTCTCCGCCCTATAAATAAACTGGATTTTAAATCTCAAATGACATTTGAACTGCTGAATGTGCAGTCCCTGTCAAACAAATCTGGATTTATATACGATCATATCCTGGATAAGGGGATAGACATTCTCTGTCTTACAGAGACATGGCAGCAGCCTGGAATATACTCATCCCTAAATGAGGCCTGCCCACCCGGGTACAAATATCTCGATAAGGCTCATACAACTGGCCGTGGTGGGGGCCTAGCTGTTTTACATCGCAACAACATTGAATTATCCCTCGTGTCTGTGCCCAGTACTGGCTCATTTGAAAGCCTGGTTTTCAGTTGCAAAAAAGCTTTTTCAGCAAAATAGCCCTTGTCTATCGCCCTCCCAAACCACAACCAACTTTCATCTCTGACATTCATGATTTTCTAATCTCCCTCTGCACAGCGCACTCAAATATTCTGGTTATTGGTGATTTCAACATACTGTAAACTGGCCTCAAATTTCAAGCAAACCCTGGATTGTCTTAACCTTCAACAGTTTGTGGATGCCCCCACACACAATAGGGGGCATACACTCGACCTTGTCATTACAGACTCCCTTCTCAGTTTCAGACCTTCAGGTGTATGACGTGGGTGTCTCCGATCACCTGGCGGTTACATTTGAAGTCCCAATATTAGTTCCTCCCACCAATCCAAAACGCCATATGTAAAACATCTGACCTGACGGTGCATAAGTTGGCCTACCGGGAACATCGTAGGGCTTATGCCAAAGCACTCTCCAGGGCTAGATCAGAACATTACTCAACACTTATAAACAACGACCCAGGTAACTCCAAAAAACTGTTCTCCACAATAAATCACATCATCAAACCACAGATCTCCCCATTCTATAGTCCAAGCGATATAAATTGCAACCGGTTTCTTGATTTTTTAACATCAAAAATAGACAAAATTCGCTCCTCATTTCCACTTCTAAATAGCACCTCACTAGACCTGCCCGCAACACCGATTGCTCAAACCCTATCAAAACTGTCGTCCACAACGCAGCAGGAGGTCGAAAACATTATTCGTAAATCCAAAACATCCACTTGCCGCCTTGATCCCTTCCCATCTCCTCTGCTTAAAACTCACACTAACTCTATCAGTTCCCTCATAACTAAAATAATAAACATGTCCGTAGAGACGGGCTATGTTCCCACCTCCCTCAAAATTGCTCTCATCAAACCCCTCCTCAAAAAACCCACCCTGGACCCCACACTGCTGTCGAATTACAGACCAATTTAAAATCTCCCATTCATCTCCAAACTTCTGGAAAAAGTTGTTTCCACCCAGCTCCATAATCATCTCAAATCCAACAGGCTATATGAGAAATTTCTATCTGGTTTTCGTCCATCCCATAGCGCAGAAACAGCTCTTATCAGAGTCACCAGCGATTTGCTGATGGCTTCTGATTCCGGTTCCACATCCCTCCTCATTTTTCTCGACCTCTCTGCTGCGTTTGACACTGTAGACCAACACATTCTCCTGCACCGACTTCAACACTACACAGGTCTCTCTGGTACTGCCCTGAAATGGTTTCACTCCTATCTCACTGATAGAACCGAGTATGTAGCTCTGGGGGATGTAAAATCCAGACCCCACACTGTCATCTGTGGGGTCCCCCAGGGCTCCGTACTCGGTCCAACCCTCTTCACCATTTACATGCTCCCCTTAGGTCGTGTCATCAGCAGGCATGGAGTTAACTTCCATTGCTATGCTGATGACACACAACTGTACCTTCAAGTTACTCCCTCTAGCTCCCCCTCCCCAGCTCCTGCCTGGAGGAGATAGAGGCGTGGATGAGTCAAAACTTCCTGCAGCTAAATGGCTCCAAAACAGAGGCCATTCAAACTGGAACCGTTCATCAACTCCGCTCCTCTCCAAACACCACTGTTTCATTTTTTGGACACACCACTCCTCTCTCTTCCTCTGTTATTAACCCTCTGGGGTCCAAGGTGTTTTTTGGGTCCTTGAGATGTTTTGACATACTCTGACATTTGTGCTTTTTTCAGTTGCTTATAAACATATTACTGGCAAAGGTGTAATTACACTCTATTTAGCACACACAGGGCTACCATAATGTGTTATCAACATGTATGTACATTTTTGTATTTTTGAGAGAATATTGTTTATGCGTGGTTATTGAAAAAACTAAAACTTAAAGTTTCTGAAATAAGGCCACAAAACACATACTAAATATGTGTCCACAAGACTTTTGACTAATGGATGTTGTCGCCTAGAGTTTTTTCTTCAAAATGATCTGAAAATCATCCTGCCTTATCAATCCGTAAAACAATAGATTGGTTTAAATTTAAAAATGACACTTTTTGTTTGGAAAGGCAATATGCGCAGGGGTGTGACCTGCTGTGATTCACACCTGAGAAGACAATGGGCCCGCATAATGAGCGCATAATGGGGCTGCATACTAATGACCCTTTCATTCAGGTGTGTCACTGAGCCACAAGAATGCAATGACAATATATATATATATATATATATATATATATATATATATATATATATATATATATGCCTATATAATACAAAATTGGTTCACAGTTCCAATTATTTATTTATTTTTCAAATTGTGCTTTCAAATTGTATAATATCAAATGTAAAAATTTCTAGTAATTGTGCAGTTAATTATCATACTGTTTTTACAGAAAGTTTGGGAATATATCCCAAATGTGTCACTAATAAAACACAATACAAATAATTTAAAGAGGAGGCTTATATTGAGCTTTTAAGATTTACCTAAGATTTATTTATATGTAGCCTACATATATTTTTGCTATTTTAATAAAAAGGTTACAATTACAACAACAATTAAAATTTTAACTATATTTCAAATGTAATCTTTCTTTGTATTATATACTAAAGTATACATTTTATCATACATATTTCACAGTTGCGGATTAATTAGTTTGAATATAGCTTACAATCGAACAAACACTATAATAACATCTTAGCAAACAAGCTTATTTGATGTGGCAGTATTTTACAGTAAAAACGACATCTTGTCTTTCATATGTAACATATCGTTTTTATGATTAGGACATATAAATGTTAATTTGCAGTTTAATACGTTGCTTATACAAAAATATTTTATTTCAACATATTTCAGTCGATTTTTACTCATCTCAGTATTGGAATATAGTTAGGTAAAAGCTGTTCATTCATTCACACACAAAAACGCGATTCAAACAGTCTTTTTGTTTACAGACACTATTCCATATCGCGATTAGCACAAAGCACTTGAAAATAAAGAATGTACCTATTTCCTCGGCTGGATCCGTTGCTCCTCCAAATGAAACTACCTGTAGCCTACTTCTGAGGTAATTTTTTCCAGGATTATTATTAAGATAGTACTATTATTCCTCACAGCGTCGTAAATCTGAGTCTCTTTCGTGGGTTATCCAGCTGATGTGGGCGTGGATCGCATTTGTGTTTGAATAGAGCGCGCGCTCTGTGGGCGTGGTCAAATTAACTTTAATGAGCTGAGACGAGAACGACTATCATCTCTCTCTTTTCGTACAGATTCCATAAAATGAGAAAACATTTTTTTTATATAAATTACTTCATTTAAAAGAAGATAATTCAGGCTTCATGCCTGTGTGCCTGTATACCTGTTTGACTGAGTATTTGCAGAGTTACAGATGATTTTTCGGACGCGTTTCAGAATGGACTTCACAGACAGAGAGAACGCAGAACGCGCATCATGTTTATTTTTCTTTATTAGGCGAAAAGCACAACACTTTGTTTTTATTATGAGGTTCCACAAAAAAAATACAAACTTAACAGGATCGAATGATGTACAACACTTATATGTAAGATCAAAATTAACAGAGTAATTTGAGTCTCTTTTGCACTGATAAGGAAAAAAGTGAGCTGGTATCGCCGGCGAGACCGCCGACCCCAGAGAGTTAACCTAGGGGTAAAATTTGACCCCCACCTTTCCTTTGACAGTCATGTCACCACCATCTGCAAAACTGCTTTCTTTCACCTACGCAATATTTCCAAACTGCGCCCATCCCTCTCCCTTTCTGCTGCAGGGAAGCTCGTCCATGCTTTTGTGTCCTCTAGGCTGGACTACTGTAATGCACTCCTCATCGGGATTCCTGGCAGGAGCCTTCAAAAGCTCCAGTATGTTCAAAACAGCGCTGATAGGGTCTTGATGGGGGTGCGAAAACATGAGCACATCACCCCCATCCTCCATTCACTGCACTAGTTACCCATTCAGTCCCGCATAGAATATAAGGTCCTTCTTCAGACCCATCACTGTCTGCACGGTGCGGCCCCCACTTAGTTGCTCACACCAAATTCATCAACCAGAACCCGGTCAGGCCAACAGCACCATTTGGTCATGACCAGGACACGGCTCAAAACAATGGGCGACAGGGCCTTTCAAGTTGATGAATTTGGTGTGAGCAACTCAGTGAGATAAGTGGGGGCCGCACCGTGCAGACAGTGATGGGTCTGAAGAAGGACCTTATATTCTATGCGGGACTGAATGGGTAACTAGTGCAGTGAATATAAGGTCCTTCTTCAGACCCATCACTGTCTGCACGGTGCGGCCCCCACTTATCTCACTGAGTTGCTCACACCAAATTCATCAACCAGAACCCGGTCAGGCCAACAGCACCATTTGGTCATGACCAGGTTCTGGTTGATGAATAAGGTTTTGTCAGTGACACTTTTTATATATTTATTGATACAAGTTATGACTAAATTAAAAGACAAAGTCATTAGTGAAGATTATGCAACAGTATTTAGAATATAATATAATATAACATGCAATGCAAACTAGTTTGGTTACAGCTCAGCTGTATAATTCTCATTCTATCATTCCCCCTGCCTCCATTACATATCTGTGTCACACAAGAGTTTGATCACCACATTTGAGTGATCATTGCAAAACGTGTTTATAAAATATATTTATTCTGTTTATAGCTACTGTGTAAAGTACCCATCAAAAGTTTGTACACACCAATAGGAAAGTGTCCAAACTTTTGACTGGTATACTGTACTATAATACACATAAATAATATTGCTACTGTATTATAATATACACATAAATAATATCGGCCGATATACCGGTATCGGGCTTTTTTTCTCTCCCTAATATCGGTATCGGCATCGGCCCCCAAAAATCCATATCGGTCGGGCTCTACAAATGACACTCATCTTCACTACAGATAAATAATTACAGCAGCATAATATGTCCAAATTAATCTAAATATAGCTAGTTTGAACTTACAATAACTGGGTCAATGACGTATAAGGATTTTCGACAGGCCAATTTTAAAATACCGGGTACAAGAAAAATAATACCTGTTGCAATTGTTCAAACATTTAAGGATGCTGTGTACACACAAATTAATATAAAAAATTTAAGTGATTTTAGAGTTTCTTCACCTAGATGAATTGGCCTTAGCCTGAACAAAATTAATGTGGTGCAACAGTGATGTATCTTAAAATTAATTAATTTCCTTAACATTCTTTAAAAAATTTAAAACAAAGTATTTGCATTTCTGTTGAGTTTTTGTAAATAATGATCTAATTTTTTGTTCTATAATTTCAGTTATAGTTGCCGCCTTAAATCTAGTTAACGGACTTATTTTTCCTGTGATTGCTTTCATTGGTCGCACCACATGATGAGTGGTCGCTCCAAATGACATGAATACTATATATAGTTAAAAATCTAATTAAAGAGATCACTGAATACATTTTATACAAAAAATAGATTTAAACCAGATTTTATACAAATTTCACAGAATTTTCCTGAACACAAACTTTTGATTTTATATATCGTTCCTTGCTATCCACATGATATTTCATAAAATCATCGGACAAAGTTTGTTTGTATTAGAGCCCGACCGATATGGATTTTTGGGGGCCGATGCCGATACCGATATTAGGGAGAGAAAAAAAGCCCGATACCGGTATATCGGCCGATATTATTTATGTGTATATTATAATACAGTAGCAATATTATTTATGTGTATTATAGTACAGTATACCAGTCAAAAGTTTGGACACTTTCCTATTGGTGTGTACAAACTTTTGATGGGTACTTTACACAGTAGCTATAAACAGAATAAATATATTTTATAAACACGTTTTGCAATGATCACTCACATGTGGTGATCAAACTCTTGTGTGACACAGATATGTAATGGAGGCAGGGGGAATGATAGAATGAGAATTATACAGCTGAGCTGTAACCAAACTAGTTTGCATTGCATGTTATATTATATTATATTATATTCTAAATTCTGTTGCATAATCTTCACTAACGACTTTGTCTTTTAATTTAGTCACGTTATATAAAACTTGTATCAATAAATATATAAAAAGTGTCACTGACAAAACCTTATTATCTTCTATTTTTAGTCTTAATTCCTCTAATCTCTACCAGTGGAGGAAGAACTCAGATCTTTTTACTAAAGTAAAATTAATAATATCATAATGAAAACGTTTTTAATTACATATGTACAGTACTTTTATACTATTTTAAATAATTAGTAAGCAAAATGTACTAAACGTGAAAGGCTACTCTTAATGCAAAATGGCCCTATATAAAGTGTTATAATTATATCAATTTTTGGAATATTGCTTGATGTTGTAGCGTTATCAGGCAGAATGAGCTTTAACACGGTGTCTACACCAGACGCGGCCGTTACTGCTCGCGTCGCAACAGCTGTTTACCCTAGACAAAGCAGAATCAGTTTACTGTCGGAGATCGCTCGCGCCACGCATTTTAATCAATGTTTCATCAACCAATTGCCTGGATTTTAATAAATAAGAAGTAAATATAGCAGACAATATAATCAGGACTTCTCAGCTGCGCGCTTGCAAGAGTCACAAGCTCACACAATACGTGACAGAGGCTTGTAGCAGAGAAATCAATTCTGTGAATTACACCGCGCAAATCACAAGTAGGCTACTACCCACCGGATGAAGAAGGGTTGGCTCTCAGTCTCCACAGGCTACATAAAATATTCATTTTATTTTATTTTATTTTTCGTGTTCGCATTTATGAGGAAAAAAACAATGTTACAGACGCGACAGTTCAGCACTACGGACGTGAGCGCTCTGAAAGCGGCACTAATGCTTTGAAACTTTCACATAGACATCAAACAGACAGCACAAAACCTTTCGTTTCAAAGTGAATTTCGTTTTGTATTAATTGTATCTTAATTTTAATCAATGTTTCATCAACCATTTGCCTGGATTTAAGAAGTAAATATAGCAGACGATAGATAATCTCGACACGGAGGCGCATGCGGGTGAACTGGAGCTCGTCTCATGAACCGAAACTCAGCGTATAGACCTGAGAATTGAAATATATCTTTATTGAAATGTCTGCTTTTAAACAGAACAATTCAAAACGAAAGACAGACAGACTTATGTAATCGTATGAAATGTGCATTTCTCTCTGGCACGCGTTCACTGAAGATCGCGAGTCAGCATCGTCAACTTCATCTTTGGCTGACATTGACTGAAAACACTTGTTTATTAATAAACAATTAAAATGTCTCCTTGCTATATTTGTTGTATTCATAATCATTACTTTTGCCAGTTTTTTGTGACAGCTTTTAGGTGCTTTATTGGCAGCGCCACCCTTACATGAATCACCGCACCCGCATTTTTAAAAATATTCATATATCGGCCATTATAAATGCCGATACCGATAGTTTTGAAAATGCCTAAAATCGGCCGATAATATCGGCCCGCCAATATATCGGTCGGGCTCTAGTTTGTATATTATGGAAATATAAATAAAAATGCGTTAATTTTTTTTTTTTTTTACAGGATTACAACACACTTTGGAAAGCATGCCAAATAGTGCAGAAAATAAATTTAGAGTTATTTCAAAGACATTTTCAAAACAGAAGTTATGGCCGGACGGTCACACCACATGATATTTTGACACTTTACATAACAAAAAAAAGTTACACATAACTAAAGGATTTTGAAAAGTTAAAGTGGGAGAGGTACTACAAATATACAGTATCTTTTTATGCATTTAAACCCGTTTTTACCTGTAAAATGCATTTGGAAAGAAAATGTAGGCGTCACGTCATTGACCGAACTACATTAATCACTATAAAGTAGATCATTAAAATAATATTTGATATGCGCAGAAACTGAAAACTCTTAAAACAGAGCAAAAACAATGATATTTCAGACAGAATGGTGAGGCACTGGACCACATGGGAGACCATTTGAACCATTTGAATGTGTTAAATCAAGGATTCATATTTTGAAATTTATTGAAAAGATTTCTGGTACAGGATATTTTCACATTTTGATTTTATAAAAAACACATTAATTTCAAAATATAAGTTTTCCTAACATCCTAAATAAATTACATAAAATTAATTACATTCGTTACAGGCAAACTTTATAATTATAGCCTACATAACACCTTTTGACAGGCTAAATGCATCCAGCCTGTTTTTAAAGGAATTAATAGAAGGGGAACACACAACTTCTTCTGGAAGCTCATTCCATGATTTTACCACACAAATATAGACTAATCCCTTTTTTTCTGTTAACTAAACCGTTTTGTTCATTCACTCGCTCACTTAATTACTAAGTGCTCCATAAAATCTCCAATTTTAATGTTTCTCTCCCCCAAGAAAACACAAGGAAGACTCCCTTTTCTTGGAGGATTAACATATCTTTAAAGTTGTAAGTTAAAAAAAGTTTGTTTTTAATGAAAATTGCAAAGTGGAAACGGCACCCGTTTTGTAGAATGACTCAATAATAAAGCACTATTGTTCCAAGAAGAGTAAAACGCGATTTATATTTATTAGTATTGCTTTAATGTCTCACGTGGCACATCATAGGCTCAATGTAAAGTATTTAGCAGAATCTGTTCCAGTATGACACTGAGATCGATTCACATTAATTCCCCTCACAGATCTTAAACTTTGACTTGACGAAACAAACACGCAAACGAACACAAAATCTCTCAGGTCTGACTGAACTCCACATATTCTCCTCATGCTCGCTCCTGCTGCACTAAATGTTTATTTCAGAAGAAAAGTATCGCTGTGATCGACGAAAACAATACAGAAATGAGTCTGTCGCTTAAACAAACTGTATAAAGTGTGTGTGCTGGTTGTGTAAAGATGAGAAATACCGTGAACTGCTCTCCTCGCCTCAGAAGACTCGACGCTGAAACTCAATGAGGGAAGAAGAGAAGCTACTATCCTAGTGTGACCATACGTCCCCTTTTCCAGGACATGTCCTCTTTTTGCGTCCGGGATTCAGCTTTTGCTTTCTCCAGTCGCTGTTCATCATTGTGTGCGTGCGTTTGTGCATTGCTTTAAGTCCCGCCTTCTCGCACGCCACCATTGGTCGGTCCATAGACATAATAAAGACGCGCTATTGGCTGCTGGAGCATACGTCAACGGCGCCGCCATATTGCGGAGGGCAACTTTCCCACACACACCTTTTTTATTATTATTAAACATAAAGCATTAAGCAATACAGATAAACGTGGACAAAACAAAAAAAGACAATAAGATACACAGACATAAATATGTTGCCAGGGTAACAAAAAAACAAGAATGCAATGCATAGCCTACCTTAGGGGACAAAAAGGATGAATATAGAGATACAGTTTTCAATGCTTTGGGATTAGCAGAGCTTTGGATAGTTTCCATGTATCTGTCTAGATCATCTTTGAATAGAGAAAAGAGAGCTTTAGAGCCAGTACATTTTTGCTTTAATTTGGCTAGAAGGAAACACAAATTAATTATGTAATATTACACAAATGCAATAACATGTGGTTTGCAAAAACTTTAAACAAATAAGGTGCTTTATACCAGCAGTACAAACATTAATGTAATCAAATCAAATATTAAAACAAAGCTATTTGCCACTGCCAGGGCATAACCTTTTATCTAGCTTGTTAAAACGAGTCCATTTTTCTTGGTCTTTTTCTGAAAAGGAATCCAGAGGTGTCTTTTATCAGCGAGCAGCAGAAACAGTCTATGTAGGCAGAGGTCATGACCACTACTGCAGATATAAGTCGACCAACGTTACTTCTCTGATAGTAGCTTAGGTTTGGTCATGCCATGGTTTCCCACGTACACTAAGATTGCATTAAACAGAGGTAAAGCCCAATTTATACTTCTGCGTCGAACTTACGTCGTACCCTGACGTGCACCTCTCCAAAAATGTAACAACGCGTCAATTCTACGCGTACCGCAAGCGCTGTGATTGCTAGAACCGCTCCCCGGGTTTCACACGCTCCCTCTGCATGTGTAATTGCGCGTCAACGACGCAGAAGTAAAACCAACGCGTAGTCTATAGCGTAGAGGCTCCGGCGTAGGTCCGACGCAGAAGTGTAAATCAGCATAGAGTGAGGTGAAGTGGTCGAGCACAGGTGCAGCGACAAGCGGGTGCGTTCTGTGAAACTGTTGCGGTCATGCTCGCCTCACGCCCGCGCCCGCGCCCGCGCCCGCCAGTTGCCGAAGTGGCATTGTCTATAACGTTTTGTACACGACGCGCAGCACAAATCATTGTAAGAGAGACTGATCCTCAGGTAGCTTACAACAGGTTGAAATAATGATATGCAGTGGCTTTGCAATCACTTAACCACACTGGGCACTTTGTCTTGCTAGACTAGACGAGCAAAAGACTTCAGTTGACGTCTATTCACAGCCTTGAGTAGACATGCAAAAGACGTCAGTGGACGCCTTCACAACCCTTTTAAAAACTACTCGGGTAATTAAATTAATTATTGCAGTATTACCCATGCAAGGATTAAAGGTTCTCTAAGCGATGTCGGGTGACGTCACTTCTTGTTGACGTGTAAAGTATTGTCAAACAAAACGGAGGCTAGCTAGACCCTCCCTCCTCCTCATCCGCGCACTAACCCCCCAAACCCCGCCCCCAAGGCCTTCTTGTCGGTGATTGGCTGGAACAGTTTGTTGTGTTTCGGGGAGCGGGTTGGCCCAGTTTGTGTGTGTTGCTGTGTGTGGAGCCTGGGCTGTCTACAGAGATCGCGTGTGTTTACAGTGTGTTCAGGGGACGGGCAGCCAGCGGATAGTGAGGAGATGTTTGCTGTATGTGACAAAACATGTTTTGGCCTAAAAAACACGTGACATCGCTTAGAGCACCATATTTCACAAGGATTTCATAGAGTGTCATGATGGACTATAAATGCACGTGGAAAAGACGTCGCCAGGTGACGTCCTCTCACCCGATACACTATTGAACTACGTAGCTAAAAGTTAAAATAACAATTATACATGCAACCCCAGAGAACTGTAGACATGTAGCCTAAAAATGTATCTGAATGCAATTGTAGGAAATGTTCTGTGTTACATATTTTTACCGATTTATGCCGCCCTACCGCGACTATTTTTGGCCAGGGACACGACGTTGCTGTCGGACCAATGTTTGCTGGGAGAGAGCTGGTAAGATCATCTCGCGTTCAGCGTCTGCGACTACTTTCACTGTGATTTGCGATAGTTTGCACATTGCCTTGATGAATAGATGCTCATCTGTGGCGATGCGTGTTGCAGTAGTGTCGTCATATCAGACTATAACATGACATATAGCCTATAACACACTCACACGTTTATTTTTAAATAAACCATATTCGACAACATATAAAAATGAAATTATCTTTAGAGTTAGAATCTCCATCTCCAGTCACTTGCAATAATAATAATAATAATAAACTCAATGGATGGATACTACACTGTAAATTCGAACAAGTTCAGTTTACTTAAAAAAAAATTTGGAAACCGATTTCCTTATTTTTGCAAACCAAACTTAAAGGGAAAACTGAAGTTAATTTAATAATCGGCTAAAAGTTTATCTTTAGAATAATCAGCTTTGATTTTGGTATATAATTAGTGTAAACAGGCTATTGCAACATGACAAAAACACCAAGAATGCTTTACTTTTATGTCAATATCTGTATTTTTCCGTGAAAATATTTGTGCGATCTCTCAGCCTCGTGTGGCTCGTAATTTCCACGCCCCCGCCATCACTTGCAGATCCATGTAGGGCTAATGTGCACTGCCTACGCAACTAATCATAGCTTATAAACTACTGTAAGTCAGCAACACATCCCAGACTCTCAAACCAGTGTAACGTTAGAACTAAATGAAACAACAATAATCCTGTAACCTGTTTGCCAGACAATGTTACTAATTAACGTAATGGAAGCCAGCGGCACGTAAATTATTACGTTAATCGACCACCACAAGTTTGGCAATTAAACAAACGCTCATTAATATTTCATAAGGAAGACAGTCGGAGTTAACCTCCCGTAACGTTAGGTTGTAGCTAAAGCAAGAAGCAAGCTAACGGTAGATGGTCAATGCTGAGCTAAACATGTTTACTGACCTCAGGGTGTGCTTTCAGATGCCTGATGAAATTAGGTGTGGTTGAGCCAGAATTTTTTATCCTGATACCGTATATTTAGCATTGAGCGCTTCTTTTGTTTGGGCCGTCTTGTTTGAAGTTTTTAAACCCAAAGCTTACAATGAATGGCACAGCAGCGGCCGGTGCAGTTGACATGTTTGTTTGTTGTTGTGTGTGGTCGCGCGCGCAGCCGATACGTAGTACGCGTTACGTAGGCAGGTTATAGGTAACGGAGGGAGGGGAATAACAGCGAGCTCATCAGACGTTTCCTAAAAATAAACATTGTTCACGAGTCCCGCAGCTCGAGGCCGAGTCGAGTCTGAAGTCTTTCGAGGACGAGTCTCAAGTCGAGTCTGAAGTCACTGTGTGTGCGACTTAGGTCGCACTCGAGTCCGAGTCTCAAACTCGAGTCCCCATCTCTGTAATCAACTGAACAGAGCTAATAAGAAGTTATACAATACATTTTAATTACCAACAGGAAATGAAGTAAATGCCTGCTTTCACAATATCTTTTAGTTATCCACAGGTAAAAAACACTTTTTTTTGTGCAACATTTTGACAAAAACAGAATTGAAGACAATTATGACAAAAATCAGTCAAGGCAAATCAAACACAGAGACAATAGAACTAAAGATGTTCTTTATCAGATCTACTGTGTCCATCTCTTGCACATCTTCCCAAACTCAACACAGTGATGAACACATGAGCTCCAGGTGACAACATCCAAACACATTTCAGTATTTATTTACTGTTGATCATGTGTCAGTGTCAGAGAGACCTGGAGTCTCAACAACAGCTCCTGATCGACCATCAACTTCACCAACTCTCTCTTCACACACTCGTGACTGAATCTAGTCTTCATTCACTCACACACTCATCTCTTCCCAGAATACTGTTTCCTGTTGCACTCTTCCCATTTCCTGTCTTCCCGATCAGAGCAATCCTCAGACACTCCTGATCCTCTGATGGACCTTCAGCTCCTGAAAATCACAGCGGTAGAAAGAAGACTTAGAGGAATGAAGATCACAACTTTAACATTGTTGTGTTGTAGAAGTTGCAGCTGAATGATAATTGATTATGAACTGGAAAAACAACAACATCTCCAGTCACTTGCAATAATAATAATAATAATAATAAACTCAATGGATGGATACTACACTGTAAATTCGAACAAGTTCAGTTTACTTAAAAAAAAGTTTGGAAACCGATTGCCTTATTTTTGCAAAGCAAACTTAAAGGGAAAACTGAAGTTAACTTAATAATCGGCTAAAAGTAAAGAAAGCTAACTCTTCCCAAGTAAATTAAGTATAAATATCAAGTTACTTTAATGTCAATTCTAGTTAACATACTAAATAATATTTACTAATCTACTTAAGATTTAATAGTAAGATTACTGGAGTAATTCCATTTAACTAACAGTGTTATAATGTGTTCTGCAAACAACTTAAATACTATTATTCTCAACATGGTTTTAATCTGCCATTTTAAGCTATGGAGACTTAAAAAAATATGTGCAATCGGTTTCCACATTTTCTTCAAGTAAAGTGAAATAGGAATAGTATGTTGAACTGACAAATGCTTAGTATAGTTCACTTACACAAGAGTTCTAGACACTAAAAAAGAACTGTAGAGAGTACTTGATAATTTACTTTAAATACAATTTAATTGTTACCATTGTTGCTTGGCATGCTGAGCGTTGAAGTCTGTAACTCAAGCATGATCAATTACAAGATTGTCACTTTTATATTTAACTTTTATATGGGACTATATAAACTTAATTAAAAGTTTCACAAGGTGTTTAGGACATAAGTGCTTTTTGTTTTTATTAAAGATCATTAATTGACATGAAATCTAGTTATACATCAATCATACACACAAACATATATATACATATGTATACATATATGTGTGTGTGTGTATATATACAGTATATATATACATATATATGTATAGCCATAATGGTGACTAAAAACATTTTAGGAAAATCAGCATTAATTTATGAAATCAGCTTATGTTATGTTCTCTCAAAATTGACAATTCAACATTCAAGATGACTTTGGGAAATGAGTGAATGCAAACAGAGAAAAATAACTGCAGAAATGGAGGAAATTAGTGAAAAGTCCATTAAGATTTTTCCCGCCACAAAAACCACACTCAAACCAATCAATTAATCTTTACTTGGGTTTTCTGAGTAAAACAAAGCATAGTGTGTGAATACATATTACTAGATTTTTACAATTAAGTTACGACATTAAGTAAAGTTAATGTCAAAAAAGTGTTAGTTAGAATCACTGTTGGATTTATAAAGTCTAGTCAAGTAATGTTTACTTGGGTTTTCTGAGTAACAAAGGCATAGCATGCAAACAGTACAGATTACTAAATTGTTTTAAGTAAATTCAACAAATTATTGGACATTAAGCCTCGCTCTACATTATCCCGCTTATTACATGGCTACCTACCAAATAAATCAATAATTTGACTCAAAATATTGATTTAAAATGGAGTTCATTGATTTAAAAACGATTGTATTGCTTCCGCTAAAGAAAATAGTCCGTTCTACGGTTAGAATCCATGGCAACGGTGTGTTACTAAGCAGCGTCTGTTATCAAGAAATAACACACCACATTCTACATTAGAATTCAACCAAGCCATGTAATAAATCGCATTATAAAACGGTTAGTTCCAATCTTTGATTCTGATTGGTCAATAGCTGTGTTTTATTCACGATTAAACACGGCTAAGACCGCTTTACCCAATGGTTCTATGTATCACTCCACAACACCCTTAGCAACCACCCGTAGCAACGTAAACACTTGTTTGATCTCATTGATATTGTTCATTTCAGCTAGAGTAGAGTATTGTGAGAGATCCAGTAAGCGAGTGTTCCTGCATTTACAGTAGACATAGCATTTTGCTTCAGGTCAGTCCTATATTCATAATACAAAAATCCGTTTGAAAGTCCGCTGCGATATCTTGTCCTTTTAACAGTTATGGGGTTTTCCGTTCCGATAGTCATCTGTCAGTTGCGTCTTTCTTCTCCGTGATCACAAGTTTGAATCCTTTCAATATAAAAGTCTTCTCTACTGACTGACTCACTCATAAGGACAGTCTTTGCCGCCATCTATTGGCGAAATAATGTAAATACATTCTGTTGCTGTTTACGGTCAGGGACTATTTTTTCCAGCGGAGGGAAGGCTTTTAGTGATTTTACTTCATGAAAGTTGCATAGATACATATTTTTGAGCTTTAATATTTTTTTTTGTCTGGTAACCGTTTTATAAAAGCAATAAGGTACTGGAGGCTAGTGCTGTATGGTGAATAAGTCACGGCTGAAGGGGTTACTCCGCTTCGCGTCGAGCCTAACAACGCCCTTCAGCCGTGACTCCGTCACCATACAGCACAGCCTCTCGAACCTTATTGCTTACATAATCTTTGTGCTTTGTTACTACTGATATGAAACAAAGTCTCAGATTTCAAATTCTATTTTCTTACGAAATTCAAAAACATAAATAGCGCTGTGGCGTGAGATCGCTCTGGCTCAGCTCAAGAGAAGCACATGATCTCCTCGTCCACCTTAATAATACCAGTTACATAAATAAATAAACATGAATGTGTGTTAAAGATAGAGTGCAACTTATCGAGATCCGTATCATGTCACATGGAATCGCTCAATCAGTGTTTCAGCCGTGGAAAGACGTCAGTTAAACAGCTTGTGAACAATGTCATGTAACGTCACATTTACCTCATAAAAAACATATGACCATAAACTCATTGGTCAGTAGGGGTGTAAATCGGACAGTTCATCACGATATGATATGATACGATATCGATTCTCTCAGCCAGCGATACGATATTTGCCGATACCTCAAAAAATTCTGCGATAAGATTACGATTCGATTCAGGGCTATCAATCGATTTATCGATATTTTGAATAAAGCTAGTAAGTTTTTATGACAGCCACCATTTAAATGTTTATATTTCATATAACTATTATTTAAAAAGAAAAAAAAAAGTGTCATTTAAGTGTTTGTATAGAAATAAGTTATTTTTACCTTCAATATTATAGTGGGCTAATGAAGCCTATAGGCTACAACTGACTCCAATAGTTTACAGCATTAGTTCAGAGATTTGTTTTCTTATGTATTGTACCTGATATACCAAATAATCAATATTGAATCGAAATCTAATCGAATTGCAAGCTTGTGAATCGAAATCGAATCGAATTGTGAAATGTGTGTCAATACCCAGCCCTGATGAATACCCAGTGTTATGGAAATTGTTTTTTTAATGCATTATTTTATTCATATTAATGATCTTTCGCTATAATAAATCATGTACTTTCCCAATAAGGCAGAGAAAGGTTCAGTTGGGTAAGAGCCTGGGCTATGGCCTATGTTATGCATGCTCTGAGATAAAGAGGAGAGAGCACTCTCACATTCTCCTGACTGACTCTGAGCCTTTCTTGCAAGAAATTAACCATTATAATCATTGATTGAACATTTGTCCCTTATTCAGAATTGTTTATTGTTGTTAATAGAACGTCATTTAAAGGTGTCACGTTGAGTGTGTTTGCTGTTTTGAGTTCGCTTATGATCCGTTTCCCGTTCTGTGATTGTCTGTATCAAGGTTTATTTGATCCTTCACCTGTTGTCTTAATTACTCATTAGTTCACTTGCCCCAGCTGTGTCTCGTTTCCCTGATCTGTTCTGTGTGTTTAAGAACAGCGACTTAATGACATCATCAATGTTAGCCCAGCTTCAGTCTGCCGCATGGAAGATAGCTGTCCGTTAGTGTGCTTTCATCATAAGCAATCTGCTAACTTTCTTGTCTTTCGCGAGATATCGTTGGTATGTATATTTATGTTAAGATATGATTCAACTATGTTTGATTTTATTTTGTGTTTAGAGTAAGATTTCACTCGGATCCTTATGCTGATATGTGCAGGGGCGCAACTACCCAGTGTCAGAGGGGTATGCAGCATTTTGGGTTTCAGGTTCCTCTTCATGATGGCCAGTGCTAGAATCATCACCATGAAATCTCTTTTACTTTCTGAAACGTCTCTCTCTAAACTCAGGGGAAGCATCCATCTCAATGGCTATTCGGCGTTCAATGGCTATTCGGCGTTCAATGGCTATTCGGCGTTCAATGGCTATTCGGCATTCAATGGCTATTCGGCGTTCAATGGCTATTCGGCGTTCAATGTCAAGGGATTTTTGAAAGCCCTCCACTTTATACTAGAATATGCAAGAATTCTTCAAGAGAGTCTATCATTCCAAAGGCAGTGTTCATCGAGATGTTCACTGCTGACATAGGTGATCTCTGACAAAAGATCATACCAAACCAGGGGGCACATGAGGAACTCCATGCTGACAATCTCGCCAGACAGCGACTTTGCCTCAGAGACAGGTTTGCCGTCTTTTTCCACTTCCTCAAGCTTTTCCACAGCATCAATAATCCCCCTTAACTGGAAACGTACAGCTTTGACGGAGTTTATTTTTGCTGCCCACCTGGTATCACTCAGAGGCTTCAGTGTAATGTCCACATTCTTTCAGAATATCCCACCTCTTCACCAAAAAATGGTGTACAGTCTTTGGAGAGTGCCAAAAAAGGTTGGACACACACTGTTTGATGACGCAGCATCACATAACAGGAGGTTCAGACTGTGGTTACAGCAGGGGATAAATAGTGCCTCTGGACTAGAGGTCTGCACAGGCTTCAAACTTTAGCCCAAACCCGGCCCGTACCCAAAATCATTTAACCCGACCCGAACATTACGGTTATATTTTAGGCCTGAACCCGAGGTCCGTTTCTCAAAGTAAATCCCTTTTTTTGTGTGTGCAATACGCTGTATTTTATGATTTCTTAAAACTATAATTAAAAATAGGCTACATGTACAAACACTGTTTCACCAAGGCACAGCGGCCCCCTCAGCAGTCGGCAGCACTCAAGAAAAGAGAAAAAGCACGGACTTGCTAATTACGAAACTTTGATGTGGTTGAACAGGTGAAACAGTCACAAATTCCCCTGGAACCCAAACATTAAACTTCAAAACAAAGTTTGCACAACTATTTACACAAATATATCCTACTCAGTACTAGTACCGAGTACTAGTTCTAGTACTTCTCAGTAGACTACGAGTTATGAAGGCAGAGAACAGCATTGAGAGTTGATGGTTTCAGCGCCGCCCTCTGACTGCGATGTTGTGTCTGAAATAGCGCGCACAGGTGCACTAAACAGTTTTGTAACATGATATAGGCTATGATCAAATAATTATTTATATATGATTTTACAAAACTGTTTTGCGCATGTGCTCCCTTGCGCACTATTTCGGTCACAACACCGCAATCAGAGGAGGACGGCTGAAACTGCGCACGCAACCTACTTTCTCTCTTGGGTGCTCATATAATTACGATAACAACACAGCAAGCAGCCAAGCACACGGCACGCAGGCTATATATATGTATGGCCTATAGAGTATTTCTAAGTTACAAACCTGAACCAGACCCGAACCTATTAGGGTTACTTCCTGCTCAGCTACTGTATGGACGCTCTTGCTTACTGCTCCGAGCTTTGCTCTATCGCTTTTATATTTTTTATTGCTCTATCGTGTTTATATTTTTATATTTTATTTCCTTTTATCACCTAATTTTAACTTCAGCAAATCAGCACAGTGCTCAAACACCTGATTACTAGAAAAAAGCAGAATTATTTTTTTCCGACCAGCCTCCCACTGAAAGCTTACATTCCGGGGAAGAGAAAACACAACTGCCTACATTCATAAGGATAGGAGAAAATGCCTCTTCTGGAATCTACTTGCTGCACTAACTGCCAGAGACTTTTACAAAGGATTGCAGTTCTTGAAACAAAGTTACTTGTGGGACCACCAAACCAGACGGAACACACAACAGAGCTTCATCATGGACGCCATCAGCATGCCGGTGAGTCCCATAAATCTAGTGCTCCAATACAAGCCATACTGAGTGTAGAGAAACAAGCCGATCGACTTACAAATCGATGGCACAAACAGGGAGCGAGACCCAAAGGCACTCGAGACATCAGATTGTCACGAGCATCCCATATTGCCGCAGTAGCATCCTCTACCCCAGATACGGCTCTGACAAGAATTGCAAACACTGGTCTCCCACCACCGCCTATACATCTTGAGAACAGATTTGAAGTATTAATGAATGAGGAATCCCTGAATGTGATGAATGTGATCGAACACAGACTGAATAAGCCAGTAGCTAACACTGCTAACTGGCGCTCAAGGTCGAGCAGACAGCGGCACTCAGCTCAGAGCGCAGCCGAGCACAGGACTCTGATAGTGGGTGACTCCATAATCAGAAACATTATTAGCAGGGATACAACTACGTGCTGCCTTCCACAAGCAACAACTTCTGATGTAAATAGGGAACTTAAGAACATTCTGATGAAACATAAGACTGCAAATCGACTCATCATTCATGTGGGGAAAAATGATATTCATAAAGAGCAGTCAGAACTCCTTAAGAAGGATTTTAATTAACTTTTTGAAACACTGAAAAGACTGAAAGTTCAGACATTCATCAGTGGACCACTCCCAGCAAGAGGAACAAACAGGTTTTCACGGTTGCTTGGGCTCAACACATGGCTGCAAAAAAACTGCAATATAAAAGGAGTGAACTTCATTGACAACTTCAATCTTTTCTGGAGTCAGAGGCAACTGTTTCAACAGGATGGGCTCCACCCAAAACAAACTTGGTTCAAGAGTGCTAAAGGACAATATCTACTTCTCCCTCCATCATCCTTCTGCAGTGTGTGCCAATCCACTCCACCTGAATGGCACACACACACCTGGACACAGTATGAATGACCACAGGACTTCACTTCAGTACCTGAATGGACATGCGGTTGACACATCACACAAGGACAATGATAACACCACTCAGCCACAACAACCTCTGCTCACGGACACAATCTCAGCTGAGCCCTGCCCACAGAGCTCACCACAGACAGACTGTGACATGCTAGAACTGCTAGAAGATTCAGCACCCAAGGACGACTTTCTGGAAAACAGCCAGGAAATCCAGGACGGCATACTACGGCCTCCGATAACACCAGAACAACAGCCCCTCTCACCAGACACGTTATCCCTCTCTCCAGCAACTCCACTTCTGTGCTTCTCAGAGAAAATGGAACAACTGGTGTATGCTGGAACCAACCTATCCCACTCTTTTGCTGCAAGCCCCCAGATGTCAACCAAAAAACGGCAGGCCCCACAACCACCAAAGCCTGCGGGCCCAGCTCGCCCTCCCCCTCCTCCTGTGAGAGCTCTTCGGCCTCTGCCACAGCGCCAGGGCCCACACCCTCCTCCAGCGGCTCGCGGTGAACCAAAAACAACTGATACCAGCTCTCAGTGATACGTGTCGGGTCCCCGCTATGATAACAGTAACTTTCTTAAATGTTTACAAAACAAGCGGGAACCCAGTGTGCCTGAATCTTTCTCTATTGCTGTTCAATTACATGATAGAAAATCTAAGGCCTTCAAAAGCCGTACAGCAAACCCATCTAATCTGGTGCCTATTACACGCCAAACTAAGATCGCTGTGGGGACAAAAAGTAAGACTGTTAAGTTAGCACTTTTAAACATCCGCTCACTTAAAAATAAATCACTTCTAGTCAACGACTTAATAACCACATATAACCTGGACTTTATGTTTCTAAATGAAACTTGGCTAGAAGACAGCAGCAGTGCAACAGTCCTCAATGAATCATCCCCTCCTAACTTTACTTTTATGAGTGTTTGCAGAGCGGGTAAGAGAGGCGGGGGCTTAGCTGCTCTTTTTAAAGATGTCTATCAATGTAAGCAAATATCATTTGGGAATTACCCGTCTTTCGAATATCTGGGTATTGTGTTAAAAGGTGCTCCACGTATTTTACTTATCATTATTTACAGGCCTCCAAAATACTCTCCAGCCTTTGCTGAGGACTTTACAGAACTGCTATCAACCATCTCCTCAGAGTTTGACTGTTTTGCCATTGCTGGAGATTTTAACATTCACATAGATAATGCAGAAACCAATATGGCAAAAGAAATCAAAACTGTTTTCAAAACTTTTGATCTGACTCAGCATGTACATGGACCCACACATAATCGTGGACACACTCTAGATTTACTTATCAGTAAGGGTCTAAACATCTCATCGATTGTTATTAAGGATGTAGCTTTGATATATTGATGTATTTGATGTATTTTCTTTGATATATTGATCTCCCCTGCCATTGAAGCTAGATCTGTGTCAGTCAAGAAGAGATGCTTAAATGAGAACATTAGTGTGCTATTTATGAAGGTTATATCTTTAAAACCAAGCATATCTGATGACTCTGTTGATTTTCTCCTTGAATCTTTTAACTCAAAAATTAAAAGTGTAATTGATGATATTGCTCCTGTGAAAGTCAGGAAAAATAGTGGTAGACAAAAAGCACCTTGGAGAAACTCAACAGCTGTGCAAAATATGAAAAGACAATGCAGAAGAGTAGAGTGCATGTGGCGGAAGACTAAACTTGTAGTCCATTATAACATCTACAAAGACAGCATCCATGCTTTTAATATTGAACTAGGCAAAGCTAGACAGACTTTCTTCTCGAATATTATAAACAGCAACTTAAACAACACACGCACTCTTTTTGCTACTGTAGAGAGACTGACAAACCCCCCAAGCCAGATTCCCAGTGAAATGCTCTCAGACAGCAAGTGCAGTGAGTTTGCTTCTTTCTTCTCTGAGAAAATCTATAATATCAGAAAGGTGATCAGCCCATCATTGAGCCGCACTGGGGTCAGACAGATCAGACCACAACCTGAGAAAGTAGTTACTATGTCTGTTTTCGAAGAAATTGAAGGCCCAATTTTGGAAGAAACCGTACAGCACCTTAAAACATTAACCTGCGCCCTTGACGCACTTCCCACATCTTTTTTCAAAAGTGTGTTAAACAGCTTAGAAGCAGATCTCCTAGAAGTGGTAAATGCCTCACTTCTCTCTGGGAGTTTTCCAAACTCCCTGAAAACTGCAGTTGTCAAGCCCCTCCTGAAAAAGAGCAATCTGGATAAGACCATCTTAAGCAATTATAGACCGATCTCAAATCTTCCTTTCATAGGCAAGATCATTGAAAAAGTTGTCTTCAATCAGCTGAACAAATTCTTAAGCTTGAATGGATACTTTGACAATTTTCAATCTGGTTTCCGATAGCATCACAGCACAGAGACAGCTCTCATTAAGATAATAAACGATATTCGCTTAAATACTGATACAGGGAAATTATCAGTGCTGGTACTACTCGACCTCAGTGCTGCATTTGACACTGTCGATCACAACATACTTCTTGACAGGCTGGAAAACTGGGTGGGGCTTTCTGGGATAGTCCTAAAATGGTTCAGATCATACTAAGAAGGGAGAGGTTATTATGTGAGTATAGGAGACCATAAGTCTGAGTGGACATCCATGACATGCGGAGTCCCCCAAGGCTCAATTCTTGCACCACTCCTATTCAACCTGTATATGCTCCCAATGAGCCAAATAATGAGAAAGAACCGAATCTCTTACCACAGCTATGCAGACGACACACAGCTCTACTTAGCCCTATCGCCTAACGACTACAGCCCCATTGACTCCCTGTGCCAATGCATTGATGAAGTAAACGGTTGGATGTGCCAAAACTTTCTTCAGTTAAACAAAGACAAAACTGAAGTCATTGCGTTTGGAAACAAAGATGAAGTTCTCAAGGTGAATGCATACCTTGACTATAGGGGTCTAACAACTAAAAATCAAGTCAGGAATCTTGGTGTGTCTCTAGAGTCAGACCTTAGTTTCAGTAGTCATGTCAAAGCAATTACTAAATCAGCATACTATCATCTGAAAAATATTGCAAGAATTAGATGCTTTGTTTCCAGTCAAGACTTAGAGAAACTTGTGCATGCTTTCATCACCAGCAGGGTGGATTATTGTAATGGACTCCTCACTGGCCTTCCTAAAAAGACCATAAGACAGTTGCAGCTCAGAACGCTGCTGCCAGGCTTCTGAGCAGGACCAAGAAATATGAACATATCACACCAGTCCTCAGGTCTTTACACTGGCTCCCAGTTACATTTAGGATTGATTTTAAAGTATTATGACTGGTATATAAATCATTCAATGGCCTAGGACCTCAATATATTGCAGATATGCTCACTGAATATTAACCAAACAGATCACTCAGATCATTAGGATCACATCAGCTAGAAATACCAAGGGTTCACTCTAAGCAAGGAGAGTCTGCTTTTAGCTATTATGCTGAACCAGCTTCCAGAGGAGATCATATGTGCTCCTACAGTAGTCACATTCAAATCCAGACTCAAAACACATCTGTTTAGCTATGCATTTACTGAATGAGCACTGTGCCACTGTTCGTCCGACTGTTTTTACTGTACTTTATTTTATTCTTTATTCTAAACTGTTTTAATTATTCTTATTTGTTTTGATTATTTTATTTTCTCCTATGTAAAGCACTTTGAATTACCATTGTGTATGAAATGTGCTATATAAATAAACTTGCCTTGCCTATTAATTAAACATTAGGCTATTTATTAAACATTAACCCGACCCCGACCCGAAACCAGTGAGTTTTTCGGGACCCGTCGGGCTCGGGTCGGGTAGCAGACCTCTACTCTGGACACTTCTGCTGCACCAATGCTTGCACACCCTTGTGTATACCCCTATATTTGAGCCATTGTCAAAGCCTTGCCCCTACAGTTAGCCAACTCCAACCCCAGGTTATCCAGCACCCCAGTCAGTGTTTCTGTGAGGCCTTTACCAGTTGTGTCCTTCACGACTGTGAAGCCAACAAAAGATTGATGGTGGCATTCTTGGTGGATGGTGGAGTGCACCAGGAAGGATATCCTGTGGTTTCTTTAGAGGCTACCTTTCTAAGATGCTCTGCTAGTGTGACTATGACATCAAGGACACCCAGGAACTTTCCATTTTTAGGATCTCCTAACTTAGCAATCTTCCCCCTCAGTGGCAAGTTCCTTTCTGCAAGGAAGAGTATGCAGTCGATCACTCTCGTTAACACTTCTCCAGCGTGCCTTTTCAGCATCTATGGCTCTTTGCAATGTTCTGTCAATAGTTTTACCAAGGCGTAAGCGTGATGCTAATTCTTTCCACAACAGATAAGCATGTATGTGATCACCACTGGTTTTATGGTGTTGCAGCGTTTTTGAAAGACACTGAAAGTTATTGTACCCCACCACAAAGCGTGTGTCAACAACTCTAGCTCCACCAAAAAGCTTACACGCCAAACAATACACTTTATTTGTGCTTTTGGAGTACAGTAACCAATCCCACTGCATTTTTCCTCCATTGGACATTAAACGAAAACAGTATGCTTTGGAAAAACACTGTCTACTCTTGTCTGATCTTGGATATGGCCCATCAGGGCATTTCTGTGGGCCATTCTCAACCATACACAGCCTAAATGAGTCCCCAATCTGGTGTGGTGGAAGCCAGTCAGATGGATCTTCTGAGTAAGGCCTGGTCTCAGCCCTCTCCTCTTCACCTCTCTGTTCCTCATTCTCTTCCACCTCATCCACATTCTCTTCCACCTACTCTGAGCAATGCCTGAACTTTGTATTTTGAGCACTTCTTGCGTAGTTTTTTGCCTCTTCACAATGACTCGCTTGCTTTAGTCCTCAGTTGTAAGTCTGCTATAATAAAAGCGTCTGCTAAATGACTAAATGTAAACCTCATCTTCACCTCTCTTTTCCACATTCTCCTCCAATTCCTCCTCAGTGGTGAGTGGCTTTCCATCTCTGTCTGCACTATTTTTTACCCAAAAAGGACACAGTGAATAGGTTGGTCAACAGAACTTCAAACCATACTGGACATTTAGTTTTGTGTGGTCTAACTAATAGAACTCCTACCTGATGTCATCACTGGTCTCATCTATACTCTATGTCATCGCCGACCTCATGTCGGTCTCTTTTTCTCCTTGCCTGTGTTCTTCTCCACTAAGACATATTGTCAAACAAACAAAAACAATCTATACAATGTAATAGATTTTCCATATTACTTTTTCCATATTACTAATAATAAGAGATGAATCTGTTGGTATCAAGTGGCTGCCCTACACTTCCACCTAATGTTAGACCTACCTGTTGCCTTCCCCTGTCTTTCCTGATCCACCATCCTCACACCTGAATGAAATGTCCTGAAAAAGTCCTGGCAGAAGGCGATGCATAAGGATGTAGCGTAACGACGAATTATTATTATTTCAACTTAGTGCTAACTAATAATTGTTGCAAACTGGTACAACCAAGTTGTCAACAGTTCGGAAAAAATAATTTGACGTTACGCTACATCCTTATGCATCACTTTCTGCCAGGACTTTTACGTGCTTTTCCCAAATCACTGAAGTGACCTCGACGTCCGGGTTAGCAGTAGCATGAATCTGCCAGCGCTGTGTAGTAATGTTGTTGCGTGATCGAGATCGGACCACGAGTAAACCGCTGTCTAGTATTGCTCCAAGCTGATAAACTGTTTGCGCTGCGCAGCTCAAACAAGTAGAGTGGTTTCATTCTGCTTTCGTTTGCCGTGTGCCAGGGAAAAAAAGGTTGCAAAATGTGACCATTTAGTCGCAGTCTAGAGCCCTATGTAGTGCTGTATTTCTGCTTTACATGGGTGCCACCTACTGTCAGAGCGAATTTGCATTGATCTGAACTGACAAAATAGACATTCCTGTTGCTTGAACACAAGTTAATAGATATCAATCAACAAAGTGTCCTATGCTCACCACACATCAGCTATAGATGGAGAGGAGAGATTTGGCTATAGGGTGATGTGTGTCTGACTTGCACAGAAGAGACTTTGTTGCTCAGCATATGAAAATAAACTACTTACCGTGATCTCAGACTGTGTTTAAGTGGTTTCTCCACTGTATGGATCTTCATATGTAGCTTCAGGTTACTTTTAACAGAGAAACTCTTCCCGCACTGATCACACGTGTGTGGCTTCTCTCCAGTGTGGGTCCTCTCATGTGTTTTCAGATTTGATGAGTTACTGAATCTCTTGTCACAGTGTGAACACTTGTAAGGTTTTTCTCCAGTGTGGATCATCTCATGCTTTTTCAGAGTTGCTGATTGACTGAATCTCTTGTCACAGTGTGAACACTTGTGAGGTTTTTCTCCAGTGTGGATCCTCTCATGTATTTTCAGATTTGCTGATTGACTGAATCTCTTGTCACAGTGTGAACACTTGTAAGGTTGTTCTCCAGTGTGGATCCTCTCATGCTTTTTCAGAGATGATGACTGACTGAATCTCTTGTCACAGTGTGAACACTTGTAAGGTTGTTCTCCAGTGTGGATCATCTCATGTGCTTTCAGAGATGATGAGTGATTGAATCTCTGGTCACAGTGTGGACACTTGTAAGGTTGTTCTCCAGTGTGGATCATCTCGTGTGATCTCAGATTTGCTGATAGATTGAATCTCTTGTCACAGTGTGAACACTTGTAAGGTTGTTCTCCAGTGTGGATCCTCTCATGTCTATTCAGATGTTCCAACAGACCGAATCTCTTGTCACAGTGTGAACACTTGTAAGGTTTTTCTCCAGTGTGGATCCTTTCATGCGTTTTCAGATTTGATGACTGACTGAATCTCTTGTTGCAGTGTGAACACTTGTAAGGTTTTTCTCCAGTGTGAATTCTCTGGTGCAGTTTTAAAATGTTTGCTGTAGTAAAAGTCTTCTCACAGTCAAAGCAAATGGTCTCTTTCACACCAGTATGAACTTTCTGATGTGCGTGTAAATATGTCAGCAGTGAAAAACTCTTTCCACACACAGAACATGAATGTGGCTTCTCCCTAGTATAAACTCTCAGGTGTTTCTTCAGGCCTGATGAACTAGGAAATGTCCTGCCCCATTGATAACATGGGAACAGCTCCTCTCCAGTGTGGATCCTCATGTGAATCTCAAGATTTTGTTTGGTTGTGAAACTGTTTCCACACTGAGTGCATGTGAAAGATTTTCCTCCAGTTTGGACATGATGTTCCTCCACACTCAGTTCTTCACTCTCCTCCTTCACTTCACTCAGTTCTTCACTCTCCTCCTTCACTTCACTCAGTTCTTCACTCTCCTCCTTCACTTCACTCAGTTCTTCACTCTCCTCCTTCACTTCACTCAGTTCTTCTCTCTCCTCCTTCACTTCACTCAGTTCTTCACTCTCCTCCTTCACTTCACTCAGTTCTTCACTCTCCTCCTTCACTTCACTCAGTTCTTCTCTCTCCTCCTTCACTTCACTCAGTTCTTCTCTCTCCTCCTTCACTTTACTCAGTTCTTCACTCTCCTCCTTCACTTCACTCAGTTCTTCTCTCTCCTCCTTCATTTCACTCAGTTCTTCTCTCTCCTCCTTCACTTTACTCAGTTCTTCACTCTCCTCCTTCACTTCACTCAGTTCTTCTCTCTCCTCCTTCACTCCACTCAGTTCTTCACTCTCCTCCTTCACTCCACTCAGTTCTTCACTCTCCTCCTTCACTTCACTCAGTTCTTCACTCTCCTCCTTCACTTCCATCAGGTCTGACATGAAAGAAAAAAATATTAAATTTATTTTTCAGTACATCAATATAATTAACCGAGAGAAATATAAAGTGAAAGGACATGAGGAATGTGGGCACATGCGCAAGAGAGAGACAATGGGAAGACAGAAACAATCTTTAATACAGACTTTGCTGCATTAATCATAGACTAACTGATCTATAAATGAACATGCATCCCAGAAACTGTGTGAATGATTTACTGTCTTGTGTACTATGTATATACTATGGTGGTACGTGGTACAACGAGCACACCCGGGCCCTTAAGAGAGCAGCCAGAAAAATGGAGCGAAACTGGAAGAAAACAAAACTAGAGGTATTTCGGATTGCATGAAAGGAGAGCTCGATTGCATACAGAGAGGCTTTAAAAACTGCTAGATCTGCTTATTTTTCAACCCTATTAGAAGACAATAAACATAATCCTAGGTATTTATTTGAAACAGTGGCTAAACTAACGAAAAAGAAAACTTCAAGCCCAGAAATGTCCAAGCAACACAGCAGTAATGACTTTATGAACTTCTTCACTTATAAGATTGATAATATCAGGGACAAAATTATAACTATGCAACCGTCTACAGTATCGCAGGGAGTGCATTGTAGTCTCCCTGAGGAAAAATTTGATTCATTTGTTGCCATAAGAGAGGACGAATTTTCTAAACTTGTTAATTCATCTAAATCGACAACTTGTATGTTAGACCCTATACCGACTAAGCTACTGAAAGAGATGCTTCCAGAGGTCATATATCCTCTTCTTAATATCATTAATTCGTCTTTGTCTCTAGGATACGTACCAAAAACCTTTAAACTGGCTATGATAAAACCGCTTGTTAAAAAACTGCAACTTGATCATACAAAATTAGTCAATTACAGGCCGATCTCAAATCTGCCTTTTCTGTCAAAGATATTAGAAAAAGCAGTATCCTCACAACTATGTTCCTTTTTAGAAGGAAATGATATCTGGAGGATTTTCAGTCCGGATTTAGACCGTACCATAGCACTGAGACCGCTCTCATTAGAGTCACAAATGATTTGCTCTTATCATCCGATCGTGGCTGTATCTCTCTATTAGTGTTACTGGATCTTAGTGCTGCATTTGACACAATTGACCACAACATTCTTTTAAATAGACTAGAAAACTATGTTGGTATTAGTGGAATTGCACTAGCATGGTTTAAATCATACTTATCTGACCGTTATCAGTTTGTAGCAGTAAATGAAGAGATGTCTTATCGATCACAAGTTCAGTATGGCGTACCACAAGGCTCAGTACTGGGACCGCTGCTGTTCACTCTGTACATTGTTACGGCTGTGCTTTGTGCTTTTCCTCTGTGTGTGTGTGTGGTGTGTGTATGCTTCCCCTGCAGGTGTGTTGCGGAGTTGTGAGGAGTAGCTAATCAGGCGGATTGGTGACACCGGGCAGACAGGTGTGGCCGTCCTTTAAGAGCGTCCTGTTTAGCATCCTCTGGAGAGCGTTCCTTTCTATCTTGTCGATCCCTGGCCAGGACCGAGCGAGTGTGGCGTCGCGGCGTGAAAAGACTTCTTGAGAAAATAAAGAATTATTGTGACCGTCTAAACGCCTTATTTCCTCCTTTATTGTTACTCCTTACTTAGGAGTGTAACAATTGGGGGCTCGTCGAACTAAAATAAGCAATTTTGTGATTGGTGCGGATTACTCGAGTAAAGTGTCGTCGTGGAAGGAGGAGAAAAGGTAGGATAGTTTGGTAGAAATTTGTTTAATATCCACCTATTTGTAATTTGTAGTATAGGAACGCTCCATTAGTTGGGAGGCTCTACGCAATTTACACATATTGTTTGAGGGTGTGTTTTGAGGAACGAACAGAACCCAGATAGGTTTAGTGCATGTCTTCGGGCATGTAGTTTGTTTTTTTAGTTTGTTATTTTTGGTTGGCTTGGGGCTTAGAGCAGTGGTCTCGGGAGCACATCCGAGGTTTGGGGGACGGCTCGGCAATTGGTTGTCTTCCCAAACTTATGGGCTTTAGTGCATAAATACCCGGTCTTGGGCCAACTGAAGATTAGGGTTTACTTAGTTTAAAAGGGTTGGTTTAGTTTCCTTAAAATAAACCCGGAGTTGTAAAAAAAAAAAAAAAAAAAAAAGTATTTTCTTCCGTTTGATTTAGTTGCTGAGCGTAAGTAGGGTTGATTACTGTAATTATGGCGACGGATGCTGTTGAAATGTTTGTTCAGACTCCGTCTGAGGAATTGTTAGAAGGTATGACGAAAGAGCAGTTGTTGAAGTTGGCCGCGCATTATAAAATCGAGCTAACCTACATGCAAAAAAGGTCAAAAGATGGAATTAAGGTAGTACTTGAGCCTGCATTGTGTGACCTTAAAATCTTGTTGAGAAAGGAAGCTAGGGTGCCTGATACACCTGTGTTGCCGGCCGTAACGTCGGTCGTAAGTACTGATTTCCTGGCGGATCGTCCGCAGTCGGTATTAGGTACACTTTCATTTGAACAACAGAGAGAGCTGTTGATAATACAACGTGATACAGAGTGTGAGAAGCGACGTTTAGAGTGTGAGAAGGTACGGTTGGAGTTAGAATTGGAGGAGAGCCGACAACAGCTTGAACAACAGCGGTTGCAGATTGAAAAGCGTCGACTAGATCTACGCGAAGAAGGTAAGCCAGTGGGTGCAGGGTTTGATTTTGATTCAACGAGACTGAGTGTAGCTCATCATTTACGTTTGGTACCGCCGTTTAATGAGGTAGAAGTTTTTTTTCTCCTATTTGAGCGAGTCGCGGTGGCGTATAAATGGAACGATATAGAACGCGCTATGTTGCTTCAGTGCGTTTTAACAGGTAAAGCCCAACTAGCTTATTCTACGCTATCTGATGCTGACAGCCAGAAGTATGAAGTCATTAAAGCGGCGGTATTAAAAATTAATGAGCGTGTGCCAGAGAGTTACCGACAAGAGTTTCGTTTGTTACAGCGTAATTTAAAAAAAAACAAATGTTGAGTTCGTAAGGGAGTTGACTGTCCAGCTTGATCGTTGGTGTAAGGCGGCAGAAATTACGACATTCGATGGGCTGAGAGTGTTAATTTTATTTGAACAATACAAGAATACAGTTCCTGAAGTTATAGCTACGTATGTTGTGGAGCGTCAGGTTAAAACTGCTTCAGAAGCTGCATTGCTGGCTGACGACTGGGAACTTATTCATAAGCCCCGTTCAGAAAGATTCGGTGAACGTCAGGGTCATACACGGGGGAATTATTCATTTGTTCCTAATAGTCCAGCAAGGCGTTTTGTTAAAACATCAAGTGAGTATGATAATTGTAACTATTGTTTGGCTAAAGGACATTGGAAGTCAAATTGTCCAATTCTTAAGTCAAAGATGTCTAATACAAAGTTTGTTGGTCAAGATTTTTCTGTAAAGCCTGCTGTCCTGGCTGCTCCTGTTCCTGTGTTGAGCCGGGCCAGAATTTTGAAAGGAACACCAGTAATAGCGCCCGAGTGTGTAGAGAATAGCCAACAGTTATTTAAACCATTTCTGATGGTTTTGTGTCGCTGCCAGGAAAGGTTGATAAAGTAGCAGTGAAAATTCTTCGAGACACAGGTTCATCCGAGTCTTTCATTCTGGAGTCTGTGTTGCCTCTCTCAACTGAGTTCGCTTTTGATTCGCAGAATTGGGCTTAATACGATATCCGTTCCCCTGCATAAAGTTAATTTGATCTGTGATTTAGTGCATGGGGTGGTGGATCTTGGTATACGCCATTTTTTACCTGTTGGTGGTGTCTTACTGATTCTTGGAAATAATCTAGCCGGCGGCCGCGTTTGGGGTGATGAAGTGCCCTCTTTGGTCGTTACTGATGCTCCTTCCTGCATTAGTGGACCGGATGAGAGTGCGCAACAGTATCCGAAAGTGTTCGTTGCTTGTGCGGTAACTCGTTCTGGGGCTCAGCCGAGAGCTGAAGGGAAAGAGAGTGAGACTGAATCGTGTTTCGATATGAGTAAGTATCCTATTGTAGTTTCTCGAGAAGAGTTGTCCAGTGAACAGCAAAATGATGAAACATTAAACTCACAATTTGAACAAGTTGTTAATAGTACTGAGATTCGAGACAGAGCACAAGGGTATTTTATTGAACAGGATGTGTTACTGAGGAAGTGGTCTCCGCATGCTATTGAAGGTATGGGAGATTCTGTCATTCAGGTCGTGATTCAGTCATTCAGAAGTTTCGCCCGTTGGTGTTGAAAATGGCCCATGATCAGCTTGCCGGGCATGCTGGTGTTCAGAAAACATATGATCGAATTCTTCGCTATTTTTACTGGCCACGTATTAAAAAGGACGTGGCCAGTTTTATTAAGACCTGTCATATTTGTCAGCTGATCGGTAAGCCGAACCAGTCGTTAAAGCCAGCTCCTCTGCGTCCAATCCCGGCTGTATGTCAACCGTTCGAACATCTTATTGTTGACTGCGTTGGTCCACTTCCTCGTTCAAAGTCTGGAAATGAATACCTGCTGACAGTTATGTGTCAAGTTACACGTTATCCAGCCGCTTATCCATTGCGCTCGATCAATACAAAGTCTATCGTTAAAGCGCTTATGCAGTTCGTGTCTATTTTTGGGTTGCCCAAAATGATTCAATCGGACCAAGGAAGTAATTTTACTTCGAAGATGTTTGCTGAAGTACTTCACGAGCTAGGGATTAAACACAACTTAGCAACAGCGTACCATGCCCAGAGTCAAGGAGTAATTGAGCGTTTCCATTCTACGTTGAAGTCGTTACTGAGAGCTTATTGTTTGGAAATGCAGAGGGACAGGGAAGAGGGGCTACCGTGGCTGATGTTAGCAGCCAGGGAAGTCACACAGCAGAGTCTAGGTTTTAGTCCAAACAATCTGGTTTTTGCGCACAAAGTCCGTGGGTTATTAGCTGTCTTACGTGATCAATGGATTGATTCAAAACCAGCGGAAAACTTGTCGGATTACGTACTGGGGTTTCGTCGCCGACTTTCATTGGCGGGGGAGTTGGCGGGGAAACATTTGAGAAAAACTCAGGGCAAGATGAAAAAATTGTTTGACCGTTGTGTTGAGCATCGTACGTTTAGTGTTGGAGATCAGGTCCGTGCACTTTTGCCTTTAGCAGATTTGCCGTTCCAAGCTAAATATATGGGACCATATGAGGTAATAAATTGCAGGACTATGGATAATTATACGATTTTGACGCCAAATCGAAGAAAGAGATCTCAAGTTTGTCATGTGAATCTCCTTAAGCCGTATCATCAACGGAGCCGGCGCGTTTCAGCACTAGTGGCGCCTGTGGCGGTAGTGGACAGCTCCAGTGCTTCCGTGGGGCTGATGGACAGTTCTCCTCAGTCGTGTGTTACCCAGGGTATGGCGAGTATACCTGTTGATGAGTTAGAATCTCCCGATGACTGCGTGTTGCAGAGTCGATTAAATAATTCTGAAACACTGAAGAATTTGTCATCTAAATTTAAACATTTGAGTGCGTCGCAGAGCCAGGAATTAAGCGGTCTATTGTTTGAGTTTCCAGAGTTGTTTTCAGATGTTCCCACACAAACATCCGAGTTAGAACACGATATTGAGGTGGGCGAGGCCATTCCTGTCCGTCAACGTTTTTATAGAGTTCCGCTTAATAAACGAGAGGTTTTAGAAAAGGAGGAAGTTAGCCGAACCTTCCGGTCCTAGCTGGTCTTCGCCGTGTTTATTGGTTAAGAAATCGGATGGCATGTTCCGTTTTTGTACGGATTATAGGAAACTAAATTCGGTTACAAAACCAGACTGTTTTCCTCTGCCGAGAATGGAGGATTGTGTTGATCAGGTCGGTGCTGCGAAGTTTGTGACCAAATTAGATCTATTAAAAGGTTACTGGCAGATCCGATTGACAGAGCGCGCACGTGAGGTTTCATCCTTTATAACAACTAATGGGCTGTTTTCTTACCGGGTTATGAGTTTCGGTCTTCGAAACGCCCTGGCGACGTTTCAAAGATTGATGAATAGGATTATTGCGGGATTAGAGGACGTGACGGTCTGTCTAGATGATACAATCGTGGTAAGTGATACATGGCCAGAACATCTGAAACGTTTACGCCTTCTGTTGGATTTGTCTTACTGAGGCAAATCTTACATTGAATCTGGCTAAGTGTGAGTTTGCAGGAG
The DNA here is from genome assembly GCF_029890125.1 of Rhinichthys klamathensis goyatoka. Lineage (NCBI taxonomy): Eukaryota > Metazoa > Chordata > Actinopteri > Cypriniformes > Leuciscidae > Rhinichthys > Rhinichthys klamathensis. The sequence goes on along the minus strand of NW_026606846.1, from coordinate 517,425 downwards.
CGAGTAGGGCAAGGACAAGCTAGTAGGGCAAAGACAGGTGCGTCCAGTGAGAGAGAAGGTGAGAGCAATAGATGAATTTCCGGTTCCCGTAACTAAGGAGGAGTTGATGAGTTTTCTGGGTCTGGTGGGTTTCTACCGCTGTTTTTGTAGGAACTTTTCTTCGGTAGTTGCCCCTTTAACTGACCTGTTGAAAACTAAAACTCTGTTTGTTTGGTCTGAGATTTGTCAGAAAGCTTTTGAGACAGTGAAGACGTTGCTCATGACGACACCTGTCCTAATTGCACCTCAATTGGAAAAAACATTAAAAATTCAGGTAGATGCCAGTAATGTGGGAGCGGGGGCAGTGTTGATTCAAGAAGATGATGCAGGTATTGAGAGACCGGTTTGTTTTTTCTCACGGACGTTTTTATAGTCAAAGAAATTACTCGACAATTGAAAAAGAGGCGCTGGCCTTAATTTTGGCTCTTCAATTTTTTGAAGTGTATGTGGGTGGGAATAGCTCAGCGGTGGTAGTTTACAGTGATCATAACCCGCTCACATTTTTACACTCCCTTAAAAATCCGAATCAACGGCTAATGCGGTGGTGCCTGTTCCTTCAGCCTTTTCATTTAGATATAAAAATTTGTAATTTTTATCTTCACTAAATATCTTTATTTTAATTAGTCGCGTTCCTATTTTGATTATCTGCCGTCTTAAGGGTTGGAGTCTGTTTGTTATTGTAGCACTTAAGTATTGCTGTTCATAACAGCTAGTTTCGATTTGGGCCATTGTCGGGATATTTGCTTTCGCTGTGCTAATTGCAAGGGCTGTTAAAGCAGATATAAATTAGAAGTAAATTCAGGTGAAAGCCAGGACAGCAGTCACTCGGCGAGAACGTCAAGAGCGCGTAAGTTGTTTTTTCTTAATATCCAGTTCTCCTGTTGCTCTGTTTACCATTTGTCAAGTAAGTAGGGCTATTTTGGATTCTTTGCTTCTTTGTAATTTTTATCTTCACTAAATATCTTTATTTTAATTAGTCGCGTTCCTATTTTGAATATCTGCCGTCTTAAGGGTTGGAGTCTGTTTGTTATTGTAGCACTTAAGTATTGCTGTTCATAACAGCTAGTTTCGATTTGGGCCATTGTCGGGATATTTGCTTTCGCTGTGCTAATTGCAAGGGCTGTTAAAGCAGATATAAATTAGAAGTAAATTCAGGTGAAAGCCAGGACAGCAGTCACTCGGCGAGAACGTCAAGAGCGCGTAAGTTGTTTTTTCTTAATATCCAGTTCTCCTGTTGCTCTGTTTACCATTTGTCAAGTAAGTAGGGCAGATCATTTCCTCATTACTTTCAATCTACAACTCACTACCCATGCTCCACCAACCTCCCCACCATTTACTTTCAGACGAAACCTGCGCTCACTTTCTCTATCCCATCTTTCCTCTGCTGTGTCATCTTCTCTTCCCTCACCCTCACATTTCTCATCTCTGGATGTGAATACTGCAACAGATACTTTATGCTCCATCCTAACCTCTTCTTTAGACAATATCTGCCCTCTCTCCTCTAGGCCAGCACGCACCACTCCCTCTAACCCCTGGTTATCTGAGGTTCTTCGTGAACACCGGACCAAGCTCAGGGCAGCGGAGAGGAAATGGCGCAAATCAAAAGACACATCTGACCTCAGTAGGTATCAATCTCTGCTCTCTGCCTTCTCTGTTGACGTTCACGCCGCAAAATCTTCATATTTCCACAACAAGATCAACAGCGCCTCTAACACACGTTCACTGTTCAAGACATTCAATTCTCTCCTCTGTCCACCTCCACCACCACCCACCTCCTCTTTAACTGCTGATGATTTTGCTAACTTCTTCACTAACAAAACTACCACTATCAGCAGTCAGTTCTCAGCACAGGAACCCAGACTAACCTCTCCCACAGCCAATAACCTTCTCTCCTCCTTCACTCCACTAACCGAGGAAGAAGTATCTAAACTTCTCCTCTCCAGTCATCCTACCACCTGCCCTCTAGACCCCATCCCCTCACACCTTCTACAAGCCATCTCTCCCACACTTCTACCAGCTCTCACACACATTATCAACTCATCCCTCCACACTGGCATTTTCCCTACAGCATTTAAACAGGCTCGGGTAACCCCTCTGCTTAAAAAATCAACATTAAACACATCACTTCTAGAGAACTACAGACCTGTCTCTCTCCTACCATTCATTGCGAAAACACTTGAACGAGTTGCTTTTAACCAAGTATCATCCTTCCTGTCTTTGAACAACCAGCTGGATGTCAACCAATCTGGCTTCAAGAAAGGACATTCAACTGAGACTGCATTGCTGTCAGTCACGGAAGCCCTGCGGATCGCAAAAGCTGCTTCCAAATCATCAGTTCTCATTCTACTGGACCTGTCTGCTGCCTTCGACACTGTGAATCATCAGATCCTCTTGTCCGCCCTCTCATCACTGGGCATCACTGGAACCTCCTTCAACTGGTTTGAGTCCTATCTCACAGGTAGGTCCTTCAAGGTCACATGGAGAGGTGAGGTATCCAAAGCACATCAACTGACCACAGGCGTTCCTCAGGGTTCAGTTCTCGGACCGCTCCTCTTCTCCATTTACACCACATCACTGGGACCTATCATACAGGCACATGGTTTCTCTTACCATTGCTATGCTGATGACACCCAGCTCTACCTCTCATTTCAACCAGATGATCCCACAGTAGCTGTACGGATCTCAAGCTGTCTGGCGGACATCTCGGCATGGATGAAGGAACATCACCTGCAGCTCAACCTGGCAAAGACTGAGCTTCTCGTCCTCCCTGCCAATCCGTCTCTACAGCACGACCTCACTATCCAGCTAGATTCATCCTCAATCACCCCATCAAGGTCGGTCAGAAATCTTGGAGTAATCTTTGATGATCAGCGAACGTTTTATCGAACATTTTTTATTGATATTGATTACGTGTCTATCGCGATACATATCGTTATCGTTTTATCGCCCAGCCCTAAAACCTGCGCACATATATTCAAACGCACATAACTATAGAATCAATTCCTAATGCGCATCTGAACGCCATCAGCGTTTATCACAGGTTCGCGTTTAAAGTCTGTTTAGAGAAAACGGTGTCATCTTAGCGGCCCCTAATTTAATAACATATGATCATTTCAACGGAAGTAATCAATCAAAACTAACTTTAGCTGGAAATAACATTATTCAAGAACCGCTATAAAGCCAAAACAGTCTCTGTTACCTTAAATTATATGTTTATCTCTGCAAAGCTGCTTTGAACAATCTACATTGTTAAAAGCGCTATAAAAATGAAGATGACTTGACTTGACTATGGTATGCATTTTATTATACAACCAACCAACGGTCAATGTAACCTCACCTGTATCATGTCTCCTACCTTATTAATCCTCATTTAATGATTGACTTTGATGTACATCACCTTCTCTTAGAATACAGTGTGGATTTGTTATATCTATCTGAGCATTAATGAAAGGAAAAAGGGTAAGGCAGAGGTATAACAAAGTTAGGACAAAGATTTATCAATCTTGCCCACAGAGGAAACTCCCACCAGAAAGTCCACCCTTCTCATTGGTAAAGCAAAACCGGAGAGGTGGGACCTTTCTCAGGCTTTATTAGAGACAGTCCACAGTGACCTCACTCTCTTAGTTTTTCTCATCCGGCCGCAACATTGCTTCTGCTGATACTGGGGAACCCCTCCCTCCACTGGGGCCCCAGGGCACAGCAGGCCGTGAGCACCGTCGGCCATGCTTTCAAGCTCCCAAAGGGAGTCAGACTGCCTTTCTTTAATCCAGAAAACTGCAACCTTACCATCACTGAACGGGCTCCGCCCATTACAGTAGTGGCCATTTTGAAAAGTACATTATTCCGTTTTTTTGCTACTCCTCCTTCAAAATGTGTCCAATTTTATCCAGAATTTGCTTAAATAATCTATGGACTGAGCCGCACAGAAGCGAGTAATCAGATTTTTTTATTCATCTTTGTTCAAAAGTTATGATGTCACAAACTTAACAAGGTCGACCCAAAATTGGTTCAGAAGCTATAGCTCGGTCAAACTTTGATCAATCGAAACAAAAATTGGTACGCTTCATCGGAACCATGATCTGAGGGTCAATGCCAAAGTTGGTAACAGCGCCACCTACAGGTCATGAGATATGGAAAATGGCTATTTTGGCCAGTAACTTTTGAACAGTTTGTCAGAAAATCATAAATGTGGTATCTATGGATTAATTGTGTCATGTCGAATCTGTGGATATTGACTTTGCCAGGATTTGATGTACCACGTGTCTGCCATTTTGAATTTTCTATTTGTCATATCAGCACAAAATTTGGTAGGGATGATCAAAAAAATGTCCTGAAGGGACATGAAAAGTTTGAACACAGAGCCTTCTAGTGTTCTTGAGATATACTTTTTTTGAAAATTGGCACAATTGTAATGATGTTAATTGGTAGTCGGACCAATTTTGGATGATTTAATCTAAACTTTTTAAATATAATATGCTCTGCATTTACTTCAAAGTTCTTCCTTTTGACTTGATTCTCCCTTAAAAATATTGAATTTCGGCAGCTGTGTAGATGCATGTCTGCCAAGTGGCGCAACGAGGTGAGTGACAGGCACCTGACTCATAGATAGTGGGTTCGAGCCCCGTCTGGGACAAATTAAAAATTTTGTATAAAGTTGTCATTTCAATTCCTTTATTATGCGTGTAAGAGCTGTACTAATATTTCTTACTCTTGGATTAGAAATAAGTGTGTTTTTTTACTTCATTCTGTGTTCGTTCTCATCAGACCTTCTGTTCATTTTGATTTCATCCTATCTGTACTTCTGGACCTATCTGTTCTTCATGCACGTTCAATTTCAGCTGTTTATGTTCTTCCAGCTCTGCACTGCTGTTGGTGCTTAAATGCTTGCTGTGCTGCTGTGCTTACAGTAATTGATGTGCTGCTTTAATTGATGTGCTGCTGTGCTTGCTGTACTTGCAGCTTGCTGTACTTGTTCTGCTTGCGGTGCCTTCCAGGGCTTGGCCCCAGATTGCTGCTTGCAGCTATATTAATTATTATTTTTCCTGAATGGGAGTCAATGGCAGCCCTATGAACTAGTGTTGCACGGTGTTCTTCAAAAGTATCGCGATTCTCGGAAATTAAAAACGTCACGATTCCTACATTTATTAGTATCGATACTTCTAAGAATGGCCGCGTTCCAGATTTGTAAGAGACGTATTTCATGTTGGTGTGTGCAACGCACGCTTCCTTGTGATTCGCAGAATAATTGCAAAGTTTAACCATCATAAAGTGCGAGTTTATCAATTTGCACGTCCTGTCAGTTTAAACATCAAGCGCAAGAAGACTGGAACTTGCGCGCTGTTTTGTGTCAGCCTTACTGAAGCGTATTTTTGTCCCGCCAAAGCCTTATTCGACCGGTGAGTGATGTAGATGACTGACAGCTGCGCTTGTTTAACTGAGAGAATGAGCAGAGCAGAGAGAGTGAAAGCCCCGGTCGCGCACTCTCTCACCGTCTTCAAACTGTCTCGCTCTTTCTCCCTCCCTCGCGCATATTAATGAATTTGACTGAATATCTTTGAGAATACATGATGGTTAATGGTCGGAAGACTGAAGTTTTTTTTTTTTTTTTTTTGAACTACCGCTGGTTGTGAATTGTGCTAAAATAACGCATCTTCTCTTGAAGGTGAAGATTCAGATGACATAAACCACACTTTCAACAAACAAAAATAAACAAATGAAAGGATTTTTCACCCTTTTCAAGAAAAGTAGGGATGCACCGATCCGATACTCAGTATCGGTATCGCGCCGGATCGGGTATCGATCAGATGAGGCCTCAGATCATGCTTCATCGGAGGCATGATCTGAGGGTCCATGCCAATTTTGGGAACAGCGCCACCTATGGGTCATGAGATATGAAATATTGCTATTTTGGCCAATAACTTTTGAACAGTTTGTCAGAAAATCATAAATGTGGTATCTATGGATTCCTTGGGCCAACTAATCCTTCAAATTTTGTACGAAATTATATCAGATGATCTTTGGACTGAGCCGCACAGAAATGACTGAACAGATTTTTGATATTTGCTACCGTTCCCGAGATATTCGTCTCCGAAGTTGACCTAGCCTGTGTTTGTTGCCTTATGCTAATTAGCTTAGCATAATAATTGGTTAGCATGCCAACCAGATGCCATTCTTTCTAATGCAGCTCTTAAGCTATCAGGATAACAATAAGCTACATTAGCATTGCGCTAGCTTAGCATGCTAATCTCGTTAACATGATTTTGTGTGCTTATTCTTGAAGCCTCTCTGCAGCTTTGTAATTTACGTCCTCTGAGTGGCGCAAGTTGCTAAACCAAGTGTCACGAATCCCGAACCATTCTGGTCGTGGGTTCGAATCCCTTGTGGCACATGCCCAGACCGCAAGAGGTACTGTGGCTTTAAGTGGTGGAAAAGTTGTTTTAGTTGTTCAATTTGGAGCCAATTGCTGCAGTTCTACCTTAACAACTCAAGTTACCATAAAATTAGAACAAACCACTGTGCATGACTACCATGCTGTGTAAAAAAGGTTATAGCTTTGAAGATTTTCTAATAATTCAATATGTAGCAACTGTTTAACAATGGGAATTTTGATTTGAACAATGGGTAAGTTGAATAAGTTTCCAAATTAAATCCAAATATGTAAAAAATGCTTGGCTTGCAGTTATATTTATTCTTCTTCCCAGTGGAAGTCTATGGCAGCCCTATGAACCGTACATAGGAAAATGATGAAATTTGGCACACTTCTAGTGATGGTAATGAATAGTAATTGGACCAAATTTTGAGTCTCCAGGACCAACTCTATAGCGCCACCATCAGTTCAAAAATTCAACATTGAAATGGTTATAACTTTTGAACCCTTTGATCTAGAGACATGAAGTCTAGAGTATTCAGATTTTTCGCTACTCCAAATTTTGTCCAATTTTGTCCAAACATGTGCTCAAATGATCTTCGGACTGAGCCGCATAGAAATGACTGAACAGAATTTGTTATACTAGGGAAAAAAATTATGATGTCGCAAACTTAACGAGGTCGACCCAAAATTGGTTCAGAGGCTGTATCTCGGCCAAAGTTTGATAAATCGAAACAGAAATTGGTACGCTTCATCGGAAACATGATCTGAGGGTCACTGCCAAAGTTAGGAACAGTGCCACCTACGGGTCATGAGATATCTAATTTTGTCATAATTTGCAATAACTTTTAAACTATTTGACATATCTTCACAAAATTTAGTATAGATCATCGACACAATGTCCTGAAGGTACATGAGAAGATTGAACACAGCGCCACCTAGTGTTCCAGAGATATAAGGTTTTTGCAAAAATGCTTATAACTTTTGAAAACATTGTTCAAATTTTGATTTCTTTGTCATTATGTTCCTTGGCTTATGCCGATTCCTACGATCTCTCATTTGTCATTTTCCAACAATGTGACTGCCTGCCATATTGGAGCAAATGAAAAACATTTTTTTCACTACTCCTCCTTCAAATCTTGCTCAATTTTGTCCAAAATTTGATCAGATGTTATTTGGACCGAGCCGCACAGAAATGACTGAACAGATTATATTTGCTTCCATTCCCAAGAAATTCCTCTCTAAAGCTGACTTTGCCTGTGTTTGTCTTATGTTGGTTAGCTTAGCAATTTGTAACAATCTGTAAACAATCTGTAAAACCACATGCCATAAGCCCCAAATCATTCCACTTGAATCCTGTGTGGCACATGCCCAGTCTGCAAGTGGTACTGTGGCCAGAAGTGATGCAAAAGTTACTTCTGTTCAAAACAGTTACACTGTTCGAAACTAAATGGCGTTCTCTGCACATTGAAAAGGCGGTCACTCAGCGCGCACATTGTTACGCCAACGCCGGACTGTCTTTGAGTTAAACCATTAAACCGTTCATTCAACGAAAACATTCAAAAACTCGGATTCATTAAATGATAGATGTAATGAAACAAGGTGTTAATTATTTTTTAACTTTGAGCTCCAATTTTCAATGCTCTGCTGACCAGCAATGCTTCGCTTTGTTTTGGGCAACGCTGAAGCAATGCGTGACTCACTGCTTTTTTCCCCCCACAGCTTCCTCGCGCCGTGTAATGGTGACCAGCGCTGACGCCATTCATAGTAAATACCCTTACATGTTAAAAGGATGATACAACAAATATTTCACTTTCCTTGGAAATGGCAACCTTTTCACGAATATACATGACTTGACTTCAAAGTAGGGGTGTAACGGTACGTATTCGTATTGAACCGTTTCGGTTCGAGGCTTCCGGTTCGGTACGCATACAAACCGAACGATTCCTTGGACCATTTTTCCTGCCGACAAAATTCACGCTGGCGCGATCACCACAACGTTGCGCAACATCAAATGGCAAGCGTAATGAAAGCGGAACGAAACTGCGCTATTGTGCTTCACGCATCGTTTATCAGTTCGGAGCAGAGCAGCAACATCTGTGCAGCGGGAGCCGATCTCGATCAAGCGACACTGTTACAACCGTTACAACACAGCGCTAAGAGATCCAGTAAAGAAAACATTTGAGTTCGCCACTGAAGTAATAACATCGCTGCGAGATCTAGTGAGAAGCATTCACATTTCTCTGTTAACCGTAGATCTCTATTAGATCAAACAGCGCTGACGTGGACACCAGGAGAAACATTGTGCCGTGAATGAACTAGTAATGCTTTACGTCCACAGACCAGCAACATTCACCATGGATTTAATATAGTAACACTAACTGTAACCAGTTTGGCTGGAATAGTGAAATGCTTTCAAGTACTTCACACATCTTTTTCCAGCACTTCAAAACTCAAATATTATATAAATAAATAGCCTATATGAGGAGTTCAGATGCAAAAGCCTCTATAAGTGCCATTTGAAATTTTCTTCTAGAAATTAGAATGATCATTTTTATGAAGCTTGTACATTTAAGTTCAGTAATTTCACTCAAATGACAATTAATAGGCAATCTTCATTGCCATTTAAGTGAAATTACTGAACTTAAATATACAAGCTTGATAAAAATGATCATTCTAAGAAAATTTCAAATGGCTTTTGCATCTAAACTCTTCATATATTTAAATGTTATTTTTAATGTGATGACCAAAACATTATTTGTTCATCCTTCAAAGATGACCCCCATTTATAAACCTGAAAGTTTCAAGATGTAGGAAAACTCACTTATTTAAAAAAAATATTTTTTCTTTTAACAAATAGGAAATTTCTCTGGCATTTCTTACTTTTTGCTGAAAACGTACCGAACCGTAAATTTAAAACCGAGGTACGTACCGAACCGTGATTTTTGTGTACCGTTACACCCCTACTTCAAAGACAGACGCAGGTTAGCGCACGCGCTCAGTCGATCTCATTCACTGTCTGTTCAGGCTTAAGCCCAAATCCACGAAGCCGCTGTACACATCACCATTATAAACAGTCTTGTTATCATTAACTTATTTAACATTCAATACACATGGTCAGTGTTGTGTGTAACGCGTTACAAAGTAACGCGTTACAGTAACGTAACTACTTTTTCGGGTAAAAAGTAGTGTAACGCGTTACTACTGAAAATTTGGTAACGAAACGTAGTTCCTTTTTCAATTCCGCACAACGTTACTTTTCCCATGGACAGATTTGACAGCAACACTGTCTCCTCAGCTGCGCGCTTGCAATAGTCACAAGCTCCACATGGTACGTGACAGAGGCTGGTAGCAGAGCAATCAATTCTGTGAATTACACTGCGCAAACCAAAAGTAATACTCCCACCGGATGAAGAAGGGTTGGCTCTCCACAGAACATAAAATATAAATTTTATTGAATTTTTCGTGTTCGCATTTATGAGGAAAGAAACAATGTTATGGACGTAACAGTTCTTCGGACTTGACCGCTCTGAAAGCGGCACTAAAAGACTGCTTTAAATCTTTCACAGAGACCTCAAACAGGCATTTAAAACACCAAATATTAAGGATTGGCATATCAAGCAAAATAATATTCGATGATTGCTCGAAAATCGTACCTCTACCCCCACATGCTTACAGTAAGACGGCGTTCGCTCAAATCCCGCTCTTATAGCCTATTAAATTTCTCTGTATAGACCTGCATGTTGTAGCCTAGTCATTAAAGAAAACGATTTAGTTTCATATTTATGTTTAAATAAAATAATTTATTTTTTTAATTTCATCAATGTTGATTATATGAAAAGTGAAAAGCATGAGTAAGAGCATAAGATGCGCAATCGGGAGACAAATGGAGTGGGCAGACATGATTTTGACCACTTCATTAAGTTTGTTTTTGTAGAAAGCCTTTCTTTAAAGTGAATTTCGTTTTGTATTAATTGTATCTTAATTTTAATCAATGTTTCATCAACCAATTGTCTTTAATAAATAAGCAGTAAATATAGCAGGCAATATAATCAGGACTTCTCAGGAGCTCCGTGCCGGCGCGTGGACTGAGCTCCTCTCATAAATGAACCGAAACTTAGCGCAAGCTACTTGCCTCAAAGATCTGAGAAATATATAGAAAGCTTGAAATGTGTACTTTAAAACAAAACTATTCAAAACGAGAGAAAACAGACTCTCTGCTTATGTAATCCATATGAAATGTGCATTTCTCTCTGGCGCGTTCACTACTGTGAAGATCGCGAGTCAGCATCGTCAACTTTATCTTTGCAGCCGACACTGACTGACAAAGAAAACACTTGTTTATTAATAAACAATTGAAATGTCTCCTTACTATATTTGATATTCGATATTCATAATCATTTCTTTTGCCGGTTCTTTGTGACATTTTTCATGAACGCGTCACCACCGCTCAATAGTTAATATTGTTCTTTGGTGTTCAATTTATACAGGTTTTCCAAATGTTATTTAAATAAATATATATATTTTTTCTATCTCAAAATCTCTCTTTTTTTTTCTAGTTTTTCAATAAGTAGAGTTCATAGTAGAATTTTATGTAGGCCTACACATTTAGGAACAGATATTGGGTTCTGCCCAAAGTCAAGCAACATAAAAGTAACGTAAAAGTAACGAGTAACATAAAAAGTTACTTTACAAAGGGGGTAACTAAGTAAAGTAACGGATTACTTTTTTAAGAAGTAACGAGTAACGAGAAAACACTACTTTTTAAAAGTAACTTCCCCAACACTGCACATGGTAGGCTACGAAGTTCAAAACAAGAAGGGTGAAAAAAGAAAACACGCGAATATCGCGATTGCTGCGGTTACTTGCATTCCTCTGCGGTTGGTCTGTCAGTAGCGCGGTACCGCAATATTTAGGTTATCGCGACAGCCCTATTTTCAGCGTCTCACAAACAATACGAGGACATGAATATATGAATATTTTTCAGAGCTGCTCTGAGAGAACGCCTAATGAGCATTTTGTATTAAATCATAAAAAGAAAAAAAATCGGAATAAAAAACTTTTAAACTTTTACATTTTAATAAGTTATTAATGATAAAAATAAGTTGTTAATCTAATTCATAATCAATAATTTAAATTAGTTGATTAGATGTTTTATTGAACAAATGTTTCATTTATTTAACTGTCATTTACATAACATTTACATTTTACATTTAGTCATTTAGCAGACGCTTTGACTTACAACTGAGGACTAAAGCAAGCGAGTCATCGTGAAGAGGCAAAAACAACGCAAGAAGTGCTAGGAACATCACCAAGACAAATATGTTTATAGACATACATCAGGCCGCGAGTTCAAGGTAAAATCATTTACTAATTGCAATACTTAATTGCCTGTGTATCGTTTAGAGTGTCCATGTGGTTGTTTTATATAGGAATGCCTGCACGAAATGTAATTCCAGCGTTATGTATGTGACATTTGAACTCATAATGACAGGTGAAATGTCTCAGAAAAAAAAAAAACTTCTTGCAATATTTTTGGTATACTGTTCTATTTCCTTTAAAGTCTGTGAACTTTTAAATCCAATGTATAAATATTGCTATCCACATGATGAAGGGGTCTTAGCTGAACATAAAAATATCAATGTTTAAAATATATATTTTTTTATGAAGTGTATTATGAGGAAAATCCAACGTTATGGATGTGACAAAAACCCTGTTATGGATGTGACGCGTCTGAAATACATAGAATCTGTTTGGAAAATCAACAATCAAACCATCATGGCACTTTTGTTGACGCATAATGGCTGTGATTTCACATTAAGAAGACTGTCTGAAATGATTCTGAAGACACATACATGCATCACACACACACACATATATGTATACATATATAGCCTGCTATAAAGTAGGTTGTTATATTGTCATGGTATCTTATCTGAGGTGTTGACTCTGAGGTGACAAGGCTATTTGATATGACACATTAATAGAACTAGATTTTTATTCAATTTATTTTCCCTGATTGGACGTAGCGTCGGAACCGTCGTGTCGTAGAACGAACGCGCCAGCGCAGCCAGAGAGCAGAGCAAAACATCACCCGTGGACGCGCGTCGATCGTTGCCGGAAGTCAGATATTTTCATTTATAAAGTTTTAAATATGTATATTTTTACGACAAAACCGCACGGATTACCCTCAGAAGGCCTTCGTTTATCCCCCTGGAGCCGAATGGATTACTTTTGTGAAGGATGTATGCACATTTTGGGACTTGAAGGAGTTGGACCCCATTGCTTCACATTATATCCACTGAAGGGTCTAAGACATTTTCTAAAATAACTGAAAATGTGTTCGTCTGAAACAAGATTGACATATGTATCTCGAACTGCTTGAGGGTGAGTAATGCATGGGTTAAATATCATTTTTGGCCGAACTATCCCTTTAATGTTTGTCAAATCACAGGTTTCCTCCACAGTCAGGTGAACCGATGGACATTATTGTCCGTAGATGTGAGTCACTAGCAACGCCTGTAACGCCTATGTTTTTTGTGTCGAAATGATCGCACAGTTTTCGGCCAGTTTATGGATTTTAATGCACAGTCGCGAGTCAAAATCATCACATTTTATTTCGTATAAAAATGATTTGACAAAATAATTGACACGCAATATTATTAGCCTATTATTATTATTTTGTCAGCGTGATCGTACCGAGCCTCTAAAGGGACGTGGTGGTGGAAAAAGCACAGATTACACAATCAGAGAGTTGCCTATTTCTTTTCGTTTTGATCTTTGAAGTCTTTCTATAGATAGGCTATATTTCTGAGAGGCATACGTTGAGTTTCTGTTCAGTTATGATACGTGCTCAAGTTTACGTGTTGGAAGTGATCGCACCTCCACGCTATATTTGCTTATTTATTAAATCCAGGCAATTGGTTGATGAAACTTTGATTTAAAATTAAGATACAATTTATACAAAACGAAATTCACTTTAAATAGTCTTTCTACAAAACAAAACTTGAAATGAAGTGGCCAAAATCATTTCTGTCTTGAAACAGATCACAATAGTCATATGCATGATTTAATATGAAGCGTCCGTAACGGTCACGTCCGTAACGCATTATTATGGTTGTTCAGAGCAAAGTAGTGAGATGAATTGTCTATCCTAACAAGCATAAACATAATTTAGCTTTGTAAAGTTTCAAGTTATTTGCATTTATAATTGTCATATTAAATAAACTAAACCTTTAAAACGTTATGGACGTGACAGTGCACTGAAGCGTCAAGACCTCTTTATTATAGCCCTTATAAATTCAACAGGCAGTGCTGTTATGACCAAATTAGTATATTTATTTCTCAGGCATGCCTCCATCTTTCTGCAAAATGCTTACTGTTAAAATAAAGTTTAAAAAGGGGGGTCTTTGATACCTTTTTTTGAAAGCATGAAATATGGCTGGTTGAAAATGTAATTTAAGCATTGTTGCTCACCTCATATCTGGCGGATAAACAAGGCAATTTTCTTAATTTTTGTTGAAGCACATTAATACAGTATATTACAGACCTAAATGGACAACTTAAAAAGGGTTTTGTTCTTTTGGTTAAAACTTTATTTTTTCATGGTAAAGATGACCTTTGCATGGAATTGCCCAAGAATGCCATTCGAGCTCGTAATCCTCAATATCCCGTGGCCCTACATTATAGAGATAAAATCATGGTAGTCCAAGCACATTGAAAATAGTCGGTATAGAACATGTTCCTAACCCCAAAAGAGGAGGCGATAGGGTTAATCCGCTACCACAGAGGATATATACATTTAAAGCAATCAATTATCCAGGTTTAAATGGGGAGATTTTTTTTAAACCTCTTTTGCAATTTGACTACGGTTTCCACGATTGGTGTTGTTTTCTAGTTGTATCATTATATTTTTATATTCAAGTTTTGGAACTGAGAATAAATTGTTGATTCTGATTTGTATATTTTATCGATATCTTATGTGATGTTGTACTTGTACATTGTTGATTCTGTTTTGTTACACTTTAGTGCATTGCTATATTATATTGTGTGTTTTTTTTGTGGATGTTTTTGTAAGATATGTCTTTGCTATTTATCTAATAATTTATTCTCTATTGTGATTTTTGACTATTCTGTATTACGTAACCAGGTGATTGTCACATGACTAACTAATTGCTGCTTAAAGGGACTGAGTGTGTTTGCTACCCACGCCCTGATGAAGGCTCATGTGACCCAAGATGATGGATGAGTGAAAACATTCATGTTTTTTAACATTACAGTGGTATGAAACCGGTCGCGAGCGCTAATAATAGACATATCACACGCGAGTCCCGCGGATATAAAGGAAAAAGGACATTTAATTCTACCGAACTACACACAAGTGCTGGATTACTCACACAGGTCAGTTTATCACACGAATTAAACTTGTGAGGAAACGCAGCGCTGCTTCACTTGTTCTAACGTTACACTATCACACTTGAAGGTTGAAAGTTATAATGTTATTTTATGTGTTAGTTCGTTTGCTATATGAAACTAGAAGCTTACTAGTAACAGTTAAGCTAGATCAACATTAGAAAAACATACTGATCATATTCTAACATTTCATCATGTTGAGCTATATAACATTGATTAGTTTTACGTACATTTGCTCACCTGTCTAATAAAGTATGTGCAAGAACGGTGTCGCTGTCAAGTCGTGAAGCTCTGTCGAGTCCAAGTTAGCCGCGGACGCTAGCTCTCGCGTCTCGAAAACGCCACGCCGATATTGATCCTCATTTCAGTTCTCCTTTTTTGTCCCAAAGTCTGCTTGCCATGAACGAAGCAAGAACAGCGTGCCGCTAAACGTTACGCACTACGCGGTTGTCCACGTCTGTCGCCATGGTTACGTCATAGCTATGGCAGTACGAGCGGAAACGAGGATAGCGCGGATACTGCGTCATTGACAGGCGACTTTTTTTTCCGGGACGGGCCATTATTTTTTAAGTACACAACTGCAGGAAATATATCACACTGTGCAAGTGATTTTTGGATATTTATTACAAAACTCTTACATATTGTACCTTTAAATGAGAACACACAAAAAAAACAAATATATAGCCTATATATATATATATATACAAGCCACTATTGTTATGCAAATTGTTATTCTTACACAACAACATTATGGAAGAAGCTGGATGATCATTTTTCTCATCCAACACATTATGCAAATTATGTTTTTATTGCATTATGATACTGTATGCTCAGCCATAAATTCTGATGTTCAGGATTTTACACACGGTCGTGGTGTACATTCATTCACATGTTTTAGCATTGAGCTCTTATTATTTGTGGGGGTGCTGCTGTACTTATTAGCTCTATATATATATCCAGAAGTTTTCTAATATTCTGACCACCTCATGTGTGTAAATAGGGCTGACAGAAAAACTATGAAGTGCAACATCACATTTAACTATGACCTCAGTATTGAATGTACACATTTCTGACTGACTAGTGACGTGTTGGTCACGTAAGCTAGCTGCAATTAATATTCTCTTCCAACAAACACTAACTAAAGCTGGCTACATAAAACACAACTTTAAAGTACGGCTAAAGTGTTTAAAAGTGACAAATACAGTAATTTCATCAACTTACCAGCGAGCGTACTTCGGAAACACTGGAAATGAATGGGGTTCAGTGTTTGCAACTAACGGCTGCTCCACGACACGCGTCACTTCCGCATTCCTCAGTTCCCATGGCAGTCTATGGGAGACTTCTTCTATTGGAGTTTAACCCAGCTTTCGGTGCATTACCGCCACCAACTGGACTGGAGTGTGAAGCACTATTCAGCATGTTTAAATTAACAACACAACTAATCAATATAGTGTTTTAGAGGAGAGGGGGGGGGAATAACAAAAAGTATTTAATAATAATTTCTTCATTCAATCACTCTAAATTCTCCAGACTATTCCTATTGCTGTATCATAATTCATAATAGCACTATATATTTGATCTTGTTCTGCATGTACTTCAAAATGCTTTCCATATTAAATGCTTCAACACCATTATATTACACTTCATTTTAGCTCAACATAATTAGTTGGTTTGAGTATGACAAACTTAAATTAAACTAATTAGTTCAGTCAAATTGACTTTTATGAATATTTAGGACTTTCTTTTTCTTTCAAGTTCACAGAACTGATATATTTTAAGTAAGCTAAACTGTTTCATTGTTTTGAGTTTTATGCTATTTTAATTTAGACTGAAACGGCTGGGATGTCTATTTCCCAGCATGCTTTGGCGATGGCACTCGAAAGGGAGAGTAAATGCGTTGGGTTTACAGATAACGAATCGTACAGATAAGATTAAACAATGTGTCACATGTGCCTCCACCAATGTATGTCTGTGATGGCCTGTTGGCTGGTCTGTCTTCCTTGTGTCTGGTTTGTCCTGTGTTGCAGGGGGCGTGGCTATAGCTTACCAGTGAGATTGGGGACACCTGGGCCCAGGTGTTTCACGCCTTCACCACTCTACTTGTTCCAGTAGAGCCTCCTCTCCGTGCATTAGTGTTTTTGTTCATGCAACACGCCACAGCATACCTTCCATTCATCCAAACATGCACTTCATTCTTCTGACCTTCCTGATCTTCACACCCCATAGTTGTATTATGCTGCGTTAGTTTGTGTATTAGTGTTTCTGTTTAGTTAATAAATTTCATTTTTGTAGTTTAAAACTGCGTCCTTTTATTTTTGTCATGGCTTTAGAGCAAGTGACAAACAATATGTAGGTAAGACAAATTAAGACATGCATGAGTGAACATATGAGCACTATCAGAAGAAAAGACCAAAAATATCGTCATTTTAACGAGATGTCCCATTCAATCTCGGATTTAGATTTCGTTGTCATAGAACAGACAACACAATTACGCAGGGGTGGGCATTTGGAGCGGAGACTTTTGCAGAGGGAATGTAAATGGATTTTTGACCAAAAATGTTTATATCCTTTCGGTATGAATGAGGTCATTTTTTATAAATACATTTTTTTTATGAATATTTTCTATAAATGTTTTTATATGCATCCCCATGTCTTAGCATGTGATGTATAGGGATGATGATAATGATCGTGTGGGATAATCAAGAATGATAGAAAGTGTATGTTTATGTTGATAAATTTAATCCTTTTTTCTAAATGTTACCAAAGATTGGTTTTGGAAAGGAGGATTTTTGTGATATTCATGTATAACCATGTAGTCTATTGATGTAAAATTGTGTCTTGATACGGGGGATAAAATCAGTTTCCGCTATGTTACATGCATTACGGTAATGAGTGTGTAAATGAGCCAGAGGCTGTTCACGTTTTTTTCTATTTGCATGTGTTTTTTTTCTATTTGCACGTGTTTTTTTATTTTTGCACGTGTTTTTCTCTATTTGCATGTGCTTTTTTTCTATTTGCACGTGTTTTTTTCTATTTGCACGTGTTTTTTTCTTTTTGCACGTGTTTTTTTCTATTTGCACGTGTTTTTTTCTTTTTGCACGTGTTTTTCTCTATTTGCATGTGCTTTTTTCTATTTGCATGTGTTTTTTTCTATTTTTCTATTTGCATGTGTTTTTTTCTATTTTTCTATTTGCATGTGTTTTTCTCTTTTTGCCAACATTCTAATCTGAAAAATGAAGCCTACCCGGAAGTGCGAAAAACTGCAATACATCGAAAATCCGCTAGAGGGAGGTCCCAAAAGGGAGCAAATCTCCATAGACCCGCACGTTAAAATGTCAGTTTTCACAGCATAAATTCATGTTTTTACAGGTTGGTCCCATGGACTTTTATTGTATTTTTCGATAGGTTCCGAGTGCCTGACAACTGTGAGGGGGTGAATTTTTTTCTAACTCAGTAGTTTAGATCGTATTTAGATATAAAATGTATGACAAATAAGCGCGTGATTGACAGCTGATAACGGGCTGCGCCGAGTGGAATTCCTGAAATTTGACGTCTCGGCCATGATCTGAGACAACACATCACACCACCTCTGTATCCTTTCTGAACATTTGTATTTGAAATATCGTAAGATTTTCCAAGATGGCACCGCCCATACCCCCCATAAACAGCCTCAGAACCGTTCTTCAGAAAGTCTATGGGTGACGTCACAGACGCTTTGTCCATATTTTTTACAGTCTATGCTTTTTGCACGTGTTTTTTTTCTATTTGCATGTGTTTTTTTCTATTTGCACGTGTTTTTTTTTTCTTTTTGCACGTGTTTTTCTCTATTTGCATGTGTTTTTTTTCTATTTGCACGTGTTTTTTTCTTTTTGCACGTGTTTTTCTCTATTTGCATGTGCTTTTTTCAATTTTGTATGTGTTTTTTTCGATTTTTCTATTTGCATGTGCTTTTTTCTATTTGCATGTGTTTTTTTCTATTTTTCTATTTGCATGTGTTTTTTTCTATTTTTCTATTTGCACGTGTTTTTTTTTCTTTTTGCACGTGTTTTTCTCTATTTGCATGTGCTTTTTTCTATTTGCATGTGTTTTTTTCTATTTTTCTATTTGCATGCGTTTTTTTTCTATTTGCATGTGTTTTTTTTCTATTTTTCTATTTGCATGTGTTTTTTTTCTATTTGCATGTTTTTTTCTATTTTTCTATTTGCATGTTTTTTTTTCTATTTGCATGTTTTTTTTTCTATTTGCATGTTTTTTTCTATTTGCATGTGTTTTTTTCTATTTTTCTATTTGCATGCGTTTTTTTCTATTTGCATGTTTTTTTCTATTTGCATGATTTTTTCTATTTGTTTTTTTCTATTTGTTTTTTTCTATTTGCATGTGTTTTTTTCTATTTTTCTATTTGCATGTGTTTTTTTCTATTTTTCTATTTGCATGTGTTTTTCTCTTTTTGCCAACATTCTAATCTGAAAAATGAAGCCTACCCGGAAGTGCGAAAAACTGCAATACATCTAAAATCCGCTAGAGGGAGGTCCCAAAAGGGAGCAAATCTCCATAGACCCGCACGTTAAAATGTCAGTTTTCACAGCATAAATTCATGTTTTTACAGGTTGGTCCCATGGACTTTTATTGTATTTTTCGATACGTTCCGAGTGCCTGACAACTGTGAGGGGGTGAATTTTTTTCTAACTCGGTAGTTTAGATCGTATTTAGATATAAAATGTATGACAAATAAGCGCGTGATTGACAGCTGATAACGGGCTGCGCCGAGTGGAATTCCTGAAATTTGACGTCTCGGCCATGATCTGACACAACACATCACACCACCTCTGTATCCTTTCTGAACATTTGTATTTGAAATATCGTAAGATTTTCCAAGATGGCACCGCCCATACCCCCCATAAACAGCCTCAGAACCGTTCTTCAGAAAGTCTATGGGTGACGTCACAGACGCTTTGTCCATATTTTTTACAGTCTATGCTTTTTGCACGTGTTTTTTTTCTATTTGCATGTGTTTTTTTTCTATTTGCACGTGTTTTTTTTTCTTTTTGCACGTGTTTTTCTCTATTTGCATGTGTTTTTTTTCTATTTGCACGTGTTTTTTTCTTTTTGCACGTGTTTTTCTCTATTTGCATGTGCTTTTTTCAATTTTGTATGTGTTTTTTTCGATTTTTCTATTTGCATGTGCTTTTTTCTATTTGCATGTGTTTTTTTCTATTTTTCTATTTGCACGTGTTTTTTTTTCTTTTTGCACGTGTTTTTCTCTATTTGCATGTGCTTTTTTCTATTTGCATGTGTTTTTTTCTATTTTTCTATTTGCATGCGTTTTTTTTTCTATTTGCATGTGTTTTTTTTCTATTTTTCTATTTGCATGTTTTTTTTTTCTATTTGCATGTTTTTTTCTATTTGCATGTTTTTTTATATTTGCATGTTTTTTTCTATTTGCATGTGTTTTTTTCTATTTTTCTATTTGCATGCGTTTTTTTCTATTTGCATGCGTTTTTTTCTATTTGCATGTTTTTTTCTATTTGCATGATTTTTTCTATTTGTTTTTTTCTATTTGTTTTTTTCTATTTGCATGTGCTTTTTTCTATTTTGTATGTGTTTTTTTCTATTTTTCTATTTGCATGTGTTTTTTTTCTATTTGCATGTGTTTTTCTATTTGCATGTGTTTTTTTCTATTTTTCTATTTGCATGTGTTTTTTTTTCTATTTGCATGTGTTTTTCTATTTGCATGTGTTTTTTTCTATTTTTCTATTTGCATGCGTTTTTTTTTCTATTTGCATGTGTTTTTTTTCTATTTTTCTATTTGCATGTGTTTTTTTTCTATTTGCATGTTTTTTTCTATTTTTCTATTTGCATGTTTTTTTTTTCTATTTGCATGTTTTTTTCTATTTGCATGTTTTTTTCTATTTGCATGTTTTTTTCTATTTGCATGTGTTTTTTTCTATTTTTCTATTTGCATGCGTTTTTTTCTATTTGCATGCGTTTTTTTCTATTTGCATGTTTTTTTCTATTTGCATGATTTTTTCTATTTGTTTTTTTCTATTTGTTTTTTTCTATTTGCATGTGTTTTTTTCTATTTGCACGTGTTTTTTCTTTTTGCACGTGTTTTTCTCTATTTGCATGTGCTTTTTTCTATTTTGTATGTGTTTTTTTCTATTTTTCTATTTGCATGTGTTTTTTTTCTATTTGCATGTGTTTTTCTATTTGCATGTGTTTTTTTCTATTTTTCTATTTGCATGTGTTTTTTTTTCTATTTGCATGTGTTTTTCTATTTGCATGTGTTTTTCTATTTGCATGTGTTTTTTTCTATTTTTCTATTTGCATGTGTTTTTCTCTAAAAAAATCAAGCCAGCAGCCAATAGCGCGTCTTTATTATGTCTATGGACCGACCAATGGTGGCGTGCGAGAAGGCGGGACTTAAAGCAATGCACAAACGCACGCACACAATGATGAACAGCGACTGGAGAAAGCAAAAGCCGAATCCCGGACGCAAAAAGAGGACATGTCCTGGAAAAGGGGACGTATGGTCACACTAGGATAGTAGCTTCTCTTCTTCCCTCATTGAGTTTCAGCGTCGAGTCTTCTGAGGCGAGGAGAGCAGTTCACGGTATTTCTCATCTTTACACAACCAGCACACACACTTTATACAGTTTGATTAAGCGACAGGCTCATTTCTGTATTGTTTTCATCGATCACAGCGATACTTTTCTTCTGAAATAAACATTTAGTGCAGCAGAAGCGAGCCTGAGGAGAATATGTGGAGTTCAGTCAGACCTGAGAGATTGTGTTCGTTTGGACATTCGTTAGACATTCGCCAAGCAAATTCAGGGTCTGTCTCAAAAGTGCACACACACACACACACACACACACACACACACACACACACACACACACACACACACACACACACACACACACACACACACACACACACACACAATTAAGCATTCCAAGGTGCGAAACCACGCAAAGCATGTATTCAAAAGCATAAAATGTAAAGATGTGAATTAAGTGGAAAACCTAATTTTTGTCAAATATGAACTAGATAGTTTTAAGCGGTGAATGGGATATTCACTATACATAACATGTTTATTACATTGTGCTACAAAATTACATTTTACCAGATAGAGACAGGTGATGTCACACCTCCTGGAGTTTATTCGCCAACCCCTGGAACACGCCATACACGACTTGGATTTAGAAAACGTTATTTCGTCTATTTTTAGTAATAACAAATAATAACAAATGTGAACTTGGTCTTGGGATTTTGTAATATCACCGTTATACAGTGAAATAAGTAGTAAAAGTCTTATAACTGTAAAACCAAATGTTATATTTCAAAAGGCACCAGAGTTTTACTAAAATGCAGTTTTGACGTTAATAACAAATCAATTACACTTGTACACTCATAAATAGGTTTTACTTTGTATAAAATAATTTCTTCCTCCTCAAGGATTAATGCACAATTTGGAATAGTAAATAAATCAAAGTTAGAGACAAAAATGTTTTAATGACAATTGGTTTGAGAATGTTGGTTGAGGAATTGATTAAAGATGATTTTATCTTTAGTTTTATAGAACTTACAAATATTTAGCCAATATTTAATTGTTGCAATTCCCAGAGAACTTTAGAGA
This sequence comes from Rhinichthys klamathensis goyatoka, assembly GCF_029890125.1. Taxonomy (NCBI): domain Eukaryota; kingdom Metazoa; phylum Chordata; class Actinopteri; order Cypriniformes; family Leuciscidae; genus Rhinichthys; species Rhinichthys klamathensis. Next base: position 494,970 of record NW_026606846.1, on the reverse strand, counting down.
CACTTGAAGTGCTTCTTCATAATTTAGGCTTAAAAAATAAATAAAAATTAAGTTATGGATGTAATAATTGCTTATGCTCCATTGTCCAAACAAAATATATTCTTGCTGTTACAAATACGTTGAACTTTCTGGTCAAGAAACATATTTTAGTTTGGAGTAAATTAGATGACACCTCATGAATATTCTATTACGAACAAAGTTAAGTTAAGAGTTTTCATGTAAGATAAATAACATGGAGTAGGCCTACACTCATTAAAGACACTCGTGCTTTAAAGTTAAAGGAATAGTTCACTTACGTAAGGCAATGGGTCCAGTTAACTGTTTGGTTACTGACATCATTGCCTACAAAATGGCATCACGGCTGCGGACACATTTAGTCGATCCAATGTATTCTTGTGATGAAATATGTTAATGAAGCGTGCACCTATACTGGTCAATAATTTGGGTGGGGTATTACAAATATTTAAAAGTAGGCCTAATATACATCAAAGAAAATGGCATCAAATGACTTGCAAATGTTAATGGTTTTGCCAAGTCTTCTTGACATAAAAATGCCATATCTCATCAAGCACAACATAACTTTTATGGTAAAATATGCCAAATTGTAAAATGTGAAAACTATTGCAAGATAATCCCAAAAATATTTTTCAAATTTAATAAATAAATAAATATTTGTAAAAGCCTTTCCATAAAAGTTAAGTGTAATTGCAGAACCAAAATAAGTACAATAGTCTGCATCATCTGCATCTGACTTGTTTTTAATAAATATGTCTTGATAATTTAAATACAAATTTTAGGAGGAGAGAAGTTGCTTATAGATTTACAAAGCAACAAAAAATTGATGAAAACAAAAATGAATTGTCACTGTAATCTCAGTGAGCTTTTATTGTTTGCATAAAGTGTCTTAATGGCATTACAAAAGAAACGAACAAAGCCAATTTTACATAACAGCATAACAGTCACATAACATGTTACATAGGGTCACATAACAGAAAATGAAATAACTTTGTTTTTCTGAACATTTTTTCCCAGATATTCAGTCATGCATTGCTATAAAACAAACTGTACGATAACAGTGTAGAAAAAAACTGTAAGATGACTGTGTATATGACTTGTTGATGATGCAGGGCTAGTGAAGAAATTCCAGGTGGTGTGACATCATCAGGTCACATGACCAGGAAGAGTTATATAGATTTTTTTTTCTTTTTTTTATTCATAACAAATGTAAAAAAATATATATTTTTACCAATCTAAGTTGTGTATTATGCTGCATGTGTGTATAAATACATTGTAGGTCATTTGAGGTATTTACATAAAACAACCACAAAGTTAAATAGGCCTAGATGTATTTCATTTAAAACATTCAGTTTAATTACATATGTGGACAACAGATATATAAATCATATTAAAGTTAAAAATTGGCTTCATCTATTTTTAATCTATTTACTTACATCAACTACATATGTAAAAGGATCACGTTTCTAATGTTTTTGTGGAATAATGCACATTATCCAGCTTTGTTGTCGATTTGGCACTTTTGAGACACTCCCTATCTTGAAGTGCCCAAGTGGGGATTGTTGTGAGGACTTTTTCACTTCCAATTCTTAAAACAAGTACATCATCGAATAATATTAAAATTCACTTTTGACATTATGCTTTACAAGGTGACCTAGATGAGATGCAACATCATCCACGACTATTAAGCCATTGTATATCAATTAATGCTGCAGAAAAGATCGAATGTCTAACGAATGTCCAACATAAAACCTACTTAACCCCGCCGTTTGCGCTTGGCAAAGATGTTCAGATAGCCATTGTTTTTTTACAGCCATGGCAAACGACTAAACTCCTGCTTTCTCATCTTACTAGGGCTGTAACGATAGACCAAACCTACAATTCGGTTCGTATCACGATTTTTGATTTAAAAAAAGAAAAAAAAATCATGTTTATGCTGATGCAGTGGTGACGCGTTCATGTAACATGTAAGGGTGGCGCTGCCAATAAAGTATCTAAAAGCTGCCACAAGGAACCGGCAAAAGTAATCATTATGAATATGTCAAATATAGCAAGGAGACATTTTAATTGTTTATTAATAAACAAGTCTTTGTCAGTGTCGGCTGCAAATATAAAAGTGAGGATGCTGACTCGCGATCTTCGCAGTAGTGAACGCGCCAGAGAGAAATGCACATTTCATACGAATTACATAAGCAGAGAGCAGTCTGTAGTCTGTTTTCTTTCGTTTTGAATTGTTCTGTTAAAAAGTAGACATTTCAAGCTTTCTATAGCCTATATTTATCAGGTCTGTAAATATGAAAACGAAATTCACTTTAAAGAAAGCTTTGTGCTTTCTGTTTGAGGTCTCTGTGAAAGTTTTAAAGTCACTTTCATAGCGGTCATGTCCGTAACGGAGAACTGTCACTCACCTCCGTAACATTTGTTTTCCCCTCATAAATGCGAACACGAAAAAAAAGAAAAAAAAAGAGAATATTTTATGTTCTGTGGAGGCCGACCCTTCTTCATCCGGTGGGTAGTATTACTTTTGTTTTGCAGCGTAGTTCATAGAATGACTAAAAAATATTTTGCCACCTAAAAGTTAAAGATTTTTTGTGTCACAGCACATGTGTATTTCCCTCATATTAAATATAAAACGTCTATAAATGTGTAGACTGATATTTTTCTAATGTCTGGACTCCTTTATTTCAGTATTAAATGCATTTTCTGAGAATTTATATTTTGACTGCAAATGCAAATGTCACGTCCATAACGCTGGAATTGCCCAAGTTTAAATAATTTATCCTCAACTAGTTTTTTGGTGTAGGTCTACGTAGTGTTGTCAAAAAACTCGGAACTTCGGTACCAAGTCGGTACTAAAAAAAATTAACGGTTAGAGAGTGACATTTATGGCAGTTTTGGATTAAATAAAAGTAGGCTACAGTTAAGTCAAATAAAACATGTTTTATCTCCTGTATAGTTTGGTAACACTACAATAAGATACCATTCATTAACATTACTTAATGTGTTAACATCAACACATTGAGTGAACAATATATTTTTACAACATTAATTAATGTTTGTGAATGTTATTTAATACAAACACTTGATTGGTCATGTTTGTTCACTTCATTCATTGTGCATTAAATAATGTTAACAGATAAAACTTTTGATTTAAAAAATGTATTTAGTATATTTTTAAATTAACCCCAAGGAGAATAATTGCTATGTATATAACTATGGTTTATTGTTAGGTCATTTTATCTAATGTTATCTAACAAATATAATCTTATTGTAAAGTGTTTTTAATACTACAGTTTCCATCTTTGTAACTGTGATATACACTTTAATATATGTAAATTTTATCTAAATTTAGCTTTGGTACCGAAATTGGTACCGAGAACCGTGGATTTTCACTGGTATTGGTACCGAATACTGAAATTTTGGTACCGTGACAACACTAGGTCTACGTATTTTATTATGTTAACTTCAAATAATACTAATAGTAATTTAAAAATGTGGTAGCCCTATGTCCAACACATCACACTACTGTTATTGTGGCAATTTCAGTAGATCTACTCACTAACATTGTTGTGGAAACACAATAAGAATGGAAACTAAAATATGGTAGTATCGTGCTACAGCGCACATTATATGGCGCCTCAGTCCCAATACTGTAAAACTCGACGTACATTCTCATCACATGTTAATGCAGCGGTAGAGTAACACTCACAGGACACTGCACTTATTCGCAATCCCAAAAGTTCATTATTTGCTCGTGCTTTAAAGCTTTGCCGGGTAAACATTTCATTGGCGTTCTGTTCTAATGCACTTTTTCTGAGCGCGTACTGTAAGGTCCACCCATTGGCCCAACACCGGAATCCAATGGTATGGTCAAAGGAATAATGCGTGTATGTCTTTTCAGCGCTCCAGTGAAGTTCACTTAATTTATTGGAATTTAGTTTAAATAATACTTTAGCTCTACGCTTAATCTGACTCCAATTTCAAATGTTAATCAAATTGAGATTGTGTTTCTTATTAGAAAACAGTCATAAATACTGATTATGAGTTAATTTAGATCTTTGATTATTCTGGCCATTTCATAATTTCAAATATTCGTTCATTAAGGACCTGGTGTCGCTTTGAGACGTCACGTCGCGAGTGTGCGCTCACGATCACAAACTAGCCAGTCCTAAAATAGTCAGATGGTGCAGTGCAAACTATCTTACCCTATGCGGCCGCTCACTGCTGACTCATAGGTGTAATCTTTCTCAATAGTTGCAGCGTACAACATGCTAAGTTAGGAGATAGTCAGGAATCAGAAGGTCTAATGATGTGCCCCATGCTCCATTCATTAGTGCCTTAGGTGTGATCTATCCTGGACAGAGATTTGCGGGAACAACAGACTACACATAATCTACTAGAAATAATGATTCCAGAAAACTTCAGAATAATCAAGGTTAACATTTATTTTTGTCAGGAAAAATGTACCGTGCCAATTTCACAAGTAAATGATTAAAAGCCAATTCAGAAATAATAAATGCATGACATCAATTACTCAAAGATGATTCTAAAAGTAAGCAATGCATTCCTGACAGAGACACACAGTAGTGTGTGAGAGCTTTCCAAGGGGAAAACACTGACACATTACTGCATGGGGGTTGTTTCTGGTTACAGATCCCAAAGATTGCTCTGTTACCTAGCCTTAAATACCCAGACCAGAAAAAGGGTTGTACCAATATTTTCGGGTCAGTTCCTGTACCCCAGGGGGTAGCACCTGGTCTCGGGGGAGAGGGGAGATGTCTTGAAGAAACATCACCCAAAGAGGAACACAGGATTCTCCTAAGTCCTCAATCTTTCTCATATTACCAATGACTGCAATGAAATTAAGACAATTTTACCAATCGCACCGAGACACTTAAAATGATACCAAACACGAAAAGGAAAAACAATAGATTCCCAAGATACATCATATATGATATATAAGCATTCTTAGTGAACTTTTGGTGACTTGACTCAGGGGGAGAGGGAGAGGGGGATGCAGAGATAAGGTAGGAGAAACGTTTGGACAAGACAATGTCCTGTGCTCTGTCTTTGCGATCTTCTGTCCAGGGTGCGTTTTATTGCTTTATGGTGAGTTTTATCTCAGCTTTTGTCTTAGCAGGAAAATCAGTTCTTACAGTACTGAAGTGCGCGCGCACTGTCAAACAGCGCCAAACTGGATTTTTGTTGGGTCAGACCAGATAGCGATGGGGGGCCGAGACTGAGAGAGCTACATGGAAAAAATATGCACCAAACAAGCCACTTTGAAATTTAGCTTTTTTGATGAATACAAAAGTGACCCTCCCCTAGACTACAAAAAGTTGGATGACCCTCCCCTCAACAAAGAATAAAAAGACATGACCCTCCCCTATTTTCCTCCGGTGGCCCTTTCCATAAATACCGAACGGTCCCTAATGCTAAATACTTTGTAAAATAGGAATAGATATTCAAAAAGAAAAGCAGTGTTTCCTCTAGGATTTTTTCCAGCCGTGGTGGCAGGCCCATTTGGCCAGGGGGAGGGGGCGTGGCCCATGAGTGATATTCCCATTGGCCACGCCCCCTTATCCCAGGTGTTTAAACCTCCCCTAAGCATTATAACATGAAAGGCGCCAATAAGAGTGGCAAAGCGATTATGCGCATCCCGTGCGCAGAGTGATGCACTTGAAGCAACGCGAAGTCACAGCGTGCAGCGCTTCGCATTGAAAAATTCAAAGCACAAAGCGAAGAGATTATATCTATCTATGCTTAATGTATTATATCTATGCAACAGTTTATTGAGCCTTTTCTTTTAACAGTTTTAAATTTCAGTTACAGTGTGCATGAAGAACAATTCATAGTGCTCTCTACTCTAGTGCTGTAGTAACAGACACCCGGGAGAAAGGAATATGATTTAGAAAGCGCTATAAACTCCAGCAAGATAAAGTAATTTTATGCAAACTATAGACCTTTATCTACAAATAAAGTATAATAATGGGAACATTGATCTTGAAGAGAGTGTCGTCGTGTTACTGTCGTAACCGAGAGTGACGTGCTGTTTGAATGCTGAATGGAGAATGACTGAGGAGAGATGAGTTTCCATTATCTTTAACTTAACGACTTAAATATACATTTTTACCTCACATTATGCTATTGAATGACTTTAGAAGTCTTGGAATATAGTGCGAAAACTTTATGGTGCTTTACAATGTTTTGTATGCCTTTAGTGGGGCTTAACAATAACACATACAATATCGGACCGAGAAGCTGCAGCCGTGGCGGGATGATTTTAGGTGTGGCGGCGCGCCATGGCAGAATGAATGTAGCGGAAACACTGAAAAGGTAGAGAGAATACAAAGATGGGCATTTAAAAAGGCAAATTGGGAGCAATTTAAGAAGATTTGTGAAGATTATTTAGAGGGAATTTTGGGTGTAACTGAGGATGTAGATGAGTTAAATACCAATATTTGTAAAGCAATACGGAGAGCAGCAGTAGAAGCGATAGGAAAAAATAAATCAGGCAATAGAAAAAAGGTGGTTCCTTGGTGGAATGAGGATTGTAGTGAGGCTGTTTATATAAGAAATAAAGCTCTTAGGAAAGTAAGCAGTATTAATTTTAATGATTTAATAAACTATAAAAAGGCACAAGCAAAAGTGAGGCGTGTATTAAGAAAAGCAAAGAGAAAATATTGGAGGGAATTTTGTGAATTAGGTGATTCTCACCTGAGAAGACAAAGATGCATTCATTTCATTCAGGTGTGTCACAAGAAAGAATGCAAGGAAAATATATATACATATATACACACACACAGACATATATATATATATATATATATATATATATAAATATAAATAATCAAAATATAAATGAAAGTCAAAAGCACATTTTTAGTCATACCTGGAAACAAATCCTGTTCAAATAGGTTATATGGGCCATTCTACGGAATTGGTTCAAAGTTAGAGTTGGAAACATCTTGAAAAGAAAATTGTCTTTTTCCATAAATCTCTTATAAAGTATTATTTTTTTAAAGTATGCCAATACATTTTATTATACATATTTCAAAGGATTCATTATTTTGATATAGCCTAGCTGGAACAAACACTATAACAGTTGATAAGTTTATTTTTGACAAAACATACTATATATTTAAAATATGAGCTTAATAACTGCTAACAAAAGCTTATTTGATGTCTTTTTTAGAGTTAAAACTTTATAATCTATCCTAAACTAGTCACACACACACAGAAACATGATTCAAATTTAAACAGTAGGCTATTTTTGCGTTTACAGACACTAAACGTTATTATATATCGCGATTAGAACAAAGCACAAGAATAAAACACTTACAGTTCAGCTCGCTCCTCGAAGTGAAAATAAACCAGCACTTGTTCTGAGGTAGGTAAATGTCCCAGGATTATTCCTCACAGCCGCGCAAGACGACAGTACATTAATCTGACTAAATATAGTGTGTTTACCGAGTTTATATGGGCGTTTACACGTCACAATGTGTTGCTTCAAATCATTAGCGTTTGAATAGCGCGCGCTCTCCGTGGGCGTGTCACATTAGCGGAATAATGAGATGCGAGAACGATAATGAGAACGGCTGACACATCTCTCTTTAATAGGTAGGTGGACAATCTCTGAGCAATAATGCTGAAGAAAATCTTACCTTCAACGTTTAATAGTGAAATAGGACGAAACTGACTGATGCTTGTAGCATCTTTTTCTTTAGGTATAAAGACTCCACCTGCTCTGCGCCATGCTCTAGGTACAACCTGTTTTTCCCATGCCACTTTTATCAATTTCCACAGAATTCGTAGAACTCCTGAAGCACTCTTGTAAGTCATCTTCATTTATATAGCGCTTTTAACAATGGATTGTTTCAAAGCAACTTTACAGAGATAAACATATCATTTAAGGTAACAGATTGTTTTGGCGTTATAGCGGTTCTTGAATAATATTACTTCCAGCTAAAGTTAACTTTGATTGATTCACCTCCGTCGAAATGATCAGACTTTAAACGCGAACCTGTGATTAACGCAGACGGCGTTCACATGCTCATTCAGAATTCTATAGTTATGTGCTTTTTAAAATATGTGCGCAGGTTTGTAATTCATACAACCCAGCCTAAACAAACTACTTTTCTTGCCTAAAAATTTTGATACAGAATTTTGTTTTATTTTATCACTTCGGGGTACGCGAGCCGGAATTCACAACGCTTTATCTGTAGAGTGGGAAAGGGATCCTCCATAGGGAGAGGATAGTGGATACTTCAGCACTGCATTGTCATCGGGTCCAGGCAAAGCTCCCTCGTCAGATCTGGACACGGCCTGGATCCGGCAGGCTGCGGGAAAACCTCGGGATAAACAAAGACACTAATATTAGCGTAGATGCCATTCTTCTTATGATGTAGCGAGTACATCAAGATTTAAGGGAAGTGTTCCCAGTTCCGGCTGACCTAATCTATGCAGCCTAACATTGAATTTATAGAAGTCTATAATGTATTATGTGTATGCTAGGTCAAAGAGATGTGTTTTTAGTCTAGCTTTGAACTGACAGAGTGTGTCTGCTTCCCGGACAATGGTAGGAAGACTGTTCCAAAGTTTTGGTGCTAAATAGGAAAAAGGATCTACCGCCTGCTGTCGATTTAGATATTCTAGGTATTATCAACTGGCCGGAATTTTGAGATCGCAATAGACGTGAAGGACTATAATGCGTTAAGAGCTCGCTCAAGTACTGCGGAGCTAAACCATTTAGTGCTTTGTAGGTAATCAACTATATTTTAAAATGTATACGATGTTTAATAGGGAGCCAATGCAGTGTTGACAGAACCGGGCTAATATGGTCATACTTCCTGGTTCTGGTAAGAACTCGAGCGGCTGCGTTTTGAACTAGCTGTAGTTTATGTATTAAGTGTGCAGGGCAACCACCCAGTAGAGCATTACAATAATCTAGCCTTGAGGTCATGAACGCATGGACTAATTGTTCCGCATTTCCCAATGAGAGCATATGGCGTATTTTAGATATATTTTTAAGATGGAAAAATGCAGTTTTACAGATACTAGACACGTGGCTTTCAAAAGAAAGGTTGGTATTAAAGAGCACACCCAGGTTCCTAACCGACGACGAAGACTTGACAGAGCAGCCATTAAGTGTTAGACAGTATTCTGGGTTATTACGTGGAAGTTTTTTGTCCAATAATTAGAATCTCTGTCTTTTCAGAATTTAGTAGTAGGAAATTACTAGTCATCCAATTTTTTATATTAGCTATGCATTCCGTTAATTTTGTGAATTGGTAAGTTTCGTTGGGTTTTGAAGAAATATACAGCTGAGTATCATCGGCATAACAGTGAAAGCTAACTCCATGTTTCCTAATGATATCTCCTAATGGTAGCATGTACAGAGTGAACAGCAGCGGTCCTAGTACTGAGCCTTGTGGTACGCCATACTGAACTTGTGATCGATAAGACATCTCTTCATTTACTGCTACAAACTGATAACGGTCAGTTAAGTATGATTTAAACCATGCTAATGCAATTCCACTAATGCCAACATAGTTTTCTAGTCTATTTAAAAGAATGTTGTGGTCAATGGTGTCAAATGCAGCACTAAGATCGAGTAACACTAATAGAGAGATACAACCACGATCGGATGATAAGAGCAAATCATTTGTGACTCTAATGAGAGCGGTCTCAGTGCTATGGTACGGTCTAAATCCGGACTGAAAATCCTCGCAGATATCATTTCTTTCTAGAAAGGAACATAGTTGTGAAGATACTGCTTTTTCTAATATCTTTGAAAGAAAAGGCAGATTCGAGATCGGCCTGTAATTGACTAATTCTGTAGGATCAAGTTGTGGTTTTTTAACAAGCGGTTTTATCATAGCCAGTTTAAAGGTTTTTGGTACGTATCCTAGAGACAAAGATGAATTAATGATATTAAGAAGAGGATATATGACCTCTGGAAACATCTCTTTCAGTAGCTTAGTCGGTATAGGGTCTAACATACAAGTTGTCGATTTAGATGAATTAAACGAGTTGGCAGAATTCTTCCTCTCCTATAGCAACAAATGAATCAAATTTTTCCTCAGGGAGACTACAATGCACTTCCTGATGCGATACTGTGGTAGACGGTTGCATAGTTATAATTTTGTCCCTTATGATATCAATCTTATAAGTGAAGAAGTTCATAAAGTCATCACTGCTGTGTTGCTTTGACACTTCTGAGCTTGAAGCTTTCTTTTTCGTTAGTTTAGCCACTGTTTCAAATAAATACCTAGGATTATGTTTATTTTCTTCTAATAGGTTTGAAAAATAAGCAGATCTAGCAGCTTTTAAAGCCTCTCTGTAAGCAATTGAGCTCTCTTTCCACGAAATCCGAAATACCTCTAGTTTAGTTTTCTTCCAGTTGCGCTCCATTTTTCTGGCTGCTCTCTTAAGGGCCTGAGTGTGCTCGCTGTACCACGGCATTGGACTATTTTCTTTAATCTTCTTTAAGCGCAACGGAGCAACTGCGTCTAAAGTGCTGGAAAAGAGAGAGTTAAACGTTTCTGTTGCAATATCGAGTTCTTCTAAGCTATCCGGGATGCTGAGATGATGAAACTGATTAGGAAGATTATTGATAAAGCAATCTTTAGTGGCAGAAGTTATAGGTCTAACGTATTTATAACACGGAGTCGGCTTTGCAGCCTTGGCTAAATGTAATTTACATGAGACTAGATAATGATCTGAGATGTCATCGCTCTGCTGCAGAATTTCAACGGCATCAATATCTATTCCATGTGATAATATTAGATCTAGAGTATGATTACGACAATGAGTAGGTCCTGACACGTGTTGTCTAACTCCAATTGAGTTTACAATGTCTTTAAATGCCAATCCCAAAGCATCTTTTTCATTATCTACATGTATATTAAAATCACCAACAATTAGTACTTTATCTGCAGCCAATACTAAATCTGATAGAAAGTCCGCAAATTCTTTGATAAAATCTTTATGGAGCCCTGGTGGCCTGTATACAGTAGCCAGCAGAATTCTCAAATGTGATTTATCGTTTACACTATATATTTTTACATTAAGCACCAATACTTCAAAAGAAGTATATTTAAAGCTACATTTCTTAGTGGTTTTGAAAATATTACTATAAATTACAGCAACACCTCCCCCTTTGCCTTTCAGACGAGGTTCATTTTTATAACTGTAATCTTGTGGGGTTGACTCATTTAAAATAATGTAATCGTTTGGTTTTAGCCAGGTTTCTGTCAAACACAGCATATCAAGATTATAATCTGAAATCATATCATTAACTATGAGAGATTTTGAAGTAAGGGATCGAATATTCAGCAACCCAAGCTTTATCATTTGCTCATCTGTATTATATCTGTTTTTTATTTGTTGAACATCAATTAAATTTTTAACCTGACGTTTTTTGGATTTCCAAATTCGGGGAACAGACACAGTCTCTATATGATGATATCTAGGTGAAAGAGGCTCTATGTGATGGGATTTATCTGACCTTGGTGACGTGAGGCCGCTAGCAGACGGTCGGTTTAGCCAGTCTGTCTGCTTCCTGACCTGAGCCCCAGATTGTCATGTTTTATCTCTAAGACTATGAGCCAAATTACTAGAGAGAAGAGCAGCACCAGCCCAGGAGGGATGAATACCATCTCTTTTCAACAGGTCAGGTTTGCCCCAAAAACTTTTCCAATTGTCTATGAATTTTATATTATTCAGCGGACACCACTTCAACAGCCAACCATTCAGTGAGGCCAATCGGCTAACTATCTCATCACTCCTGCGTACAGGAAGGGGGCCAGAGCAAATTACAGTGCCTGACATCGTACTTGCGAGTTCACACACCTCTTTAATATTAATTTTGGTGATCTCCGACTGGCGGAGTCGAACATCATTAGTGCCGACATGAATAATGATCTTAGAGAATTTACGATTAGCATTAGCCAGCACTTTTAAATTTGCTTTGATGTCAGGCGCTCTGGCTCCCGGCAAACATGTGACTATGGTGGCTGGTGTCTCTATTTTCACGTTCCGTGTGATCGAATCACCAATTACCAGGGCACAATCAACAGAATTCTCAGTGGGTGTTTCACTGAGTGGGGCAAATCGATTTGTTATGGGAATCGGAACGGAAGAGTGGTTCTTTGATCCGCGACTAGAGCGGTGATGTCTCACAGTAACCCATCTGCCCTGCTGCACGGGCTCTACTTCAGCCGGAACTGAATCATGTAAAGAGTTCACTATGCTAGGCGCATCCAAAACACTATCTAAAGCTCTAGCATTCTTACCATCCTCAATTAAAGTTTGGATGCGTGTCTCTAGTTCTGAAATCTTCTCCGTCAGCCTGACTGTCTCCTTGCATTTATCACATATAAATCCTATATTGCCATCGGAGAAGGCTATACTAAACATATGACATGTGACACAGGTGACAATAACAGGACAAGAAGACATTACTCACCGTGTTTGTTAACTGATTTCTTACTTACCTGGACTTTATGAACTCAAAGGCGCGGGCGTGCGAGAGAAAATAAATATATAAATGAGCGCACGGGTGGCGCGTTAGCAGGCTAACGTTAGCGAGTTACTAGCGTGCTGTGTTGAAAATAACGGAAGCTAGAGATGTAAGGTTAATCTGAGATGTTGGGTAAGCTGTATTTAGTAGTATAAACAACTAGATAGTAAATGATGGCTCAAAACATAAAGAAATACGAGGCTCAGGCGGAGCTTACAGCCTCGAAGCAAACAAACACACAGCAGGCAGCGAGGCAGACAGGAGCAATCGAAACTCCTAATGGAGTTTGTACACTCTGTACGGAACTCCATTAGGCCCTGGAGATGATGAAGCCCTTGCCTTTCTCACAGCCTGCTCTACCTCTTTCCACTTAGGTGCACAGACCTCCATTTGGTATTCTGGTGGGTTGATAGGTGGGATGTCTGATGGAATTGACATAGGCTCATGCCTTTTTGCATCTGTATGCGTTTCCTCCAAATATCTCTCTAGCTCAACCCTAGATGCTTTTAAGATGCCATTCTTCTCACTGGTGAATAACTTCTTTACGAATTTGAATGGGTCTTTATAGAAATTAGCCCTCGCACGTTCCTTCTTTTTGTAGCGTTTCCGTAGGCGCTCAGCTCTGCGTAATGTTGCCAGCTTATCTTTTATGGCCCTTTGTAAGAGATTGAGTCCCTCCTTCTGACTTTGTTCTGCTCTTTTCCATTGCTTCCTCAGCTGTCTCCTTTCTCTAACTAAGCCTTCAATTTTCTGCTGCCGTCTAGACATTCCAGGAGTAGTTTGTACTTTTTCCTTCCTTTTTTCCACACCAAACCTCTCACTTCCATATTCGTAAATGATGTCCCCAAATTTATCCAGCTTCTTTTTAACTGTACCAGTTAATCTTTCCAATGCGAAGCATAGATCTGTGTTTACCGTGTCCCATGCAGTTTTCTCACAAGCTCTTGTCCATCTAACTCCAGGCCTATGCCCGTTGAGGTTCTTTTCTCTCTTATGCTGTTTAGTCTGACCGGGTTCACAAGTATGAATTTGTTCATCACTAACTGTGCAAGCCCTCCTCTCCTCTATGACAGGAGTGCTGATATCCTGCGAGCTGTGGTTTGCTTCCTGTCGCTGGATTTCATTCGACTGACTTGACTGACTTTGTAAGAAGTACTGATCAATGAGAGGCCCTTGTCCCTTTTCCCTCAAACATTTCATTTTCCTTGATGAATCTTCAAACCCCTGACCGTTGTCGCCTTGCTCCAGCCACAGACACAAGCTTGGAGTTCAATGACTTTACTAACTGCAGATCTTGAACTTACTCTCCATACTCATATCTGTTTCCATTCCTAAGTCGTTAACCATGTTGACCAACATTGAGTAATCTTCCGCCCCTGCTCTCGCAGACTCTAGGGGTATTTTTCTCTTTAATTTCTCAGAAGCCTTTGGCGGGTGTCTCCAGCATCCTGTAAACACGGAGCTGGATACTGCCGACAAGGGTAGCTAACCCTTACCAGCCCCATTGGGGTCTCTTTCCTCCTGTCAGCTGTCTCTCCAGGCTGTCACAAGGTCTTTCCCTTGTTGCCAGCAGCACTATTCACCGCAGTCACTGGACGTATCCAGATCTTCATGATTTCCATTACACAAGAGTAGATGTTAAACCTCATGCTGATTTGTACTCGGCTTTCGCCAAGCTAAGGACAAACTAAGACGTAGCTTTACAGTAACCTATGCTCCTCTCTCTCCATCCATTTACGCTTCTTTCCAAATGGTGATGTGAATCTCCTTCTGTCCGGCGTTAACGGCTGCTGTGTACTTGGCGCGTCAGTACACACAACGGCTGCAACTACAGTGTGGTATCCCCAGTGGACCAGCACGACAACCGTCTGGATTGAGCCGAGTAGGGGACATCTCTAGGGTCTTCAAGTGGGCACCTTCCGTCCTCAGTGTTTCTTCGACTAGCCCACGACACCTCAAGAGGGCTCGACAGTGACTCTGGCGTCCCAGAGTCACCCCCTCCGTCCCCCACTCAACTCAGCCCAGCTTACTGACCTCTACATCCCTCCTGCTGCTGAGACCTAACCACAATCTCACAATCTCTCCGCAACCCAACCATACGCGCCAACCCGTTTGACTAAGGCTGTCGAGCCCCACTGGTGCGTTAATGCAGTTTCAGTGGCAACGGTTCCGTATGGCATACATAATAGTTCTTGCTAAAGAAACATGGGATTTGTGCCTATAATGTTTTTAAAAAAAGGAAGATAAATTTACCTCATTCATGGAATGTTTCAAGGACATATAATCAATTTATAAAAAGGCATCAAATTATCATAATATTTTATAACAGTTGTCTACTTTCTACCATTACATCAGGGCTCACTTTCATGTCCTTTCACTATATATTTCTCTCTTTGAATTATTTTAATGTTCTGAAAATTAAATGTAATATTTTTTCTTTCATGTCAGACCTGATGGAAGAGAGCGAGGCGAGTGAGGAACTGAGTGAAGTGAAGGAGGAGAGAGAAGAACTGAGTGAAGTGATGGAGGAGAGAGAAGATCTGAGTGAAGTGAAGGAGGAGAGAGAAGAACTGAGTGAAGTGAAGGAGGAGAGAGAAGAACTGAGTGGAGTGAAGGAGGAGAGTGAAGAACTGAGTGAAGTGAAGGAGGAGAGAGAAGAACTGAGTGAAGTGAAGGAGGAGAGAGAAGAACTGAGTGAAGTGGAGGAGGAGAGAGAAGAACTGAGTGAAGTGAAGGAGGAGAGAGAAGAACTGAGTGAAGTGGAGGAGGAACATCATGTCAAACCTGGAGAAAAACCTTTGAGTCGCTCAAAGACTAAAAATACATTTTTAAAGAAAAGAAGAGCCAAGAAATCTTTCACCTGCACTCAGTGTGGAAACAGTCTCACAAGCAAACAACATCTTGAGATTCACATGAGGATCCACACCGGAGAGAAGCCATTCTCATGTGATCAGTGTGGGAAGAGTTTCAGTCAATCATCATCCCTTAATGTTCACATGAGGATCCACACCGGAGAAAAGCTGTTCACATGTGATCAGTGCGGCAAAACATTTCTTAGGTCATCACACCTGAAGACACACCTGAGAGTTCATACGAAGGAGAAGCCACATTCATGTTCTGTGTGTGGAAAGAGTTTTTCACAGCGGCAACATTTACATGCACATGAGAGAACTCACACTGGTGTGAGAGAGTACATGTGCTTTGAGTGTGAGAAGACTTTTACTTCAGCAAACATTTTAAAACAGCACCAGAGAATTCACACTGGAGAAAAACCTTACAAGTGTTCACACTGCGACAAGAGATTCATTGTGTCGGCAGATCTGAAAAAACATGAGAGGATCCACACTGGAGAAAAACCTTACAAGTGTTCACACTGTGACAAGAGATTCAGTCAGTCATCAACTCTGAAAACACATGAGAGGATCCACACTAGAGAACAACCTTACAAGTGTTCACACTGTGACAAGAGATTCATTGTGTCGGCAGATCTGAAAAAACATGAGAGGATCCACACTAGAGAAAAACCTTACAAGTGTTCACACTGTGACAAGAGATTCAGTCAGTCATCATCTCTGAGAACACATGAGAGGATCCACACTGGAGAGAAGCCGCACACGTGTGATCAGTGCGGGACGAGTTTCTCTTTAAAAACTCACCTGAAGCTACACATGAAGATCCATACACAGGGTTTC
Source organism: Rhinichthys klamathensis goyatoka (assembly GCF_029890125.1). Taxonomy (NCBI): domain Eukaryota; kingdom Metazoa; phylum Chordata; class Actinopteri; order Cypriniformes; family Leuciscidae; genus Rhinichthys; species Rhinichthys klamathensis. The sequence continues at coordinate 478,740 of NW_026606846.1, read as the reverse complement.
CGCGGGGCATTAAAAAGCATTAAAAGTCCTTAAATGGATTTTGCAAAAATAAAGGGCCTTAAATGGGATTAAAAAGCATTAAATTTGATCCCTACACGGCATTAAACATTTTGAAAGTTTTGAAGAGAATTTGATATCAATTTACAGCGTTTGCCTCGAATGTGACTTTGCAGGCGGAGGCGCTCGGTGTCTGAACACTCAGACCTGCCAACCTTACGCATTTTGTGTAACGGGTACTCATTTTGACCTTAAAGGGATAGTTCACCCAAAAATGAAAATGATGTCATTAATGACTCACCCTCATGTTGTCCCAAGCCCGTACGACCTCCGATCATCTTCGGGACACAGTTTAAGATATTTTAGATTTAGTACAAGAGCTTTCTGTCCCTCCATTGAAAATGTATGTATGGTATACTGTCCTTGTCCAAGCTAATAAAGGCATCATCAAAGTAGTCCATGTAGTCCAGAATTTTTGTTATTTTTGGACCAAAATTTATTTTCGATGCTTCAAAAAATTCTAACCCACTGAAGTCACATGGAGTACTTTTTCTGAGTTGTTCCAGGAAATATATATACAGGTCCTTCTCAAAAAATTAGCATATTGTGATAAAGTTCATTATTTCCCATTATGTAATGATAAAAATTAAACTTTCATATATTTTAGATTCATTGCACACCAACTGAAATATTTCAGGTCTTTTATTGTTTTAATACTGATGATTTTGGCATACAGCTCATGAAAACCTAAAATTCCTGTCTCAAAAAATTAGCATATTTCATCCGACCAAGTGTTTTTAATACAAAAAAAAAAAGTCAACCTTCAAATAATTATGTTCAGTTATGCACTCAATAGTCAATACTTGGTCGGGAATCCTTTTGCAGAAATGACTGCTTCAATGCGGCGTGGCATGGAGGCAATCAGCCTGTGGCACTGCTGAGGTGTTATGGAGGCCCAGGATGCTTCGATAGCGGCCTTAAGCTCATCCAGAGTGTTGGGTCTTGCGTCTCTCAACTTTCTCTTCACAATATCCCACAGATTCTCTATGGGGTTCAGGTCAGGAGAGTTGGCAGGCCAATTGAGCACAGTAATACCATGGTCAGTAAACCATTTACCAGTGGTTTTGGCACTGTGAGCAGGTGCCAGGTCGTGCTGAAAAATGAAATCTTCATCTCCATAAAGCTTTTCAGCAGATGGAAGCATGAAGTGCTCCAAAATCTCCTGATAGCTAGCTGCATTGACCCTGCCCTTGATAAAACACAGTGCACCAACACCAGCAGCTGACATGGCACCCCAGACCATCACTGACTGTGGGTACTTGACACTGGACTTCAGGCATTTTGGCATTTCCTTCTCCCCAGTCTTCCTCCAGACTCTGGCACCTTGATTTCCGAATGACATGCAAAACTGAGCAACAGTCCAGTGCTGCTTCTCTGTAGCCCAGGTCAGGCGCTTCTGCCGCTGTTTCTGGTTCAAAAGTGGCTTGACCTGGGGAATGCGGCACCTGTAGCCCATGTCCTGCACACGCCTGTGCACGGTGGCTCTGGATGTTTCTACTCCAGACTCAGTCCACTGCTTCCACAGGTCCCCCAAGGTCTGGAATCGGTCCTTCTCCACAATCTTCCTCAGGGTCCGGTCACCTCTTCTCGTTGTGCAGCGTTTTTTGCCACACTTTTTCCTTCCCACAGACTTCCCACTGAGGTGCCTTGATACAGCACTCTGGGAACAGCCTATTTGTTCAGAAATTTCTTTCTGTCTTACCCTCTTGCTTGAGGGTGTCAATGATGGCCTTCTGGACAGCAGTCAGGTCGGCAGTCTTACCCATGATTGCGGTTTTGAGTAATGAAACAGGCTGGGAGTTTTTAAAAGCCTCAGGAATCTTTTGCAGGTGTTTAGAGTTAATTAGTTGATTCAGATGATTAGGTTAATAGCTCGTTTAGAGACACTTTTCATGATATGCTAATTTTTTGAGACAGGAATTTTGGGTTTTCATGAGCTGTATGCCAAAATCATCAGTATTAAAACAATAATAGACCTGTAATATTTCAGTTGGTGTGCAATGAATCTAAAATATATGAAAGTTTAATTTTTATCATTACATTATGGAAAATAATGAACTTTATCACAACATGCTAATTTTTTGAGAAGGATCTGTGTATATACATATATATATATATATATATATATATATATATATATATATAATATCCGTGGTTAGTCATGGGTCGTGTATGGCATTACAAATTTAAAAATGTCATTAAAGAGGCATTAAATTTCATTTGAAGATACCTGTAGAAACCCGGATACAGTGGAGAAACCACTTAAATACAATCTGATATCACAGTAAGTAGTTTATTTTCATGTGCTGAGCAACAAAGTATCTTCTGTGTAACTGTGGGATTACAAATTTAAGAATCTGTTTAAGATCTGCTGATCTCATGTCCTAACATAACATGAAAAATAACTACGGTAGAGTAAATTGAATTTAGCATTTAAGGTTATGATGATGATTTTAAGAGATTCCCACCAGCCCTGTTCTCTCTATTGTAAGTTAAATGAGTAAGATTACTGAAACTCTCACCCTTTGTCTGTAATGGCTCTTGGAGCCCCTGGCCCAGTCTTTGAATAGTCAGGCTGATTGGATTAGCATGTATGCATCTGAATGACACTGTTAAGGTGATGAGATCAGGGATGGGACTCCTGTACTTCATTTACATGCTTTGTTCAGAGTGTCTCCATCTCCGTGTAATCCCTCCCCCGTTGAAAGGTATTAACTCTACAATGTACACTGCCCAAGTCAGACTTGATGACTGCAGCCACCAACAGCTTGTGTTCTCAATAAAGAGTAACTTCTGCTTGAACGATATCCCAACGTCTCCTGAGGGTTGTTCCGTAAAACAAGATTAGAAAATAAGCCAGGCTTATTTTGGTTAGTCAGACTTATTGTCGGTGAATTCTGTTTCATAAAGCAAACTTAAAATAGTTCAAACTCAGTTACCCTGGAAACTTATGCTGGGAAACTAGCCTGGTCCGGGGCAGGCTAACTGTCAGGCTAAGCCTGAAATGATGCTTAACCAGAATACTGTTTTAACACTGACCCACTGGGAATGTGATGATATTACTTCGGACTCTCTGGCATGCTGCCATTTTATTTCATGTAACCACTACCAGTCCAACAATGAAAACAAATGCACTTTAAAAATAAATGTAATACATCCGAATATACAAAAAGTGAAACAAATGTAAAGAAGTAAAGGTAGGCCTATTTGTTTAGTTGGTATGATTTTTGTAATGAATCAAGTGAACAGAAAAACCTCTTACAGATCGATTGCTCCTGTCTGCCTTCCTGATCGATTTCTCCTGTCTGCCTTCCTGCCTGCGTAAGTCTGTTTGCTTCGAGGCTGTAAGCCTCGTATTAGCTTCTTTCTGTTTTGAACCATCATTTACTTTCATTTCTAGTTGTTTATTGTGTCTTTCTTTTCCTTGTGCTTCAAGGTTTGGCAAGATTCTCTCACTCACTGAGTTCTGCAAGCGAAGTGGAGGCGTGTCCTTCATCATGCAGCCAATCAGATGAGCTTTACTCTGATCTGATTGGTTAAATAAACACGCCAGTCACCAGAACACATCTTTATCTTCATCTGGCTCGACCGTGGCTCTGGGCGGGTCAAGGAGTTCTTATTGAATAGGACAATACAAGTTAGGATTGGGACAACATATTCACAAATATATTCTATAGAAGATGGAACTCCCCAAGGTAGCGCTTGTAGTCCAATACTTTTTAACATTAATGATATTTATACACAAATTGACACAGGAATAGGGAGGTCACTGTACGCAGATGATGGTGCACTATGGAAAAGGGGAAGAAATGAAATATTTGCAGTAAATAAGGTAGAAAACAGTGGGGTTTCCGGTTCTCAATTGCAAAAAAAACGCAGGTAATTTGTTTCACAAACAGGAGAAAAAACATTAAGAGTAAGTATACACATGTATGGTCATGAATTGGAACAAGTTAAAATGATTTTTAGGTATGTGGATGGACTCTAGATGTAAAAAAGGCATAAATGTAATGAGGAGCTTGGCCAGGGTTGAGTGGGTTCTTTAAGAAGAATAGCTCATTAATAAGACCGGCAATAGATGCTGGTAGTCTGATATACAGCTCTGCATCAGAGACATGGCTCAGAAAGATGGAGGTAACTCAGACTGAGCTCTACGCATCAGCTGTGGAGCATCAGAACATCTCCAGTGCATCTATTCAAGTAGACATGGCAGAAACACCACTTGAAGTTCGTAGGAGAAAGTTAAGAATGAGATACTGGATCAGTGTAAAAGGACATGAGGAAAGACATCTAGTTAAAAAGGTACTGGAAAACTGTTGGGAGTATGATTATGGAATATAGTTGCGGCTGGGTAGCAGATAAGGGAACGGGTGTAACCCAGACAGAAGACTCCAATCCAGTAGGTGGCAGACAATGCACCTTTAGTTGGTTTGGCAACCACCATATAAACAACAGAAGAAGAAGAAGAAGGCGGCTCTTGCTGGGCTAACCCAATACAAGGAGGTAATCCACCAGCCGGAAACTGAAGTCTCCCCGCGGGCCGCCATTGGCTAGCAAGCCTTCTCCTGCTGTTAGCATTCCATTGACTCACATTCATTTTGGCGTCACTTTGACAGCGAATAACTTTACATCTGAGGCGTTTAAAGGCTCCATTTGTCCATTGTTTATTTCTAAAGAAACATGACGATGTATAAAAGGCTCCATTACCTTGCATCTTACGTTATGGCCCCGTAGAAGCCGTTTTTAGGCTAACGATCGCGTCATAACACGCGACTCTCTGTCGCACAGTAGAGAAATTACCGTATAGACAGAAGTAGAAGCTCATGACAATCGGGGGGACGTGGAGGCATAAAGTCCAGGGAGAAGCCCATAGAGAGTCCCCGTTCACACCGCAAGTCTTAAAGGGGTCATATAATGGTACATGCACTTTTACAAGTTGATTGTACTGAAATGTGTGTTGGCAGTGCCTGTACACAACCATCATATAATGATAAAAATCCATCCAGTGTTTTTGTTTTAATCTCCTTATATGTATTCCCCTGCCTCAAATCGAGCCGTTCGACCGTGTGACGTCACACGCTCGCACGCCCCTCCCACGATTGTTGATTGACAGCATCGTTTCAACACAGACGCGCGGACCGGTGTTGTGCCGAAAAGTACGCTGGAGCACTGTCTATGAGCAGAATGGAGTCTAAGTGATTGTGGTGTTCTGTTCTTGGGTGTAATAACGAACACAGTCATTTTGATGTTCCTAAATCCGAACCGCTGAAGACGCAGTGGCTGAGTTTGTTTTCGAAGGGAATATTCCCCACTATCAACGTCAATGCGTTCATGTTTGCGCGAATCATTTCACACACCAAACGAGGAGTATAAAGCTGGTTTTGCTAAGAAGCTGCTCCTGAAAAAAGGAATCGATACCAACTATTCGTGTTCCTACACCTCCAGAAGAACTGAAGTGAGTGTAGCGTTTTATTAACCTTTATATTAATATTGGTCGAGAACTGGCACGACGATGCAGAGCCGCCTGGGTCAGCTTTGGCTCAATTGCCGAGACGGCCACCAACAGAGCCATTGACCCGGACATCAGGGCCACCCTATTCAACAGCACCGTCCTGCCGGCCATGCTCTACGGGTCCGAGATCTGTCTGTTTTAGTATGTGTTACGGAGTCCTTGTATGCATCACGCTACTTCTGTTATCCAGTTTCCTTGTTTCTTGTTTTGTTCCTGTTCATGTTGGATTGCCTTTTGGATTTTGACCCTTGCTTTGGACTGGTTTACGATTTTGGATTATCCTTAATAAAACTACTGCTTTTGGAACTTACCCTTGTTTTCCCGTGTGTGGATCGTGACAGAAGGACTCCGTCATGAATAGTTCCAGCAGTAGGGGGTTCTGGTCCTCTTCCCCAGTCACCGTAGGGGAGAGGTCACAATCTGGAGAAGTGCCACCGTGTATGAACATTTTCGAATGTTTCGCTCTGTGGGCTCGTATCACAGAAGAGACCGCGGTGAGAAAGTTACCCGAGATCCCTTCTTTCGAGAGAAGGGAATCATTCGAGGGAACTCGTCTGGCCAGGTTTTCGGGGACCCGCGGAGGTCGCAGGAGAGGAGGTGCCAGAGGTGAATCCCGGAACCACTCTCCGCTTCGATCACTCCTCGACCCTGGGCTGGTGATGTCCAGTCCAGAACTCCATCCGCCGTTGATCTCATCCAGCACGGAATCAGCACATCACCGTCAGAGACGGCGGAGGAGGGGTAAGACCTCCAGCCTCCTCAAGTGCCCGGAGACCGTACCAGAGACTGTTCACGTCAGCCACACCGAGCTTGCGCTTCACGTCACGTCTGCCCAGCCAGAGACCGTTAACGTCACGTCTGCACAGCCAGAGACCGTTAACGTCACGTCTGCCCAGCCAGAGACCGTTAACGTCACGTCTGCCCAGCCAGAGACCGTTCACGTCACGTCTGCCCAGCCAGAGGCCGTTCACGTCACGTCTGCCCAGCCAGAGACCGTTCATGTCACGTCTGCCCAGCCAGAGACCGTTCGAGTCCCGTCTGCCCAGCCAGAGACCGTTCGAGTCCCGTCTGCCCCGCCAGAGACTGTTCGAGTCCCGTCTGCCCAGCCAGAGACTGTTCGAGTCCCGTCTGCCCAGCCAGAGACTGTTCGAGTTTCGTCTGCCCAGCCAGAGACTGTTCGAGTCCCGTCTGCCCAGCCAGTGACTGTTTACGTCCCGTCTGACCAGTCAGAAACGGATCTGGATACACCCATTCTCTCAATCGGGGGCATACTAAGTGACTATTTGGAGCGTTTAGCTCGAATCCTGGACGTGCCTGTCTCGCCTGTTGCAGCGCCGGAGCCAGTGTCTGCTGTTCCAGAGCCGGAGCCAGTGTCTGCTGTTCCAGAGCCGGAGCCAGTGTCTGCTGTTCCAGAGCCGGAGCCAGTGACTGCTGTTCCAGAGCCGGAGCCAGTGTCTGCTGTTCCTGAGCCGGAGCCAGTGTCGGCTGTTCCTGAGCCGGAGGCAGAGCCAGTGCCCGTTCCAGAGCCGGAGGCAGAGCCAGTGCCCGTTCCAGAGCCGGAGGCAGAGCCAGTGCCCGTTCCAGAGCCGGAGGCAGAGCCAGTGCCCGTTCCAGAGCCGGAGGCAGAGCCAGTGCCCGTTCCAGAGCCAGTGCCCGTTCCAGAGCTGGAGCCAATGTCTGTTCCAGAGCCGGAGCCAATGTCTGTTCCAGAGCCAGTGCCTGTTCCAGCGCCAGAGCCAGTGTTTGTTTCTGTGTTTTTGTCTGTTCTTGTGACTGTTAGAGTTCTTGTGACTGTTCCTGAGCCGGTGTCTGCTGTTCCTGAGCCGGTGTCTGCTGTTCCTGAGCCGGCGTCTGCTGTTCCTGCGCCTGAGCTACTGCCCTGGCCGCCCGAGGGGTCTTCACCGCCCAAGGGGTCTTCACCGCCCGAGGGGTCTTCACCGCCCTGGGGTCTTCACCGCCCTGGGGTCTTCACCGCCCTGGGGTCTTCACCGCCGTGGCCGCCTGAAGGGTCTTCACCGCCCTGGCCGCCCGAGGGAGAGTCTCCGCCCTGGCCGCCCGAGGGAGAGTCTCCGCCCTGGCCGCCCGAGGGAGAGTCTCCGCCCTGGCCGCCCGAGGGAAAGTCTCCGCCCTGGCCGCCCGAGGGAGAGTCTCCGCCCTGGCCGCCCGGGGGAGAGTCTCCGCCCTGGCCGCCCGAGGGAGAGTCTCCGCCCTGGCCGCCCGAGGGAGAGTCTCCGCCCTGGCCGCCCGAGGGAAAGTCTCCGCCCTGGCCGCCCGAGGGAGAGTCTCCGCCCTGGCCGCCCGGGGGAGAGTCTCCGCCCTGGCCGCCCGAGGGAAAGTCTCCGCCCTGGCCGCCCGAGGGAGAGTCTCCGCCCTGGCCGCCCGAGGGAAAGTCTCCGACCTGGCCGCCCGAGGGAAAGTCTCCGCCCTGGCCGCCCGAGGGAAAGTCTCCGCCCTGGCCGCCCGAGGGAAAGTCTCCGCCCTGGCCGCCCGAGGGACTGTCGTCTCCGCCCTGGCCGCCCGAGGGACTGTCGTCTCCGCCCTGGCCGCCCGAGGGACTGTCGTCTCCGCCCTGGCCGCCAGATGAACTGTCACTCCCTGTCCCCGTTTCCCTCCATGGACCTGGCCCCCCATCCCTCCCCCTGATCCTCCACCAGTCCACCTCCCGCCTGGACACTTGTTTGTCTGTCACGTCTTGGAGCGTCTGGTAGCCGCTCCGTAGAGGGGGGGTTATGTCACAGTGTCTGGTTTATGTTCCTTGGGTCACCACTAGATGTCCTCCTTCCCCACGGTGTCCATCACACTCTTGAACTACATTCCCCATGATCCTTGTCTTTTCATTGCACTCAGCTGTCTCTTATCATTGATCATTGCACTCAGCCTGTTCCCCATTAGCATTGTCATTTCCCTGTGTATATATACCCTGTCTGTTTTAGTATGTGTTACGGAGTCCTTGTATGCATCACGCTACTTCTGTTATCCAGTTTCCTTGTTTCTTGTTTTGTTCCTGTTCATGTTGGATTGCCTTTTGGATTTTGACCCTTGCTTTGGACTGGTTTACGATTTTGGATTATCCTTAATAAAACTACTGCTTTTGGAACTTACCCTTGTTTTCCCGTGTGTGGATCGTGACAACGGCGTGCTGAAAACAGAGCTCTTTTTTACCAGGTAAAATAAGTGTTTTCTTACAATACTAATGAGAATTTTTAAATAAAGTATATTACAAACTTTTATTTTAGACCCTAAAGAATCATATTAGCTTGTACAAAAATGGCATTATATGACCCCTTTAATGCTCAATTCAGATTTTTTGCTCAGATCCGATTTTTTGGTTTGGCTGTTCACATTGCCGTTGAAAATGTGGCCTATATCTGATTCCAGTGTGAACCGTTTGCATGTTTCAAACTAACCCGCATGCGCAAAAGAACAATGGCATCATACGCAGCACGCTGTTGCACTAATGGTCGTGTGGTTATGGAGGAAGAAAGCGTTTTCGCTTTTATTTCTAAATGTCTGTGTAATGGAAGCCGTAAAATTAATGAGCAGGTGCTGAGGAGGAAAAGAACGAAGACAAAGAAAGCAAAATTGGCCTAATTTGTGCGCTGGAAGCAAACCACAATGCAGTTGGAGATAGATTGTGTTATCTTGCTGTGAATCCTGTTTCAAGAACCCGTCACAGATCTAGGCTGAAGGCGAGCCACACTGCAGAAGATCCCTGGGCTGCAGCATGAAGATAGGCCTCAAACCAGATAATGGGCTCACAAAAATAACAGGGAAGAATATCCAGCCACAAAAACTTAGGTAAGATTAAATGAAGGCACTGTGAAATATTTCAGTGAAAGGTGCCCTAAAAATCCTTAACTTAAAGAAGTTAAAAATAGAAAGACAAAGAGCAGACTGAAAGACATTCAGCCATCTTGGATTGGGCGGAGAAAAGTCAATTTCTCCACTGACAGGAAAAGGACAACGACCACTTTTATACATAATTTATACAATTTAATTAATGACAATTTGCTCACAATGATAAAATTGGCAACTCACTGGTCAGTTAATGCTACAGCCCAATTCATCAGCTTAGATTCAAAATCCAAATCCTGTCCTATATCAGTATGTAAAATCATCAACCAAGCATAAAAATCAAATGCATTGACAGAAAGGTTCGTCAGTCTTCAGTCAAATCCCAAACCACATTCAAGGTCCATCCTTATATGGAAGTCTGCTAGACGAGTGGGCCGCGGGAGGGATGCCGGTTCAGATGAGGCCGTCTCGTTCGGTCGTCCCGTCACGCAGCTCCGTGATCCAATATACACAGCGGCAGCACTGAGGATGAGTCAAAGCAACCCAGTCTCACGGAAAAAACACTAGCCTAGCTCTCACGCACACACATAAGCTGATAGACACTGTATACATATGGTCGTATGTTTATTATGTTGTGTTATGTACTGCTTTGTACTTTTGTCTTGATCTTGACCAGGGGCTCGTTCTTCGTACGTTGCTTAAAACATCCGAGATCAAATGAGACATCCAAGATGATATCATCGTGCTAATCATGATCCGGCTAATTGGGTTCTTTGAACACACCTGTTGTTTATGATTAGTATCGCTGGATTGAGTTATCTGAGATAATTGCGCGTTCATGCGCTGGGTTAAAAGGGGATATGTATCGATAGCAGAAACATTGATCAGCAACGCTGCTATTGGCTGCTCACCGTGGCCAAAGAGCGCGCTCAGTTTACTCTGCAGCAGAGCAAGAGTTATTGCTGGATATGCAGAATTTGACAACTTAATTAAAACGCCAGGGAACACCTCAAAGTGTGCAAAAGCCAAGAGAGAGGGCTGGCAAAACGTAGCAGACAAATTAAGTTTGTAGTTAGATGTTTTTATCACTTATTACAGTATATATTTTTATATTTTAATAATTTCTAAATAATTAATAACTTTGTTCATTGTAATGTCAGAGTCACCACCCACTACTAGAACATGGGAACAAGTAAAAGTGAAGTACTAGAATATTCTACATAATAGTAATTTGTTGCCTACTAACTAATCTCTTTTAAAAAGGCACTGTTAATAAATGTTTGCCTGTTATAAAAGCAACCAAGAAAAAGGCTGAGAGAAAAAACAACGAAAAAACAAATAAACAGGTGGTGGTCCTGCACCCCCACATTATACCCAGGCAGAAGAGCGGACCCTTGGGGGTCCTGCACCCCACATTATACCCAGGCAGAAGAGCTGACCCTTGGGGGTCCTGCACCCCACATTATACCCCGGCAGAAGAGCGGACCCTTGGGGGTCCTGCACCCCACATTATACCCCGGCAGAAGAGCTGACCCTTGGGGGTCCTGCACCCCACATTATACCCAGGCAGAAGAGCTGACCCTTGGGTTGAGTGTGAACCTTGTGGAGGGCATCCCTGGGTTCAGCTCTTCCTCAGACACACAGCCAGAGGCCAGGAGCAGAACACCTTCACTGCTGGGAAATGAACTTGAAATGATCCTACACTGTAAAATCATTTGTTGCTGCATTAAATTAAGTAGGCCTATAATCCAAATGGCTGTCCAGTCATATCAGCTGTTAAACCTTGAGTAGCAATGAATTGCTTTGACTTGTGAAAGTCTACATGTGTGACTGTGAAACTACATAGTTAATGTAAAAAAAAATATGTTGCCATGAGTTATTGATCACATTTCCCCCCAGTGTACTTCATTGTAATGAAATTGTGTTTTCCTCCTTTGTGCAGTATTAAACAATACACCAACACTTGTATGTGTTCCCAAGTATATGCAGTAAGTGGACTTTTTCTAATGTTACATCAAAAGGGAAGAAAGTAGCTAAACACTTTGTAATGGCCATTTTCCCCCAATGCACAGGACAGTGAAGAAACCCTCTCAGGTATCTTAAAGTGCATAAATAACTTTACTTAATTTACACTTGAGTACCTATTATTTCTAATATGAGTTGCAGGAGTCCACATCTACAGAAGAGCAGTGATGCAGAGGTGGGCAGTGTTGTACTTTTCCTTTTAATTTTTGATGCATGAGCCATGTGTTTGACAGGTGTACCCCTACCCCTAGAAAACAGAGTATTTTGAAAATACTTGACAACTTAAAGAAAAAAACAAACTGGCACTAGAGATAGAGTTGCTTCATAGGAACTTCAGAGTAAGTGCTAATATATTATTTCACACAGAGTACAATATATATTATTTGCAGGCAAAAGATGACTTGATCACTGGCTTTTCTTTACAAAGAACAATTAAAATTAAAATCAAGGAACTAAGCATATTTGTCTTGTCTTTTATTAAACATTTAATGAAATGTTTTATATTTTTTCTGATGGTGCAATGTTGTGTAATATGGCCCATGTCACAGGTCCTGTCAGGTGCAACCCTCAGACTTTTCAGACACTTTAGTTGGCTAAAGTTCACTTCATTGTGTGCCCTTGTCCTGGCTAGAGCTGCATTGCAACTGGTCTGGGGTTTGGGTCAGGGAATGGGGTCATAAAACACCTGTCTCCAAGCAGGATCCTGTTGTAATCACCTGTTTAATGGAAAATTTCAGTTCTGTTAGGATAAGCATGTCGGCCTATGTAATACAGTGAGCTTGATATTTATATTTTTCCTTACCATGTTCAAATAATGTGCATAAATCTCTGAAAATTCTTGAGTCATGCACAGATCCATATTTGTGATATGGAACTAGTCACACACCATCTAAGAGATTTTAGTCAGTCAACTGCCTTATTAAAATTTGATATAATACTAATCTTAGTATTATATCAAATTTTAAATAATACTAATCTTAGTATTATATCAAATTTTAAATAATACTAATCTTAGTATTATATCAAATTTTAAAAAGGCAGTTGAATCTGGATAAGAATCGCAATAGTGACTTGCCTGCTATTAAAGCCCGACTCCGACGAGTCGAACATTTATGCGTTTCCAACAAATTAATGATGTAAACGACATCCTCACGAGTCATGAGAAAAATGATATCTCTCAAAAAATACACTATCGCGCTGCGCTATGGACTTCCCGTATCAGCTCCGCTTATGAAGCCGCGATCTAATCCTGTTAACATGAAATAAGCTGCTCACGAGCAGGTTCAAGCTAGCGCACCTGTTGCTATGACAGCAAGTCCAGGATGAGCGTCGAAGAACCAAACAATCCAAGATCATGCCAAATCGCCAACAATCAAATCCAGCTAACTGAGTTAGCGACGTACAAAGAACGAGCCCCAGGACTCCCTGGTAGAAGAGATATTGTATCTCAATGGGACATTCCTGGTAAAGAAAAAAAGAAGGATTGATGATGTTGTGACTCATTATTTATGTGTTTTATCTGATGACATCACATAAAATCGAGCTGCCTGTAGTTTGAGAAGACATTGTTCTCCTTGTCTGTGAGGTTTGCAGGGAATGCTTGTTTGATTGTGTTTAATCATGTGTTGTGTCTCAGTCACCAGCTGCTGTGTCCAGGTCGGCCACTAGAGGGCACTCCTCCTCTGACCTCAGCCACTCAGCCATGAACTTCAGTACCCAGAATCCTTTGCCAGACTCATCATGAATTATTGCATTCACCTGTTTGTCTCTATTTATACCATGTTCTCTCTCTCATTTCTCAGCGAGGTTGTGTAGTTGTCACACTGCACGTCTGAGCGCTCTCTCTTGTGTTTTTATTGTGGATTGTTTGCAAGTGTTTTGACCCTTTGTCTGGCGTATGACTAGGATTCTGGATTTTCCACTGAAGCTGCGCTTGGATCTTCCTAAAGTCTCAGAGCGATCCGTGATCGTTCCTCTCCCAGTCTAGGGGTCGGGAGGAGAGTTAACAGAGTAAAGTATGATAATGTAGAGATGTGAAAATATGTGCAGAACACACTTCAGTCTCACAGTGAAAACATTACACCACTTTAAGGAAAATTTACAGTATTTATTTCCTTCATATATCAAAAACGTTAACAAAAGATGGGAATAAATCTTCAGGAGAGAGAAAGGCCTAAAATAATAACAGAAAAGCAACAACACAAACTTCCCTGAGCTTCCTCTCTGACCAGAAACTGGAGAGAAAAATATATATACAAAATAATAAATGGTAAATGGTAATGGTAAATGGACTGCATTTATATAGCGCTTTCACAGACCCAATGGCCACCAAAGCGCTTTACAATTTGCCTCACATTCACCCATTCCCTCACTCATTCACACACCGACGGGCACCCGCTGATTTCCCAGATAACTATAATCAACTGAACAGAGTTCAAAGTTATACAATACATTTTAATTACCAACAGAAAATGAAGTAAATGCCTGCTTTCACAATATCTTTTAGTTATCCACAGGTAAAAAACACTTTTTTTTGCAACATTTTGACAAAAACAGAATTAAAGACAATTATGACAAAAATCAGTCAAGGCAAATCAAACACAAAGACAATAGAACTAAAGATGTTCTTTATCAGATCTACTGTGTCCATCTCTTGCACATCTTCCCAAACTCAACACAATGATGAACACATGAGCTCCAGGTGACAACATCCAAACACATTTCAGTATTTATTTACTGTTGATCATGTGTCAGTGTCAGAGAGACCTGGAGTCTCAACAACAGCTCCTGATCGACCATCAACTTCACCAACTCTCTCTTCACACACTCGTGACTGAATCTAGTCTTCATTCACTCTCTGGGTGCTTCTCAATATCCCTCCTCGTCTCCTCGATCCTCCGTCCTCCATCCTATGACCCGGAAACCGATCGAGTTCAGCCATCTTGAAGGACATCTCAATTCTCTAATTGCACCGCGAGGAGGCGAGGATCGAGGAGTGAGGAGGCTTCCAGAGGAGCTATGAGCGAGGACACACAGGTGTACCCTTTGCGGAAGAGTTTTATCGACTTAACGTGACGCACATATCAATTCTCCTCCCCCATCACATCTGTCACAATTGTTGTGTATTGATGTGACGTCATCAACGTCATCACGTACAAAGTGGAGATAAAGGACGGATGGAAGTTATATCTGGTGTCTGTGTGGTTCGATCCGAAATAACTAGAAAGTATATAACATTGGCGACGAGGATGCTACAACAAGGACTCACTCGTTAGTTGAATCTGAAAGTGAGTTAGAGGTGCGTCACGCCGACTAGTTTATCTCAGTTAACTGAAGTCTGATACAGCACGCGTTAAAGATGGACGGTACTGTTCCTAAGTTCGACTGCTACAGTGATCCAGCCACGTTGGGTCCGCGATGGACAAGATGGTTAAATGCAGTCGAACTTTTTGCCGATGGAAAGGGTTTGATCCTGACTGACGATGCACCTGACGCTACAAAGCAAAGAAGGCGAGCCTTGCTCTTACATCACGCTGGGACAGATGTGCAGGATATTTTCTCCACACTCGCTGACACAGGAGGGCCAACTGGTTACGTGCAGGCAGTAACAGCACTGAACGCATACTTTGTGCCTCAGGTAAACACGGCGTTTGCAAGACAGTCGTTTTATCAGCTAAAGCAGAAAACGGGACAGACCGTGCAACAGTTTACCACATGTTTAGGGCAAGCGGCAAAAGATTGTGATTTTGGAGCTGATAAAGACAATCAAATTAGGGATGCTGTTCTGAGTCGGTGCAGCTCTGAATACGTGCGTAGGAAACTGCTGGAGGAAGGAACGGCTTTGACACTTGCTGCTCGCACGCAAATCGCAGCGCAGTGCGAACGTGTTGAACTGCAGATGGCGGCGTTGCACATTTCTCCAGACACTGAAGAGAAAGAGACGGTGAGTCTTGTGTCCAGAAAAGGAGTGAGAGATCAGAAAAAACGAATGCAATATAGTAAAAGTAGTGCTGATTCAAACAAATCCTGCTACAGATGCGGACAGACAGGTCATTTTGCAAAAGATTATAAATTTCCCGCACGTGGAAAATCATGCAGAAAGTGCAATGGAAGAGATCATTTTGCAAAAATGTGTAAAACAAAGGAAAGTGTAAGACAGACAGTGAAAAGAGTTGAATCAGATGTGAAAAATCAAGACTTTGCATTTGTTGTAAGAGAAGAAAGCAACATGGACAGAATAACATTTTCAGTTGGAGGTGTCAGACTACCCATGTTAGTTGACTCAGGAGCAACAAGCAACATAGTGGATGAAAGAACGTGGGAAATGCTGAAAGAAAAAAAGATCAAGTGCAGCTCTGCCAAATCGGACAAAAAACTGTATGCATACTCAGCAAGTGAGCCCTTACCAGTGAAAGGAATTATCTGGTGTGAGGTCGGAATCGGAAAACGCGGCACAACAGCTGAGTTTACAGTTATTTGCGGGAGAGGGGAGCCACTGCTCGGAAAAGACACAGCAGTTAAATTAGGAGTGCTGAAGATCGGAGCTAATGTTGCTGTGGTGAGTGATGTGAACTCCATGATACGACAGAAGTACCCCAAATTGTTCTGTGGAGTAGGCAAACTAAACACAAAACAAATTAGTCTGCACATAGACAGCACAGTGACACCAGTTGCACAGCCCCTTAGGCGTGTCCCATTCCACCTCAGAGAGGCTGTTGAGAAAAAAATAAATGAGCTGCTCCACATGGACATTATCGAAAAAGTCAATGGAGCAACCCCTTGGGTAAACCCAGTTGTCATTGTACCCAAAGCGAATGGGGAAATAAGGATGTGTTTGGACATGAGACAAGCAAACACTGCAATCATTCGTGGGTGGTTCCCGATCCCCACAGTGGATGAACTGTTGCAAGGTATGAATGGGTCAGTCGTTTTCAGCAAACTAGACCTGAAATGGGGGTACCATCAGCTGGAATTGACCCCGGAATCAAGAGACATCACCACGTTCGCCGTTCATAATGGCATATATAGGTTCAAAAGACTGGTGTTTGGAGTGTCATCAGCAAGTGAGCAGTACCAGCACGAAATAGCCACTGTTCTAGCTGGCATCGAAGGAGTAGAGAACATATCAGACGACATCATCATCCATGCACCTGACAAAGAGGCTCATGAGAAAAGAATTCATGCAGTACTAAAGAGACTGGAAAGCTGCGGCTTGACTCTGAATGTAGAGAAGTGCCAGTTTAACATGGACAAATTGGTGTTTATGGGCATGCTGTTGTCTGTGAAAGGCATAGGCCCGACGGCAGAGAGGGTGAGAGCAGTTGTGGAGGCAAGAGAGCCTGAAAACGTCTCAGAGGTGAGAAGCTTTCTCGGTTTAGCTGGCTATAGTAGCCGCTTCATACCTCAGTTTGCGAGCATCTCAGAACCTCTGCGCAGACTAACAAAAAAAGACACCAAATTTCATTTTGGAACTGATCAGAAGAAAGCTTTCAAAACTCTCAAAGATAAATTGGCCGAGGCCACAACACTGGCTTACTTTGACAAGGACGCACCAACTAAAGTTATTGCTGATGCTGGACCAAAGGGTGTTGGAGCAGTACTAGTTCAGGACCAAAGTGAAGGAATGGTTCCTGTCTGCTATGTGAGCAGGAGTTTGACAGAGTGCGAACAAAGGTATTCGCAAACAGAGCGCGAAGCACTTGCTCTGGTCTGGGCGTGTGAACGATTGCACCCTTACGTTTATGGTCGGAAGTTTGATCTCGTCACAGACCACAAAGCATTGGAAGCAATTTATAGCCCTCGCTCAAAACCATGCGCACGAATCGAAAGGTGGGTCTTGAGATTACAGCCTTATGATTTCCGAGTGATTCACATACCTGGAACACACAACATCGCAGATCCTCTGTCACGTCTGCTGGGCCCATCAGCCAAAGGTGAGATGCACACACATAAAGCAGAGGAATATGTGCGGTTTATAGCAGTTTGTGCCACACCCAGCGCCCTGACCACCAAGGAAGTCGAGCAGATCTCAGCAAATGATGTGGAATTACAGAGACTGAGGACTGCTATTCAAACAGGTTGTTTTGATGACTGTCCTGCATACAGACATATTGCAGGTGAGCTATGTGTCATTGGCCAAATAATACTCAGAGGAACAAGAATTGTCTTGCCACAGTCGCTGCGAGGAAGAGCATTACAGTTGGCACATGAGGGTCATCTTGGTGTGGTAGGAACAAAACAACACCTGAGAACAAAGGTTTGGTGGCCCGAAATGGACAGGGCCGCAGAAAGACTTGTGAGGACATGTCATGGTTGTCAGTTGGTAGCGAAACCAGATGTTCCTGAACCACTGTCGCCCACAGTGATGCCTGAAGGGCCATGGCAAAACTTAGCCACAGATTTACTTGGTCCTTTACCGGATGGACATTCGATTCTGGTTGTTGTCGACTATTACAGCAGGTACTATGAATATGCAATCCTCAAGTCAACAACAGCAGAAAAAGTGATTGATCGTTTGGAAGACATTTTTAGTCGGCACGGACTTCCCTTAACAATCAGGTCAGATTGTGGCCCACAATTCAAATCCAGTCAGTTTCAGGCTTTTTGTCAGGAGAACGGAATACACCATATCAGAACAACTCCAAAGTGGGCACAAGCAAATGGAGAAGTGGAAAGACAAAACGCATCACTGATGAAACGAGTACGGATTGCCCATGCTGAGGGCCAGGATTGGAAAAGAGAGCTACGCAAATATGTGACTATCTACAGGTCCATACAACACGCCACAACGGGCAAAAGCCCAGCGGAACTTCTTTTTCAGAGGAAGATCAGAGGGAAGTTACCAGACATCACAACTCCACATAGTGACCTTGAAGCTCGAGACAAAGACGCGGAGCAGAAAGGAAAAGCCAAGATATACACAGACCACAGACGAGGTGCTAAGACATCAGGCATAGCGGTTGGAGATCAAGTGCTTGTGAAACAGGATAAAACAGACAAATTCACAACAACATTTCACAGCACTCCTCACAAGGTTGTACGCAGAGAAGGTAACAGCGTTGTTGTTCAGTCACCCACTGGAGCAAAGTATGCACAGAATACAACATTTGTCAAGAAGTTTCTGTCTGCGGAAACACCAACATTGGATGGCGAAGTGATATGTGCTCAGGAGCCAAGTAATGATAAGGAGCAAAAGGGAAGTGCGGAGGAAGGCAAAGGGAACTGTGAAACATTTCAGAGAGAGGAACAGATTCCTAAACCTTGCAGACCCCAGAGACAAATCAAATTGCCTGAAAGGTTTAGAGACTACGTTGTTGAGTGATAGATAAAGATTAGGCTATGTAAGAAGGAAAACAAGTAAAAATCAGATTAAGAGTTATGTTGTGGTGCGATGCATCTGTTCAGAAAGCATTGCTGATGTTCTATCAAGATGTACAGTGTTACATGTACTTTGAATGTTCTGAACGGTCTTAATCTGTAAGAAAATGTGAATGTTTAATTTGGGTAAGTTCATATTCAAGTAGAGGGGGGATGTTGTGTATTGATGTGACGTCATCGACGTCATCACGTACAAAGTGGAGATAAAGGACGGATGGAAGTTATATCTGGGCCCGTATTCCTAAAGAATCTAAGAATCCTTTTAGAAAACTCTTAATTTAGCTTAAAAACTTTTACGTAGGAGTCTTAGCTTAAGAGTGATTCGGGACCGATCTGAGAGCAACTCTGAGTAAGGAAAAGACAAAAAAAATTCATTTTAGTGAGGAGGCGGGGCTGACCCCGTTGCTATGTGTGACACAATCTTTTGAAGACTCTGATTGGTTGGTTGTCCAAGAAGGGGAAAAAAAGAGTTATTTTAAGTATAGGGTCTATTCTAAGCCTTCACTTTGAAATTAAATGCGTATTTTTTCCTATTTGACCATTCTCTCTCACACACACACTATATATGTGTAGATAAATCCTTTTTTTATTATTATTTACCATGCTGTTAATTTCCTAAGTTATTTGATTGGCTTAGAATGATACAAATTGTTCCACTCTTTCCAATTACACTGATTGCTGGCATGTCTATTTAAGTGGTGACATTCTATTTGAATGTTGGTTTTAATGTAACAAACATGGAATCAAAACCAAGAAGGACGAGAAAGCCCAACTGGACAGAGGAACAGTGTTTACTGTTAGCCCAGTTAGTGGAAGAACACAAGGCCATCCTTAAAGGAAAATTCGGGCCGGGTGTCACAGCACGGGGCAAGAAGCAGACGTGGGAACGTATAGCACAAACTATTAACGGTTCATTCCCCCTGCTTGTGCGCACCAGTGAAGACTGCGAGAAACGTTGGTACGTGTTGCAATCAAAAGCCAGAGAGGAAATTGCAGCACACAAGCGGGAGTCATCACGCACAGGTGAGTGATATAACACTTTTTTTTTAAACCGCTGGCAAACTTATCTCAAACAATTATATGTATACTGTACATGTGGTCCATTGTATTGTTTTCTAGGGGGGGGGGGACCACCTGCTAAACAGCTGTCCCAAGTAGCCCAAACCGTGTTCAACATCTTTGATCACTCTGAAACCAGTATTACCGGTTTGAAGGAGGGCATAGACAGCTCAATGATTCAGCTGGTAGAACTACAAAAAATGTAATTTTAATAAACCAACAGCCAAGTAACACAATATAAAGACACATTTTTATTTAACATAGCCAAGGCCATTTCACATATTTATATCTGGCATTCTTTGAACTGAAAAAAAAAAAATGGCCTAAATTGATTTAAAATAACAGAGATTATATGTTTTCTGCTCTCAGTAGCACTGAGCCTTCAGCAGAGGAATGGGGACCGTCGACATCGCAGATGTACGACCCGAAGCGCCTCATTCCCCTTCTGCTGCACCCGCAGCTGCTCCAACACCATCCCTAATAGAGAAAAAAGTGGAGATGGAGATGGATGTCCTAAAGCAGCAGAAAATAGTACTCCATCTACAGGAGGAGTACTACAAACTAAAAATTGAGCTACTCAAAAATAAAACGTATAACAAATAATATTTTTTGTGTCTTCATAATATCTTTCTAATGAAAATGTTGGCTAAGGTGCTGTTTATTCACGATTTTTACATTACATTCACTGTTACTTACATGAAATGCAAATTAGTAAACTGCGCTCTGTAAGGATTCCCACTTTGGGACAGATCTCTCCCTTGTGGAGGGTATTCTTCATCATCCTCTTCATCAGCCCAGTTGTCCGTGGGAGGGTCTGCAATTTGTCTAGCTTTACAGATGTTATGAAGCACTGCACAGGCTGTTATCACTTTGCAGACCTTTCCTGGTGCCAGTCGCACCTCTCCATGTAAAATGTGAAAGCGCCTCTTTAGTTGACCAATACCCCGCTCAACTACGGCTCGTGTTTTCTTGTGAGCTCTGTGAGTTAATGAAAATGAACAGAATTCAGTTTATATTTTCAAAATATAATGGTAGGTTATTTATGGGAAGTAGTGTAGCCAACAAATACTAAGCTACTGCAACACATTTGTTGTTGTTTAAATTTGAAGTCCACACACATTAATTGTATGTTGTCACTGTTACCTGTTGTAATTTAGCTGTGACCCCTGCTCAGGACGGAGGTAAGGTGTGAGGAGCCATGGTTTACAAGGATAACCACTGTTCCCTAACAAGTGGCAATTTGCTGGAATACGGCGTCCTTCAAACAGATGTCTCAGGCCACTCTCCGCCAGTATCCTGGCATCATGTGTTGCGCCGGGCCATTTTGCAACAATGTCTAAAATCTTATAATCTGCACTGAAAACAACTTGAACGTTTATGCTGTGGTACCTCTTTCTATTAGCATAAACGTTCTCTTCTTCCGACGGTGCGATAATTCGGATGTGGGTTCCATCTATTACTCCGACAACACCAGGGAAGCCTGCTATATTGACAAATGCAGTTTTTTGAGCCTGCAAGGTGGGAATGTCCAGTGGAAACGAAATGAACTGCGACACAATAAGAGGTTCTGAAAGTGCTGTAATTGTTTGTGTGATCACTTTGCTTACAGAAGGTTGTGACAGACCCAAATCATCACTGCTGCATTGTTGCATTTTCCCAGTTGCCAAATATCGTAATGTAGTGATTACTTTCATTTCTGGCGTTATGGCATTCCTGCGCTGTGTCGGTGATGTTAGCGTGTCTCTAATAAGATCAGTCACAAACATGATCCCTGCACGATCTAATCTATAGCGTCTTAACAACTCACTGTCATCCATTGTCTGCAACACATTTCTTCTCTCTCTTCGTCTTTCTGCCATTTTCTCCTCTGCTAAAGAAACTCTTAAGCCTCTTAAAAGTCCTCGTCCGTGCTCCTAACAATTTTGACCTTAAGACCTCTTTTAAGGCTTAAGATACTCTCTGAATTACTTTTTTCTTTACTAGGATTTTTTCTTTAATTTTAGGAGTAAACGCCCACATTTCTAAGAATTTTCTTAGAATTTTGTCACTAGGAGCTACTTTTTGCATTAAGATTCTTTAGGAATACGGGCCCTGGAGGTTACTAAGGAAGAATTCCATCGTTTGATCTTACACTGTGTGTGTGTGTGTGTGTGTGTTCAAGAGAGAGAGACATAGTGTGTGACCTTTGCATTTTGGACCCAATGTCTCCCCTTTATTTGATTAATTGATTTTATTTCACATATTCTCACATTTCTCTGTTACAGTTTCACCAGTCTCATATTTCCCTATGTGTGTGTGTGTGTGTGTGTGTGTGTG
This sequence comes from Rhinichthys klamathensis goyatoka, assembly GCF_029890125.1. Lineage (NCBI taxonomy): Eukaryota > Metazoa > Chordata > Actinopteri > Cypriniformes > Leuciscidae > Rhinichthys > Rhinichthys klamathensis. Next base: position 456,599 of record NW_026606846.1, on the reverse strand, counting down.
TGTGTGTGTGTATTTTGCAACCTTGATTGTTCACAGTCTCATGCGTTTATTGCTGTGCGCTTTTTTTCTTACATTGATGAATAATTGCTTTTATTTCACACGTTTCCCAAAATTAGCTTTTGCAATGACACGCATTCATTTGTGTACATGCGTGTGTTTTTGTGTGTATAAGTGTGTGTGTGTGTGTGTGTGAGTGTATTTGTCTGTTTTGCACTCTTGATGTTTTAGAGATTCCCCCCTTCACTGTTGTGTGCTTTTTTCCTGTATCGTGGCTGATTTGTAGATTGTACGCACAAATAAACTCTGTATTTTCATATTTTTGCCAATTTCCCATTCATTTCCTATGGCCGGTCATTCATTCATTCATTCATTCATTCATTTTCCTTTTATTGTCCACAATGTGGAAATTTGCCTTCGGTCTCATACAAACAACAATCAAACCGACAACAACAAAAACAACAAGAACAACAATACTAACACACAGACATCTTCAGGGCAAGATGCAGCACAGCAGTGGCAATTACGTTACAACACATCAACGGGACGTGTTGTTCAGCGTCCGAATTGCATTAGGAATAAAAGAATTTTAAAAAATATTACGATTTGCCCTAGGTACTCTGTAACGTCTGGCAGAGGGAAGAAGTTCAAACTCCCTATTGAGTGGATGAGAGGGATCGTTTGCTATTTTAAAAGCTTTTCTCCTGAGAACTTCCTCGTACGTGGAACTTAATTGTTTCTGACTTGTTCCTATGATTTTTGAAGCGAGGTTTACTATTCTCTGAAGCTTACTTCTCCCCTTTACGTTTAAATTACCATACCACATCGCCATGTTAAAGGTTAGAATACTCTCTATCAGGTTCTTATAGACTATTTCCATAATGTGCTTGCTCACTCTGAAGGAGTTGAGCTTGCGCAATAAATGGAGACGTTGGTTACAGGTTTTAAAAATGTAATCTGTGTTTTCACCGAAATTTAGATTAGAATCAATATATGTACCGAGGTATTTAAACTTTTCTACTTCCTCTACAATTTGTCCCCCAATTATAAGGGGCTGCACAGGGTCCTTTCCATGAAAGACAAGTTCCTTTGTCTTTGTTACATTTATCTCTAAGGAACTTTCATCGCACCATTTCTGGAGAGATGACACATGTGCTCTATATACTTCCTCTCCAACTATGTCCCCCCTCTTTAATAAAGCAACCAGGGCCATATCATCTGCATACTTGAACAAACGAAAATTTTCCCGATCTAATTGGAATTCGTTTGTGTAAATGGAGAAGAGTAATGGGGAAAGAATAGTCCCTTGTGGGGCGCCAGTATTAAGCACAAGGATGTCAGACCGAGTATTATTAAAGAGAACCTGTTGAGGGCGGTCAGAGAGGAAGTCCCTTACAAGGTGGATAATACCACCATTTACTCCTATATCGATAAGTCTCTGCAGCAGGGTGTGGATCTGCATGCTGTTAAAGGCCGATGTAAAATCGATAAACAGGGCCCTAGCTAGGTGAGAGGGGACTTGAAGGTGCTTTGCCATGGTGTGAAACATACTGACAGTTGCGTCATCGGTTCCCCTCATTCTTTTTTCTGTAATATGTTTGCTTATAACTCTCTCAAAACATTTTCCTAAGATGGAAGTAAGGGCAATGGGCCTAAAATCTTTTAATTCAATAGCTCCAGGTTTTTTCGGAATAGGCACAATATAGGACATTTTCCATAATTTGGGAATTGTTAAGGAATTAAGCAAGTACTGGAATAACTCCAGCACAATACCTTTTAGTTCATGGACATTTTCTTTTAAAACTCTCCCTCTCAGGCCATCTGGCCCCGGGGCTGACTTGGGCTTAATACTGGACAGGCTGGCTATAATATCATGTTCATTCAGTGTAATAGGGACATCTCCCGAAATGGACCTGCACGCACTGTCACGTTCAGCACTAAAATCATTTTTGTCAAAACGACTGAAAAAGACATTTAGATCATTTGCAAGAGATGGAGAGGAGTGTGACAGGGGGGTACGGTTTTGCTTAGTTTCCCGACCCATCGCCACATTTAAACCTTCCCATGCTTTCTTGGCATTTCCTGAGAAATAATGACATTCAACTTTATCCTTATAATCTATTTTTGCTTTACTCAGTTTCGATCTTAGTTCGCTTCTTTTTTTCTTGAGTAACTCGATATTACCATTTTTAAAAGCATGTTTTTTCTCACGAATACATTCCTTAATATCACTAGTCATCCATAAATTGTTATTAGGGAATATTCTAACGATTTTAGTTCGAGTGATTTTACTTTCATTAAACAACAGATAGGATGTAAAAGTGTCAATTTGTTCATGCGGTGTGTCACATGAGTTAAGAAATAACCAGTCAGTAGTCTCCAGCTCGCATTTCATCTCCTCCATACAGTCCTCAGTCCAGATCTTAATTTCCTTAATCACAGTCTTTTCCCGTCTCAGCTTAGCCCTGTAACGTGGAAGTAGGTGGACGACATTGTGGTCCGATTTCCCCAAGGCAGGCCTACAGATGGATTTATAGGCGTCTAGTATGTTGCCATAGCACTTATCTAGGGTGCGTGCCAGGCGGGTGGGACAGTCCACATATTGATGTAAGGTGGGTAGATGATCAGACAGGTCACAGGAATTAAAGTCCCCGAGTAACAGGACGGGTTGACTGACTGCACGGGACAGGGCGGTGTTATAGCTCTCTGCTATCCTGGCTGCAGCTCCCACAAACCCAGGTGAAAAAAAAGTGTACTTGAGTGCACTAAAAAAACACTTAAATACAAGAAAGTATATTTGTAGTATATTCTTACTTTTTGTGCTAAAGAAAACTGTAAAAATTATGCACTATAAATACACTAATTAAAAGTATATTTTTACTTAAGTAGTACTTAAGTGTAATTGCGAAAGTATATTAAATACCATTGATATTTTAAATGTATTTTTAGTGCAATTTTTTTGCATTTTAATATATTTCTAACAAGTGTACTAGAAGTGCATTGGTAATAAATATATGCTTAATTACACTTTTAAGAAATATGCTAAACACAAGCATAATTTTAATATATATTCAAACAAATGCACTATAAGTACATTGGTATTAAATATATGCTTAATTATACTTTTAAGAAATATGCTAAACACAAGCATAATTTTAATATATTTCTAACAAATGCAATATAAGTACATTGGTAATAAATATATGCTTAATTATACTTTTAAGAAATATGCTAAACACAAGCATAATTTTAATATATTTCTAACAAATGCAATATAAGTACATTGGTAATAAAATATATACTTAATTATACTTTTAAGAAATATGCTAAACACAAGCATGATTTTAATATATTTCTAACAAATGCACTATATGTACATTGGCAATAAATATATGATTAATTATACTTTTAAGAAATATGCTAAACACAAGCATAATTTTAATATATTTCTAACAAATGCACTAATAAATATATGCTTAATTATACTTTTAAGAAATATGCTAAATCATACAATTTTTGTGAAGTTTTATTGTATTTAAAGAAAACATACTTATGTTGCTCTTTGTGTAAGAACATAGCAAAATGGTTAAGCTTTTAGTATGTTTAAAGTACTTTTTAAACACTTAGGCCTACTGCAGTATGTTTTAATATTTATATATTTATAATTTTAATATTTTGGGGGGAAAATTACATTTATAATGTACCAACTTATAATGTATTATAAACATTTGTCAACTATTATTAAGCATTGCAATAAGCCTACTTAAAATTAATATTGTTCACCTTTACTTGATTAAAGGCTATACTTAAAAGGCTGTTGTCCATTACGATACATTTATACAACTGAAATTCCCACAAGGATTTTAACATCATATTATTTGAAATGCATCATATACATTTTCCAAAGATGTTTAAATGTTTTCATAAAAGATGTTGAACTTGTTTAAATTTGAACAATATGCATAACACCTGTGACTAGTCCTGATTGGTTCCAGAGCCGTTGAACGGCTGTGATTGGTTCTTATGATTATGAGCTCATTTCACTCGAGCTTCAGTTGCTGTGCGTATGTTCCTTGAATGTGATTAGATTTAGAAGTCTACATTTAAACTTTTAAAGTATAATAGCGATCGTGTTTCTTTAGAGGACTTGGAGGAAACCACGCGATTCATATGTAGGTGATGTTTTTTTTGCGATTAACTTTTTCAAACGTGAACAGTTTTGGTGAATCGTTTATCGGAGGGATATAAATCTCTCGGGTTTCATTACAATATCTCAGTTTTTCTTTCGAAGATTAACGGAATTCTTTAGTAGGCTAATGTAGCCATCCTTTACATTACAAATCAGATATGATGACACACGGACTGTGAAAAGGGTCTCTTAGCCAATATTTGCCTTTATTACCCTTGTTAGAAAATGCAATAACGAAAGGTTTGTGTCGTGGAAAAAAACACTGTTAAGTTATTTGTTGTTGTTGGTTGTTTTTTGTTGTTGTTTTTTCCCTAAGGTTTGTTTGGGAAAGGATTGTAAAATTTAAAAAAGAAAAGAAAATCGTGTTTTGTTCATATTTAAGATACGTAGGCCTACTGTATGCTGTAGTTTAATAATTTTAGTTTAAGCTTGCTACTTGTGTTCTTTTCCCCCCGCCTCTACTATAAGGTCTGTTTGGACTTGTTCGTGAATAACGTCTCAAAAAATTAAAGTGTTTTTCAAGAAAGCGATGCTGTTTGTTTGTACATTACATAGCCTACCTGTGCTGTATTGTGTGGTATCCTTTTAAACTATGGGTGTTTACATTTACATGAATTACATTTACTTTTATCAAATATAATTTTATCAAGTATAATTTTAGCATAAATGAGGCAGAAAATGCTACTGATAACACAGTAATAGTGTACTTGACTACTTTTTAAATAAACCATTATTTAATTGTTTTATAAAGGTACTGTTAACATAGTTAAAATATATTTGAAATAAATTATTTACTATATAAAAAATATGTGAGCAATACATAAATATGATTTGTATATATTATATATTCTTATATTTTAAATAATTTATAAGTGTATTTAAAAATGCATTAAAGATGGGTTCAATTGTACTAAAAGGGATAACAAAATAAAAAAAATTAAAGCTGAAATAGTATGTTAAAAGCATATTTTAGTTAATCTTCAGTGTGTGTCAAAATAGCACAGTTGAGTACACTTAGTTGATCTTAAGTTTATCTTAAGAAGTACTAAAGTTAAGCTTTTAGTATATTAGGTACAACATTAGTGCGCGAAAATAGAGCACTTTAAGTACATTATGGAAGTGTACTAAGTGCACTTAAAGAATGTATTTTAGTGTACTTTTTTTTGACAAAGAAATACACCTTAAGTATAATATATATATATATATATATATATATATTTATAATATATCATTATTATATTTTAAATAATTTATTAGTACAATTAAAATGCATTAAAAATGGGTTTTAGATATACTAAAAGTGTTAACAAAATACATTTTTTTAAAGGTTGAAATGGTATATTAAAAATATATTTAAGTTCATCTTCAGTGTGTGTCAAAGTTGAGTACACTTAGTTGATCTTAAGTTTATCTTAAGAAGTACTAAAGTTAAGCTTTTAGTATATTAAGTACAAAATTAGTGCGCGAAAATAGAGCACTTTAAGTACATTATGGAAGTGTACTAAGTGCACTTAAATAATGTATTTTAGTGTACTTTTTTTGACAAAGAAATACACCTTAAGTATAATATATATGTATTTATAATATATCATTATTATATTTTAAATAATTTATTAGTACAATTAAAATGCATTAAAAATGGGTTTTAGATATACTAAAAGTGGTAACAAAATAAAAAATTTTAAAGGTTGAAATAGTATATTAAAAATATATTTAAGTTCATCTTCAGTGTGTGTCAAAATAGCACAGTTGAGTACACTTAGTTGATCTTAAGTTTATCTTAAGAAGTACTAAAGTTAAGCTTTTAGTATATTAAGTACAAAATTAGTGCGCGAAAATAGAGCACTTTAAGTACATTATGGAAGTGTACTAAGTGCACTTAAATAAAATGTATTTTAGTGAATTTTTTTTTCACCTGGGTCCATATAGACACACAAACCACCACCAATAGATTTCCGAGACGAATTAATGTCTCTATCAGCCCGAATAATTGTATAACCCGGCAAATTGGGGTCTGACGTCTCCTCTTTCAGCCAGCTTTCCGTAAAACAGATGAGATTACTCTGTCGGAACTCATTATCATATTGAACTTTAGCGATCAGTTCATTCATCTTGTTGCTCAAAGAGCGAACATTAGAGAAAGTTATTACCGGTAGGGGATGTCTACTGCCGCACCTTCTCAGTCTTTCTCTCACTCCTCCTCTTGATCCTCTTCTCTTTATTTTAGTCCCTTTTCGCGTTACGATGTTTTTGAGTTGTGGATACTTGACCAGCAGCTCCAGACCAGAGTCTCCCGGTTTAATTGAGTGTCTGAGTGACAACAGCTGGTCCCTCGTGTAGGTAAGGATTCCGGCGTTTCCATATATACTCCATACTTCGGCGATTAAACCACTGAGAAGGCACACAGCCAGCCAAAGTAACACGCCAACGCTGAACTTCATCTTGCCACAAAGAGAATGTGGGCTCAATCACTTAACCCTCTGATGGTCTTCAAAAAAAAGTCACACTCGTGGTCTTCGGGGTCTATTGGACCCCAGACAACAACATTTAATTTTGTAACCGAACCATATATATTTTTTTAACAAATATAATTTTACTCTGTTTATTAATGTTTTTACTCAACATTTGTGCAGTTTTTGGAGAATTTATGATTTTTTTTTAAATTTCTATAAATAAATAAATAAATATTTAATTAAATAGGATTTTTACAAAAAAAAACAGCATTTTATGTTAAATAAACTTTATAAAAGACCCAGATTTCTAACTTTCATTCCTGGGGATACCATGGATAATTTTACAAGGTTTAATGTAAGATTTTTGCCCATTTTTTGGAAAATACAGGTTAAAATTTGTAATAAATCACTTTAACCACTAGATGGCTATAGAGCTCCATTATATGCTATTTGCTATTTGAATTACTGAAAGATATAGTTTCTAAAGTTGGATTCAGTTGGATTCATATCTAAATATTATAAAATCACAATTATAACAAAAATAAAATAATTTGTCAAAATTTAGCATTTTTTGTACTGAAAAAACACTATGCATGGTAAACCGCATGACTTCTGCAGACAGGGTTGGAGCAGGTTTGGCACTTCACTGTTGTTGTTGTTGTTGTTGTGTGTGTGTGTACATTTTATTTTTATTTTTATGTGTACAGTGTCACCAATTTATTTTTGTGGTGGTTCTTCATTTTGTATGATTTTATTTGACAAATTATAAGACTTTTTATAGCCTTACAAATGTATTCCTGTGTGTGTGTGTTTGTGTGTCTGTGTGTGTGTGTGTGTGTGTGTGTGTGTGTGTGTATGTGTGTGTGCGCACATTTTCAATGCGTCTAAGTGTTACCAATTTATTTTTCTGGTGGTTCTGCATTTTAGATTATTTTATTTTACAAATGATAAGAGAACAGTTTTTATAGTCTATATGTATTCCTGTATAAATGTATTCCTCTTTATGTGTGTGTTTGTGTGTGTGTGTGCGCCTGTGGTGAGCATGATAATTTTGGATTGTGGATGTTTTTTGCATTGTTGGAAGTGTGCCACTTTATTTCTTTCATTTCTGTCTATGTGTTCTACGTTGTTTCTGATTTTGATGATGTTATTTTGTCTATTTTGATTGCGGGGTCCAATAGACCCCGAAGACCACGAGTGTGACTATTTTTGTCACGCCAACATAAAAACAGATATCATTAAATTTTTTTTTTTTTTTTTGTAGATCTAGAAAGTGTTGAGAGCCGTAGAAAGTTTCAAACCATTTGGACAAAGAGAACATTTTTTTTAATTTGAGCAAAAGTCAACAACAAAAAGAAAATAAATCACAGGACACGAGACAGACAGGTGAGACACTGGGTCAGCAGCAGAGCCGCGCCCGCTCCCATACATTTTTGACCCGAAGGTCCTGAGTGTGACTATTTTTTTTATGACCACTTAGACTTTTCAAATCCTGTCCCCAATTTTTTTGTGTGTTCGAATACCAAGTACCATAAAAGTCACCAAGTTTTGCACCATTCCGACGAAGCTACGATTTTTAACATTTTTTTATTTATTTTAAAAAATCCGGTCAGAAATGACCGAAGTACCCCAGAGGGTTAATGTGAATTATGAGCGTTAGCTGCTCTCATTCAGAAAAAAACTCCCGTGCGATCGTCATGACAGCGCTTGAAAAAACAACGTCCCTCAGGGCTTTTAGCTCAAACATGTGCAGATTTGGAGAAATATTGAAAGATTCTCATAGGTTTACATCAGATTTCTATAGACAGGAATAATATTTATTGAATTTATACCCAAATGTGTCGATGTAATCATTATGAGCGCTGTATACTGTGATGTACTGTGTTTTCAATTCATACTGGCAGTCTGAGGGCGCTGTGTGTTCAGTAAAGTCCATATATGGATCACATGAAGAAGAGCCATTATCATGTGACATTCAGGAAGTCCTGACACAACAAAGCTATCCGAGATCGCTGTAAAGTGCAGATAAAGATGTTTTGAAGACAATAAACATGATTGCAATGATATTTGATTTACCTGTGTTCTTCGAGCCATGTCAGGTATTTTCATAATAATAGATTATTTGTATAATGTAATGCTAATCGATATATAGACTTTCACAATGTGCAGAATGCAATAAAATAATATATTTTCTATCAGATTTTTTATCTGAAGCCAAATCAGATCACAGAAAGTTATTTAAAACACTCGACTTGCACTATAAAGTAAGTTTAGAGTAAAACATGATTTTAATCTCATAAATTGTCGTGTATTGATGGTGTGCTAAGCTAACATGCTAGCTAGCTCTGTGCACCTGCTACCTAACTTCGCTGTCATTTTTATGATTTTTTCTAAATAAGAATGCTTACTGAAATGTTTCTTTTTTCAAAAAGGGCATTTGATACAGTTTCACTGTGAAGTGAGAACTTTTATAAAAGAAATGAGGGATTGAAACAGTGTGAATTGCTAGTCGTTAGTGATTATAATGCAGACAAAAGAAAAGCATATTTAGAGCAATAAACAGGCTGGAGAGGTGTGAATATGTGCAGGGGAGCCTGAGACTGAATGGGGCTCGTTTGCATCACAAAACAATAGAGGCAATAGACTGAATATATGCTTAGAAGATGACAATAAACATCAGTTTGCATTTTAGAGTCTAATCAAAATAAAGTCATATGACATGATCTTGAAAAACATTGAACTAAATACAGAGTTTTAGACTTGTCATCTTCAGATTTTAAATATAACATGGTCAGACATGTGGCTTTAGCTGCAGTGCATTTCTAGATTGCTACAATGCCAACTTCAATTTTATTTTCATGAAGATGTTTCATAAAAATAAATGTATAATAACTTTACAAAACTTTGAAGCTATTTATAACTATTTTTTTTTCATTATGACAATAATTAACCCCACACCCGTCGCTATGGGCGGGCCATAGGGGGCCGGGCCCGCCCGCAAAAATGCTTGTGCCCCCCCACCCCAGGCACTTTTTTTTTTTTCTTAAAAAAATTACTTTAATTTTATATTATAATAGTTGCATTCTTTATCATTAAAACATTAAAAATATATAAAGAAACAATGGTGTGATTGTGTTTGATTGATGGGAATCTACACTGCAACAGCCTATCACGGCCTCACTAAAAAGAAAGTTAGGATACGTACGTGACGTATCACGTCAGTGTAGCCGCTCAACAGTTACCGCGCATTTTAAAGCTATAGTCAGATGAGTTTTCGCCGGCTTACTACTCGCTTCAGTTCGTCTGGAGAGAGGACAGCGCTGCCTCCACTCAAAGTACCGGTAGGTTCCAAGTCTCTGTGCGTGTGTGTGCGTGCGACCGTGCGTGTGTTAGGGATGGGCAAATAATTAAAAAAAAGAGTTAGTAAATGCGCTTAAACTTCCAAAAACCTGTAGAGTAGTGGTCTGGGTTCAAACAGTCCAACACACAAAGTGAAGCATTAACGTGACTGGAAAGAAAGTGAGGCTTCGTTTTTCGTTGATCACGTGTTTCTCTGAAAACAATACGCGCTCCGGCACAGTCAGAGCTTCATGAGAAATTGCGCTGCGTACTCGATACGCGCTTTGAAGCTTCAGCCGCGTTTCCATTACCCTTCAAATTGCGCAAATTGAAATTGCGAATTGAAATTACGCTCAATGGAAACACGTCAATTTCGCAAAAACTCCCATTTATCGCAAAAAAGTTTTTATGCTCGCATGAGGAGGTTTTTCAGGCAATTCGAAAAAGGAATATTTCGCAAAACTGCAATGGAAACAGTTTTTACGCATTTACAGTCACCTGACTTAGAATACGCGGTGTGTTTGGGGTCCGTGGTATACGCAAATAATAATAGGCTAATAATTATCATCCTTATTATAACATTTTTTAGGCTACATATTTAGAAGATGCTTTTATCCAAAAAAAAGGAACAAAGCAATTAGTCAAATGTCATTCATAATGGTTAGACAATAATAATACAGGGCTAAGATTATCACAAATAAACACAAGATTTTGACGCATATCCAAGTGTTTGTGCAGAGTGTGGAGCGCGCTGCAGGCAGGGAGACGCGGGCGCGAACACTTGCGTTTTCCTATCAACAGTGGAAACAACTTAAAATACTCTATAATTTCTGGTCATACAGAAAATAATAATACATTATTCGCGCAACTATGCTTTTATTTGTGTAAACTCACAATAACAAGAAAACGTTGTGCTTTTGTAAAATAAAATAAAACAATCATGCGCGCTTTCATGATCTCCGTGAACTGTAGCGCGAGAACTGAAACAAAGTATAGCCTATGTAGGCTAAAGCTTGAAATTTCCACTTTAAAACGAACAAATTCGAATCGAAAGCTAATACCTTCTGATTATGTAATCCGTATGAAAGGTGCATTTCTCTCTAAAGGTGCATTCGCGCGGCGCGCCTCAGCGGAGATGGAGATATGTTTTTAGCCGACACTAATTTAGAAAACAATAGTTTATTAATAAAATTAAAATGCCTCGTTATTCTTTCAGACACATTTATTGTCATTAGCCTATAACTCACCTAAAGACACCTTTCTGTAGGCTGTGGTTCCAGAGACATAGGCCTAAATATGGCTCTTCTCATTCAGCACTGCGGGAAAAATATAATTTTCAGGTTCTAATTTGGCCTTAGAAAACCATTAAAATCTACTTCTTTTTTTTGTATTAAGTTGTGAATATTTTAAATGTTTAATAAAGGGGCAAAAAGTCATAAACAAACATCTTAAATTTAGTCTTTTTTTTTTTTTGCGCAGCATTTGTGTACAGTTCAAATTAAAAAAAAAATTGGTGTTCAACTTTGCATTTTAAAAAAACAACCACCGTTCATTTTACGTTTTGCAATACGGGTTAAATAAGGAAAAACGAATGGACACATGCAAATGTACACTGACCGTTTGTACTTTGGACAGAGTTCTTTATTAAACTCATAAAAGAAACAATAGGCTACAGGAATACTGGATTCTAAACCTCAAAGAAATGCCACAATCAGACCTCGGAGCAGAAATGAGGGAGAAACACCCAGAAACTCCTTATGCCGTTCGCAGTATACGGGTCTTTCCCTGCCATTAATGCTTGGATAACACACCACGTCTCCTTCTATTAATAATAATAATGTCTATTGTGGTGGTGGCTGTGATTTAGGGATATAGGCTACAAACCTACCCGTTGATGTTTAAATGACTTATCGCGAGAGGGAAAAAAGGACGTTGTAGTCGCATAAAATCAGTAAATGGAAACGCCGTCATTTCGCAATAGTTTTTTATCGACATTTAGAAAAAATCACAAAAGTTTTGCGCAAATCTGTAATGGAAATGCGCTAAATGTCAGATGTAACATCAGTGTGTGTGTGTGTGTGTGTGTGTGTCTCATTGGCAATGCATATCCCTCTGTTGACTGCTTCAAAATGCAATGTTTTAGAGAAGCTTCTGGACTGGTGTTACATCTAATATGTTGTATAGTCAAGTATGTTATGGTTATTCATAACATTGCTTCTATGTAATGTGGTGTAGGCTATAGGCTACCTGGTCATAAAGCTGTTGGTTATGTTTAACGTGACGATTACGTGCTGCGCGAATAGAGTATACGATTATTATACATATACGTAGGCTAATAATAATTGTGCCCCCCCATGCATTTCACATGCCCCCCTTAAGACTGAGGTCTGGCGACGGGTCTGATTAATTCTATATTTACAATAAACTTCCAGGTGTCAGCTTTCAAATGAGATCTTACTTGTGCTTTTAGTACAAAGGGTTCATGAACTGTATCTGTTTCAGTTTGGGTATGCTATATCTGGGGATTTTTCAAAAATGGGGTTGCAGCTTAACAGGTTAAAACTAGATTTTTTAGTGGTTTTGAAAATATTACTATAAATTACAGCAACGCCTCCCCCTTTGCCTTTCAGACGAGATTCATGTTTATAACTGTAATCTTGTGGGGTTGACTCATTTAAAATAATGTAATTGTTTGGTTTAAGCCAGGTTTCCATCAAACACAGCATATCAAGATTATAATCTGAAATCATATCATTAACTATGAGAGATTTTGAATTAAGGGATCGAATATTCAGCAACCCAAGCTTTATCATTTGCTCATCTGTATTATATTTGTTTTTTTATTTGTTAAACATCAATTAAATTTTTAACCTGACGTTTTTTGGATTTCCAAATTCGGGGAACAGACACAGTCTCTATATGATGATATCTAGGTGAAAGAGGCTCTATGTGATGGGATTTATCTGACCTTGGTGACGTGAGGCCGCTAGCTTACAGTCGGTTTAGCCAGTCTGTCTGCTTCCTGACCTGAGCCCGAGATTGTCATGTTTTATCTCTAAAGGCCTGTTCACACCAGGACGAATTTCGCGTGCGATATTCGCCGACGTTTAACGCCTCGTGACTAAACAAAGGGCGCCAATGTGAGTGTGCACACCGACACGAAAAACGCCACGCGTAAAAGCGTCATTTAAAAAAAAAAACGCCTCGGGTTCGTTTTTTTAGTTTGGCGCACCGCGTCAAAAACTATCCGACCAATGAGATTGGCGCTTTTGCTCACGTGTCTGGAGCTTCTGAAGTTAGAGTAAAACACAACTTGGGGGCGCTCAAACACAAAACAGTCTTGCCGAGCACACATACGTAATGGCGATGAAGATATACGCCAAGTAGTGTCTACACTGCCGAGGAGAAGTAAGACGAGGAAGATGCAAGGCAAGATGAATGTAGAGCTGCTGGTCTCGTTGGTGTCGGAACATAAAGAACTATATGACAAACGCCACAAAAATCTTGATAAAAGAGAATGTTATGGAGTGGTATTGCAGAGCAAATGGGCGCCATCTAATGTCAGGGAATGAATTTGCATGTTCACTCGGCTCATCGTCAGCGAAAATCGCTTGGGTGTGAACACAAAAAACGCGTATAAAAACGCTGCCGAATAACGCGCGCCGATATTCGTCCCGGTGTGTACGAGCCTGAAGACTATGAGCCAAATTACTAGAGAGAAGAGCAGCACCAGCCCAGGAGGGATGAATACCATCTCTTTTCAACAGGTCAGGTTTGCCCCAAAAACTTTTCCAATTGTCTATGAATTCTATATTATTCTGCGGACACCACTCAGACAGCCAACCATTGAGTGAGGCCAATCTACTAACTATCTCATCACTCCTGCGAACAGGAAGGGGGCCAGAGCAAATTACAGTGCCTGACATACTTGCGAGTTCACACACCTCTTTAATATTAATTTTGGTGATCTCCGACTGGCGGAGTCGAACATCATTAGTGCCGACATGAATAATGATCTTAGAGAATTTACGATTAGCATTAGCCAGCACTTTTAAATTTGCTTTGATGTCAGGCGCTCTGGCTCCCGGCAAACATGTGACTATGGTGGCTGGTGTCTCTATTTTCACGTTCCGTGTGATCGAATCACCAATTACCAGGGCACAATCAACAGAATTCTCAGTGGGTGTTTCACTGAGTGGGGCAAATCGATTTGTTATGGGAATCGGAACAGAAGAGTGGTTCTTTGATCCGCGACTAGAGCGGTGATCTCTGACAGTCACCCATCTGCCCTGCTGCACGGGCTCTACTTCAGCCGGAACCGAATCATGTAAAGAGTTCACTATGCTAGGCACATCCAAAACACTATCTAAAGATCTAGCATTCTTACCATCCTCAATTAAAGTTTGGATGCGTGTCTCTAGTTCTGAAATCTTCTCCGTCAGCCTGACTGTCTCCTTGCATTTATCACATATAAATCCTATATTGCCATCGGAGAAGGCTATACTAAACATATGACACGTGACACAGGTGACAATAACAGGACAAGACATTACTCACCGTGTTTGTTGACTGATTCTTACTTACCTGGGCTTTTATGAACTCAAAGGCGCGGCGCGCGAGAGAAAATAAATAAATAAATGAGCGCACAGGTGGCGCGTTAACAGGCTAGCGAGTTACTAGCGTGTTGTGCTAACAATAACGGAAGCTAGCGATGTAAGGTTAATCTGAGATGGTGGGCAAAATGTATTTAGTAATATAGAAACCCCACTGTTTTCTATCTCTGAGAGAAGAACTGCAAATATTTAATTTCTTCCCCTTTTCCACAGTGCACCATCATCTGCGTACAGTGACCTCCCTATTCCTGTGTCAATTTGTGTATAAATATCATTAATGTTAAAAAGTATAGGACTACAAGCGCTACCTTGGGGAGTTCCATCTTCTATAGAATATATTTGGGGTGGTGATGGCGCAGTGGATAAAACACATGCCTTTGGTGTGAGAGACCCGGGTTCGAATCCACTGCGAGACACCAATGTGTCCCTGAGCAAGACACTTAACCCCTAGTTGCTCCAGAGGCGTGCGACCTCTGACATATATAGCAATTGTAAGTCGCTTTGGATAAAAGCGTCAGCTAAATGAATAAATGTAAATGTAAATGTAAATATATTTGTGAATATGTTGTCCCAATCCTAACTTGTATTGTCCTATTCAATAAGAACTCCTTGACCCGCCCAGAGCCACGGTCGAGCCAGATGAAGATAAAGATGTGTTCTGGTGACTGGCGTGTTTATTTAACCAATCAGATCAGAGTAAAGCTCATCTGATTGGCTGCATGATGAAGGACACGCCTCCTCTTCACTTGCAGAACTCAGTGAGTGAATCTTGCCAAACCTTGAAGCACAAGGAAAAGAAAGACACAATAAACAACTAGAAATGAAAGTAAATGATGGTTCAAAACAGAAAGAAGCTAATACGAGGCTTACAGCCTCGAAGCAAACAGACTTACGCAGGCAGGAAGGCAGACAGGAGAAATCGATCAGGAAGGCAGACAGGAGCAATCGATCTGTAAGAGGTTTTGCTGTTCACTTGATTCATTACAAAAATCATACCAACTAAACAAATAGGCCTACCTTTACTTCTTTACATTTGTTTCACTTTTTGTATATTCGAATGTATTACATTTATTTTTAAAGTGCATTTGTTTTCATTGTTGGACTGGTAGTGGTTACATGAAATAAAATGGCAGCATGCCAGAGAGTCCGAAGTAATATCATCACATTCCCAGTGGGTCAGTGTTAAAAGAGTATTCTGGTTAAGCATCTTTTCAGGCTTAGCCTGACAGTTAGCCTGCCCCGGACCAGGCTAGTTTCCCAGCATAAGTTTCCAGGGTAACTGAGTTTGAAGTATTTTAAGTTTGCTTAATGAAACAGAATTCACCGACAATAAGTCTGACTAACCAAAATAAGCCTGGCTTATTTTCTAATCTTGTTTTACGGAACAACCCTCAGGAGACGTTGGGATATCGTTCAAGCAGAAGTTACTCTTTATTGAGAACACAAGCTGTTGGTGGCTGCAGTCATCAAGTCTGACTTGGGCAGTGTACATTGTAGAGTTAATACCTTTCAACTGGGGAGGGATTACATGGAGATGGAGACACTCTGAACAAAGCATGTAAATGAAGTACAGGAGTCCCATCCCTGATCTCATCAGCATAACAGTGTCATTCAGATGCATACATGCTAATCCAATCAGCCTGACTATTCAAAGACTGGGCCAGGGGCTCCAAGAGCCATTACAGACAAAGGGTGAGAGTTTCAGTAATCTTACTCATTTAACTTACAATAGAGAGAACAGGGCTGGCGGGAATCTCTTGATATCATCATCATAACCTTAAATGCTAAATTCAATTTACTCTACCGTAGTTATTTTTCATGTTATGTTAGGACATGAGATCAGCAGATCTTAAACAGATTCTTAAATTTGTAATCCCACAGTTACACAGAAGATACTTTGTTGCTCAGCACATGAAAATAAACTACTTACTGTGATATCAGATTGTGTTTAAGTGGTTTCTCCACTGTATCAGGGTTTCTGCAGGGATCTTCAAATGAAATTGAATGCCTCTTTAATGACATTGTTTAAATTTGTAATGCCATACACGACCCATGACTAACCACGGATATTATTTATATATATATATTTCCTGGAACAACTCAGAAAAAGTACTCCATGTGACATCAGTGGGTTAGAATTTTTTGAAGCATCGAAAATAAATTTTGGTCCAAAAATAACAAAAATTCTGGACTACATGGACTACTTTGATGATGTCTTTATTAGCTTTCTGGACAAGGACAGTATACCATACATACATTTTCAATGGAGGGACAGAAAGCTCTCGTACTAAATCTAAAATATCTTAAACTGTGTTCCGAAGATGATCGGAGGTCGTACGGGCTTGGGACGACATGAGGGTGAGTCATTAATGACATCATTTTCATTTTTGGGTGAACTATCCCTTTAAGGTCAAAATGAGTACCCGCAACGCAAAATGCGTAAGGTTGGCAGGTCTGAGTGTTCAGACACCGAGCACCTCCGCCTGCAAAGTCACATTCGAGCCAAATGCTGTAAATTGATATCAAATTCTCTTCAAAACTTTCAAAATGTTTAATGCCTGTAGGGATCAAATTTAATGCTTTTTAATGCCATTTAAGGCCCTTTATTTTTGCAAAATCCATTTAAGGACTTTTAATGCTTTTTACTGCCCCGCGGAAACCCTGTGTATGGATCTTCATGTGTAGCTTCAGGTGAGTTTTTAAAGAGAAACTCGTCCCGCACTGATCACACGTGTGCGGCTTCTCTCCAGTGTGGATCCTCTCATGTGTTTTCAGATCTGCCGACACACTGAATCTCTTGTCGCAGTGTGAACACTTGTAAGGTTTTTCTCCAGTGTGAATTCTCTGGTGCTGTTTTAAAATGTTTGCTGAAGTAAAAGTCTTCTCACACTCAAAGCACATGTACTCTCTCACACCAGTGTGAGTTCTCTCATGTGCATGTAAATGTTGCCGCTGTGAAAAGCTCTTTCCACACACAGAACATGAATGCGGCTTCTCCTTCATATGAACTCTCAGGTGTGTCTTCAGCTCTGATGACCTAAGAAATGTTTTGCCGCACTGATCACATGTGAACGGCTTCTCTCCGGTGTGGATCCTCATGTGAACATTAAGGGATGATGATTGACTGAAACTCTTTCCACACTGATCACATGAGAACGGCTTCTCTTCGATGTGGATCCTCATGTGAATCTCAAGATGTTGTTTGCGTGTGAAACTTTTTCCACACTGATCACATGAGAACGGCTTCTCTTCGGTGTGGATCCTCGTGTGAATCTCAAGATGTTGTTTGCGTGTGAAACTGTTTCCACACTGATCACATGAGAACGGCTTCTCTCCGGTGTGGATCCTCATGTGAGCATTAAGGGATGATGATTGACTGAAACTCTTTCCACACTGATCACATGAGAACGGCTTCTCTCCGGTGTGGATCCTCATGTGAATCCCAAGATGTTGTTTGCGTGTGAAACTGTTTCCACACTGATCACATGAGAACGGCTTCTCTCCGGTGTGGATCCTCATGTGAACATTAAGGTATGCTGATTGACTGAAGCTCTTCCCACACTGATCACATGAGAACGGCTTCTCTCCGGTGTGGATCCTCATGTGAATCCCAAGATGTTGTTTGCGTGTGAAACTCTTCCCACACTGAGTGCAGGTGAAAGATTTCTTGGCTCTTGTTTTCTTTAAAAATGTCTTTTTAGTCTTTGAGCGACTCAAAGGTTTTTCTCCAGGTTGGACATGATGTTCCTCCTCCACTTCACTCAGTTCTTCTCTCTCCTCCTCCACTTCACTCAGTTCTTCTCTCTCCTCCTTCACTTCACTCAGTTCTTCTCTCTCCTCCTTCAATTCACTCAGTTCTTCTCTCTCCTCCTTCACTTCACTTAGTTCTTCTCTCTCCATCACTTCACTCAGTTCTTCTCTCTCCTCCTTCACTTCACTCAGTTCTTCTCTCTCCTCCTTCACTTCACTCAGTTCCTCACTCGCCTCGCTCTCTTCCATCAGGTCTGACATGAAAGAAATAAATATTACATTTAATTTTCAGAACATTAAAATAATTCAAAGAGAGAAATATAAAGTGAAAGGACATGAAAGTGAGCCCTGATGTAATGGTAGGAAGTAGACAACTGTTATAAAATATTATGATAATTTGATGCCTTTTTATAAATTGATTATATGTCCTTGAAACATTCCATGAATGAGGTAAATTTATCTTCCTATTATTATTTTTAAAACATTATAGGCACAAATCCCATGTTTCTTTAGCAAGAACTATTATGTATGCCATACGGAACCGTTGTCCACTGAAACTGCATATTAACGCACCAGTGGGGCTCGACAGCCTTAGTCAAACGGGTTGGCGCGTATGGTTGGGTTGCGGAGAGATTGTGAGATTGTGGTTAGGTCTCAGCAGCAGGAGGGATGTAGAGGTCAGTAAGCTGGGCTGAGTTGAGTGGGGGACGGAGGGGGGTGACTCTGGGACGCCAGAGTCACTGTCGAGCCCTCTTGAGGTGTTGTGGGCTAGTCGACGAAACACTGAGGACGGAAGGTGCCCACTTGAAGACCCTAGAGATGTCCCCTACTCGGCTCAATCCAGACGGTTGTCGTGCTGGTCCACTGGGGATACCACATTGTAGTTGCAGCCGTTGTGTGTACTGACGTGCCAAGTACACAGCAGCCGTTAACGCCGGACAGAAGGAGATTCACATCACCATTTGGAAAGAAGCGTAAATGGATGGAGAAAGAGAAGCATAGGTTACTGTAAAGCTACGTCTTAGTTTGTCCTTAGCTTGGCGAAAGCCGAGTACAAATCAGCATGAGGTTTAACATCTACTCTCGTGTAATGGAAATCATGAAGATCTGGATACGTCCAGTGACTGTGGTGAATAGTGCTGCTGGCAACAAGGGAAAGACCTTGTGACAGCCTGGAGAGACAGCTGACAGGAGGAAAGAGACCCCAATGGGGCTGGTAAGGGTTAGCTACCCTTGTCGGCAGTATCCAGCTCCGTGTTTACAGGATGCTGGAGACACCCGCCCAAGGCTTCTGAGAAATTAAAGAGAAAAATACCCCTAGAGTCTGCGAGAGCAGGGGCGGAAGATGACTCAATGTTGGACAACATGGTTAACGACTTAGGAATGGAAACAGATATGAGTATGGAGAGTAAGTTCAAGATCTGCAGTTAGTAAAGTCATTGAACTCCAAGCTTGTGTCTGTGGCTGGAGCAAGGCGACAACGGTCAGGGGTTTGAAGATTCATCAAGGAAAATGAAATGTTTGAGGGAAAAGGGACAAGGGCCTCTCATTGATCAGTACTTCTTACAAAGTCAGTCAAGTCAGTCGAATGAAATCCAGCGACAGGAAGCAAACCACAGCTCGCAGGATATCAGCACTCCTGTCATAGAGGAGAGGAGGGCTTGCACAGTTAGTGATGAACAAATTCATACTTGTGAACCCGGTCAGACTAAACAGCATAAGAGAGAAAAGAACCTCAATGGGCATAGGCCTGGAGTTAGATGGACAAGAGCTTGTGAGAAAACTGCATGGGACACAGTAAACACAGATCTATGCTTCGCATTGGAAAGATTAACTGGTACAGTTAAAAAGAAGCTGGATAAATTTGGGGACATCATTTACGAATATGGAAGTGAGAGGTTTGGTGTGGAAAAAAGGAAGGAAAAAGTACAAACTACTCCTGGAATGTCTAGACGGCAGCAGAAAATTGAAGGCTTAGTTAGAGAAAGGAGACAGCTGAGGAAGCAATGGAAAAGAGCAGAACAAAGTCAGAAGGAGGGACTCTCAATCTCTTACAAAGGGCAATAAAAGATAAGCTGGCAACATTACGCAGAGCTGAACGCCTACGGAAACGCTACAAAAAGAAGGAGGTGCGAGGGCTAATTTCTATAAAGACCCATTCAAATTCGTAAAGAAGTTATTCACCAGTGAGAAGAATGGCATCTTAAAAGCATCTAGGGTTGAGCTAGAGAGATATTTGGAGGAAACGCATACAGATGCAAAAAGGCATGAGCCTATGTCAATTCCATCAGACATCCCACCTATCAACCCACCAGAATACCAAATGGAGGTCTGTGCACCTAAGTGGAAAGAGGTAGAGCAGGCTGTGAGAAAGGCAAGGGCTTCATCATCTCCAGGGCCTAATGGAGTTCCGTACAGAGTGTACAAGAGTGCTTCAGGAGTTCTACGAATTGTGGAAATTGATAAAAGTGGCATGGGGAACAACAGGTTGTACCTAGAGCATGGCGCAGGATACCTAAAGTCTATGAGTCTTTATACCTAAAGAAAAAGATGCTACAAGCATCAGTCAGTTTCGTCCAATTTTGCTATTAAACGTTGAAGGTAAGATTTTCTTCAGCATTATTGCCCAGAGATTGTCCACCTACCTATTAAAGAATGGCTTCATTGACACTTCAGTTCAAAAAGCGGGCATTCCAGGGTTCTCAGGATGCTTAGAACACATCAATGTTATCTGGCAACGAATTCAATCAGCTAAAAAGGAGAGGAAGGAGCTCCATGTGACATTCCTGGATTTGGCTAATGCATATGGTTCAGTGCCGCATGAGCTTCTTTGGGCAGCATTTGATTTTTTCTCTCTTATGCAGTACCAATGTCAATAACAAATTTAGTGAAAGCCTATTTTGGAGATTTGCAATTTAGTTTCTCAACTCCAGAATTCAGCACTACATGGCAATGCCTAGAGGTTGGAATAATGGCAGGATGCACCATTTCTCCACTGGCTTTTACCATGGCAATGGAAGTAATCATGAGGGCATCAAGATGGGTAGTAGGAGGAGAGCGCTTGGCTTCTGGGATGCAACTACCACCAATCAGAGCATACATGGATGACATGACAACCATGACTACAACAGTAGCCTGCACTAATCGGTTATTGGGGAAGTTAACAGATAATCTTGAATGGGCACGAATGCAATTTAAGCCCTCTAAATCTAGGAGCATCTCGATAGTTAAAGGAAAGGTAGTAGATAGAACATTCTTCATTAATGGTGAGGCAATACCAACAGTTTCTGAGAAGCTAGTGAAGAGTCTTGGGAGATGGTACGATGGGGATCTAAAGGACACAGTTCAGGTGGGAGAAGTTAGACGACAAGCAGTGGAAGGGTTGAAGAGCATAAACAGCTGCGCTCTACCAGGCAAACTAAAACTCTGGTGCTTTCAGTTTGGTCTACTGCCGAGGTTGCTGTGGCCACTGACTGTGTACGCCGTTTCTTTGCAACAGTGGATAAGCTGGAAGCGGTGATAAGTTCATACATCAGGAAATGGTTGGGAGTTCCACGCTGCCTCAGCAGAGTGGGACTTTATAGTAAAGGAATATTGCAGCTGCCAGTCTCTGCTTTAACCGAGCAGTTTAAGTGCACCAAGGTCAGACTGGAAATGACCTTAGTAGAGTCACGCGACAAATGTGTAAGGGACGCAGCCCCTGTGTTAAAAACTGGTAGAAAGTGGTCCGCAAAGAAATCGGTGGTAGAGGCAAAGGCTGCCCTTCAAATTGGGGATATCGTGGGACAGGTACAGCATGGAAGAGGGGGTTTTGGGCTCTGTTTAGCTCCTCCTAAATGGCACAAGGCAGGCCCAGCTCAAAGGAGGAAGCTGGTAGTCAACGAGGTGCGAAAGCAGGAGGAGAGGATGAGGTGTATAAAGGCCATTTCCCAGGCCAAGCAGGGAGAGTGGATGAGATGGGAAAGTGTGGAACAACGCAAGATGGGCTGGCAAGACCTTTGGTCAATGGAAGAGAGTAGGATCAGTTTCCTTATCAGGTCAACATTTGATGTTCTCCCATCACCGCAGAACCTAAACCTCTGGGTAGGAGAGGATCCCTCTTGTCCTTTGTGTTCATCACCTGCCACATTAACCCTCTGGGGACCAAGAACGCACCGGTGCGTTTTGGCAGATTTTTTTCACATAGCAGAAAAATAGACTTAAACTACTCCATCATTTCTGGTCATACAGAGTTATGAAACATATTAAAAAAAGTGTTACATGTCTACTTTTTTATGTGCCCACCTACAATCGAAATAAAATATTGTTCTTCTGTAAAATAAAGAAAATAAACAGGGTGTGCGTTCTGCCTCTCCGTGTCCGTGAACTTTTTTTCTGGAGCACGTCTCTTAAACTTAAACAAAACTCAGCTAATACTATTCACCCAGACATGAGCAATATATGTTTATGATCATTTAAGTTTGTACTTTTAAATTATCTAATTTAAAACTAGGGATGGGAATTTTTCAAAAAATATTGCGTTCGAATATTCGGGCTCATAAAAATCGAATATTCGAATATTCGTTTATTTAAATGACGTTTAACGAAAAAGACATTATTTTTTAAGTTAAATTTTTTTTCAAGTTTTTGTCGCCATTTCTGAACAAGCTTACAATTAGGCAATATACACAACAAGCTTACAATATATGTTAAAGTTTTCTTTTAGTTGAAAACATTAAACAGTAGGCCTATGTGTAAACAAAAAATATAAAAAACAAAAGCATTAATAAAAGCATGCTTAAGCAGCGCGAACGGGAAAAAAACGCCTAATAAAGCAGATTGCGCCAGATATCATACAGAACGTACACACACACGAGTCAGCATATGATTATCGTGTTTATATTGTTTCACGTTTTTATTGAGAAAAACAATATCCACATGCAGGGGCGCCGCCAGCTATTTATGCTCGAGTGAGAAAAGGCGCTGCGCTGACAGACGCTTCAGACACAAAGATAACGGTGTTCTAAGTTTCTAACAGCACTTTGCGTTTTCTGTTCTTAAACCTGTCTCCCTCAACGAAACCTAAAGGAAGTATATGTCTCAAAATCATTTTGCTATAAGATAAGTTATCATTTCGGATCACGCGGGGTCCAGCTGCGCTTACCTGCAGTCGTGATGCAGTGATGGACAGCTATCTTTCCTCATTCGACTGTTTGGATTTCATGTGATTTCTCATTGTGTTGATGATATTATAACTCAGATTAATTAATTAATTCGATCAAAAGTAATTCAATTTAGTAAGATCATTTTCAAGTAATTCCAAACTTCGCGAGGCAGACGACAACATTATGTGATCAAATACACACAACTTGTTAACACACTCCACAGCGCCACCCAGTGCATTTAATTATAACTGCGAGTTAGTGCTTGGGATTTATCATGGATTCACTGCATTTACGGCCAGCAAAGCAATGTAGTAAAATTCGAATAGTATTTTATTTTTCGAATAATAATTACAGATCGAATATTCGAAAATTCGAATATTCGTGCACATCCCTATTTAAAACTAAAATAAGTATTCCCTGTTTATGTAATCTATATAAAAAGAGAGATGTGTCAGCCGTTCTCATTATCGTTCTTGCATCTCATTATTCCGCTAATGTGACACGCCCACGGAAGCGCGCGCTATTCAAACGCTAATGATTTGAAGCAACACATTTAGACGTGTAAACGCCCATATAAACTCTGTAAACACACTATATTTAGTCAGATTAATGTACTGTCGTTTTGCACAGCTGTGAGGAATAATCCTGGGACACTTACCTAGCAATACGCTCTCCATATTGCTTTACAAATATTTGTATTTAACTCATCTACATCCTCAGTTACACCCAAAATTCCCTCTAAATAATCTTCTTAAATTGCTCCCAATTTGCCTTATTAAATGCCCATCTTTGTATTCTCTCTACCTTTTCTTTTTGAATATCTATTCCTATTTTACAAAGTATTTAGCATTAGGGACCGTTCGGTATTTATGGAAAGGGCCACCGGAGGAAAATAGGGGAGGGTCATGTCTTTTTATTCTTTGTTGAGGGGAGGGTCATCCAACTTTTTGTAGTCTAGGGTAGGGGTGCACGATATTGACAAAAAGGTGATATTGCGATATCGATATTAATTTCGATATTTATAAATGTAAAACTACAAAGGTTATGGGAAAACGCATCAAAAAAGATTAATAAATAAAACAAGTTCTTACAACATAAGGTTTATTTCAACTGACAGTCATATTGGACAGGTACAACATGAATAAATAAATAATAACCATGTCTACAGAACAGGACATGTTTTACTGGTTGTATGTACACTACAGTGTAAAAAAAACAATAAATAAAGAGCAAGTCTACAGAACACACCTGGCCACTTTATGCGTTTTCTGTGATCGGATGGCTATCTGATCGTGAAAAGACCAGGTGTAAATGCCCTCCGAAACGCGTTCGAGGCGGGTTTGAATCCGATCACTGAAACCACTTCAGGAGGAGGTCTGAGCCGCATTCCTGACAAAACTGGACAAGTTTAAATGCATCTCGTTGTTGAAACCACATATGTAAAATGTACTCCTCCCAAAAACGCTAAAAATGAGAACGTGTTACAAGGCTACATGTCATGTTATGGCCAGATATGACGACGCGCGCAACTGCAACACGCATCACCGCAGATGAGCAGCTGAGCGTCTCTTCATCAAGCCAAAGCGCAAACTATCGCAAATCAAAGTGAAAGTAAGTCGCAGACGCTTTACACACAATTATCTTCATTAAGAAGTAAATAAACGAAATGATCTTAACAGGGCTGTTGCCGTTTTCCCTTCTTGTGTTATTTGATTTTGACATTTTAGCTGATGATCGTAAAATGCAGATCATAAAGGCTGATTTATACTTCTGCGTCGGACCTACGCCGGAGCCTCTACGCTGTAGACTACACGTTGGTTTTAATTTATACTTCTGCGTCGTTGTCCGCGTTGATGCAGAGGGAACATGTGAAACCTGAGGGAGGGGTTCTAGCAGACCAATCACAGCGCTTGCGTCCGCGTAGAATTGACGCGCTGTTACATTTTTGGAGAGGTGCACGTCAGGGTACGCCGAAGGGTACGCGCGCTACACACAGCCTACGACGCAGCTACGGCGTGAGTTCGACGCAGAAGTATAAATTGGGCTTTACTGTTGCTTTCGGTGACGTGCACTCCATTATATCTGCATAGGCTATAGCGCGAGAATTGAAGATCGGATTTATATCCGTTTTGCAAAAACACATTTATGTGACCAGGTGTAAAAGGAATATAGTTTTGATAAATCAGATAGGTATCCGATCAGTGATAACGCATGAAGTTGCCAGGTGGGCTGATTCTTGTGCGCTGGTGTGTGCGTCGAGCCGGCAAATGTGTGTGTGTGTGTGTGTGTGGGGTAGTAGAGCAAGGGAGAAGTGAGAGAGTGACGGCGATTAGCTTTGGAGCGAGTAGCGACTCTACAATCATATTGAGAAAAACAAAGTGTCTCCCCTGTTCTTTCTGACCACTGTGGGAAATCTGTTGCATGAAAAGTTAACCCTCTCCTTGATTTCATGTTGTTTATGGAAAAGGAGAATCAGGAAATGAGTCGGGGGAAATGCAACGGTGCATGTCGGACCGGACGCATCATAAACAAAATATCGCATAAATATCGCGAGATTTTCGATATTGATATTGAGCAACGTGATATCGCGATAACGATATTGATTCGATATATCGTGCACCCCCAGTCTAGGGGGAGAGTCACCCAACTTTTGTATTCATGAAAAAAGCTAAATTTCAAAGTGGCTTGTTTGGTGCATATTTTTTCCATGTAGCTCCATGTAGCTCTCTCGGTCTCGGCCCCCCATCGCTATCAGATGGGTCTGACCCAACGAAAATCCAGTTTGGCGCTGTCTGACAGTGCGCGCGCACTTCAGTACGCGCTCAGAAAAAGAGCATTAGAACACAACGCCAATGAAATGTTTACCCGGCAAAGCTTTAAAGCACGAGCAAATAATGAACTTTTGTGATTGCGAACAAGTGCAGTGTCCTGTGAGTGTAACTCTACCGCTGCATTAACATGTGATGAGAATGTACGTCGAGTTCGAAGATAACGTCAGTAGACTATGGAGTGCCGCAAGGATCGGTGTTAGGCCCTCTGCTATTCTCAATATATATGCTGCCACTTGGTAATATTATAAGAAAACATGGAATTAATTTCCACTGTTATGCTGATGACACTCAATTATATATTTCATCACGGCCAGATGAAAACACTAACTCATCAAAATTGACAGAATGTCTTAAAGATATAAAATGCTGGATGACGTGTAATTTCCTGCTATTAAATCCAGATAAAACGGAGGCATTACTTATTGGTCCAAAAAACTACCCACAAAATCTCTTACAATACAACTTTAATATAGAAGGATGTCCTGTTACTTTATCCACTACAGTAAAAGACCTGGGTGTTATACTAGACCGCAACTTGTCTTTCGAAAATCATATTTCATATGTTACAAGAACTGCCTTTTTCCACCTTAGAAACATTGCTAAATTACGTAACATGCTATCTGTCTCTGATGCAGAAAAGTTAGTTCATGCATTCATGACCTCGAGACTAGATTACTGTAATGCTTTATTAGCTGGTTGTCCTGCATCCTCAATAAACAAGCTACAGTTAGTGCAATATTCAGAGTTGACCTTAGTGCTGTACATAGGATAAAATAACAATCAGAAAATCACAGTTAAATTCTACGCATTGCCATGGACACCTCAACATCTAAGCGGCGTCAATAAAAACCTATTACACCAGCACATACTCATGGACAATCAAATGCCATGCTCTTTTTGGTTTATGTACCCGGATAAGATCAGCTACATGCGTAGGGGCAGTACCATGTAATGCTTTAAAAACAAATAAGAGTATCTTAAAATGAATCCTGTATAAAACTGGCAACCAATGTAGTTTGTGTAATATTGGAGTGATATGCTCGAATTTTCTAGTGCCTGTCAGGAGTCTGGCGGCCGCATTTTGTACTAGTTGTAATCTGTGTAGATTTCTTTGTTGAACACCATAGTACAATGCATTTCCATAGTCCAGTCTTGAAAAAATTAACGCATGAACTATTTTTTCCAGGTCCTTCTGTGTTACAAAGGGCTTAATTTTAGCAACTAATCTTAACTGGAAGAAACTCATTTTAACTACTAGATTGATCTGCTTATCAAATCTTAACGCACTATCACAAGTTATACCTAGATTTTTTACTTGATGCTTCAAATAATGGGATAGTGTACCCAATTCAATTTTAGATGAGTCTGCAGACTCAGAGGGACCAAATAAAATCACTTCTGTTTTAGATTCATTCTGAGACAGAAAATTAGCAGACATCCACCTTTTAATCTCTGCAAGACCCTCTACCAGCCTTTCAACAGCAGCAGGGACAGTTGGTTTTAAGGGTAGATACAACTGGGTGTCATCTGCGTAACAGTGAAAAGAAACCTCATATTTACTCAGGATCTGACCTAAAGGAAGTATATAGAGTGAGAAAAGGACTGGTGCTAAAATAGATCCTTGTGGAATACCGCATGATAAAGACGCTGAGCTCGACGTACATTCTCCCATTTGTACTGCAAAACTTCTATTATAAAAATAAGACTTAATCCAATTTAAAACATTACCTCGAATCCCTACATAATTTTCTAAGCGTGAAATTAAAATGTTATGGTCAATTGTGTCAAACACTGCTGTAAGATCTAATAATAGAAGTACTGTTGAATCACCAATATCTGTGGCCATAAAAACGTCATTAAATACTTTTAATAATGCAGATTCTGTACACTCTAAAAAATGCTGGGTTGTTTTAACCCAACTTTGGGTCAAATATGGACAAATCCAGCTGTTGGGTTAAATTTTTAAATAAAATTTTTAACCCAACGTTTGGGTTTGTCCATATTTGACCCAAAATTGTGTTAAAACAACCCAGCATTTTTTAGAGTGTATGTTGTTTTTTGAAGCCCGACTGGAAAACTTCACCAATAGTATTGTCAGTAAGGAAGGACTCAAGTTAAATAAAGACTGTTTTCTCCAAGATCTTTGCTAGATAAGGAAGCTTTGTGATTGGTCTATAATTGCACAAGACATTCTTATCTAAATTAGTTTTTTTCAGCAAAGGATGCACTATAGCATGTTTACAGTAGGTTGGAACAATTCCAGAGAGTAGACTCTTATTAATTATTGATACTATAAATGGACCAATCAACTCAATAACTTTCTTAACCCTCTGGGGTCCTTCATTTCAGAGTCACACTCAGGACCTTCGGGTCCAAATGGGCCGGAAGGGTGGGATTAATATTTATTAAAAAAAAATCATCTTTTTTTTTTTTTACTTGTTTTTTATAATATTTTTTCTTTTCTTTTTTGGTGTTTTGAGATAATTTCAAAAATAAAAATGATTTATAATTAATATTAATGCAATAATTATGACCCATTTTTTTCCCCATTGAATATAATAGAAATTTAAAAAAAATATATTTTTTATTTTTTTATTTTTTTAAAGCTGCATTTCATTTTAGAGTCAAGCCTAGGCCTCATGAAAGCAATTTTTGAAATGAGATGGATGCCATATGGTGGACAAACTGAGCATTTTAAAAATTCAAAACCCATATGTAATCTGAATTTATTAGTGTGTATGTGTATAAAAGTGTGTTTGTGTGTGTGTGTGTGTGTGTGTGTGTGTGTGTGTGTGTGTGTGTGTGTGTGTGTGTGTGTGTGTGTGTGTGTGTGTGTGTGTGTGTGTGTGTGTGTGTGTGCATTTTTGTTTCTAAGTTTGATTTATTTACTATTCCAAATTGTGCATTAATCCTTGAGGAGGAAGAAATTATTTTATACAAAGTAAAACCTATTTATGAGTGTACAAGTGTAATTGATATGTTATTAACGTCAAAACTGCATTTTAGTAAAACTCTGGTGCCTTTTAAAATATAGCATTTGGTTTTACAGTTATAAGACTTTAGCTACTTATTTCACTGTATAACGGTGATATTACAAAATCCCAAGACCAAGTTCACATTTGTTATTATATTAAAAAAACAGGATGAATATTAAATCAAACTTTTGATTGTTTAACTTTTGTGTTTTCTCCAATAAAGGGATGTCATGATGAGCTAACTGTGTCCACTTCATTTATTTTTCCTCTATGAAAAAAAAAAAATCACAAAACATGTATTTCTTAATGTGAATGATCATTACTTGTGAAATCAACAAAATAAATAGTGGACTAATTTGACCGCTTTGTCAAATTCCTCCTTTAATATCAATTAGAAAAATAAAAAATAGAAAACTGTAGAAAACCTGTAAAAATATTCCAGGTGGTGTGACATCATCAGGTCACATTACCAGGAAGTTATTTAGATTTGCGTATTTAAAAAATTCACTAAAAAGTCGTGTATGATGTGTTTCCAGGGGTTAGCGAATAAACTCCAGGAGGTGTGACATCACCTGTCTCTATCTGGTAAAATGTCATTTTTTAGCACAATGTAATAAACATGTTATTTATAGTGAATATCCCATTCACCGCTTAAAACTATCTAGTTCATATTTGACAAAAATTAGGTTTTCCACTTAATTCACATCTTTACATTTTATGCTTTTGAATACATGCTTTGCGTGGTTTCGCACCTTGGAATGCTCATTTGTGTGTGTGTGTGTGTGTGTGTGTGTGTGTGTGTGTGTGTGTGTGTGTGTGTGTGTGTGTGTGTGTGTGTGTGTGTGTGTGTGTGCACTTTTGAGACAGACCCTGAATTTGCTTGGCGAATGTCTAACGAATGTCCAAACGAACACAATCTCTCAGGTCTGACTGAACTCCACATATTCTCCTCATGCTCGCTGCTGCTGCACTAAATGTGTATTTCAGAAGAAAAGTATCGCTGTGATCGATGAAAACAATACAGAAATGAGCCTGTCGCTTAATCAAACTGTATAAAGTGTGTGTGCTGGTTGTGTAAAGATGAGAAATACCGTGAACTGCTCTCCTCGCCTCAGAAGACTCGACGCTGAAACTCAATGAGGGAAGAAGAGACGCTACTATCCTAGTGTGACCATACGTCCCCTTTTCCAGGACATGTCCTCTTTTTGCGTCCGGGATTCGGCTTTTGCTTTCTCCAGTCGCTGTTCATCATTGTGTGCGTGCGTTTGTGCATTGCTTTAAGTCCCGCCTTCTCGCACGCCACCATTGGTCGGTCCATAGACATAATAAAGACGCGCTATTGGCTGCTGGCTTGATTGCCCTAAACAGCGCCATCTGGTGCTCATTTAAAATAAAGCAGAAGCCTGTGTTAGAAGCTCTGTCAGATGAAGCAACCACAACACACTCCATAGTTTCAATGTTTTGTGTACAAATAAAAGCCTTACACGTTTGTGTTTGATTTGTCCATTAAATAAATTCCTTTACCCATTAAAGTGTAACAATAAAATATAAAATGAGCTTATATGATTCAATGAGATCTATAGGCCTACTATCTCTCTCTGATAGGATCATCTGTTATTAAATGTGCTTATGACATATATGTGCTGTAGGGTGATAAAGTTTTTAATTATTTTTATTAAGAAATAAAAGCTGTTTCACAGTGTTGGGCTGAGTGTATGTCTCCTCTTAGACAGTACTTCCCCAGCCTTCGAGAACACTCTTTCACACGGTACAGAGGAGGCCGGGGACACAGAAACTGTAATGCCAATGCATAGAGATGTGGGATAGACATGTTTCTGCATTCTCCAGTATTCAAGTGGATCTTCAGCTCTTTGTATGTTTGTCTCTGTAAATACGGTGGCCGATAGAGCTCAACGTGCTGCAACCTAAAGAAGACACAAATATAAAAAAACATGCAAATATAAAAAACATGCAAATATAAAAAACACATGCAAATATAAAAAAAACACATGCAAATAGAAAAAAACACATGCAAATAGAAAAAAAACATGCAAATAGAAAAAAAACACATGCAAATATAAAAAAACACATGCAAATATAAAGAAACATGCAAATAGAAAAAAACACATGCAAATGTAAAAAAACACATGCAAATATAAAAACACATGCAAATATAAAAAAACATGCAAATAGAAAAAACACATGCAAATATAAAAAAACACATGCAAATATAAAAACACATGCAAATAGAAAAAAACACATGCAAATAGAAAAAACATGCAAATATAAAAAACACATGCAAATAGAAAAACACATGCAAATAGAAAAAAACACATGCAAATAGAAAAAAACATGCAAATATAAAAAAACACATGCAAATAGAAAAAAACATGCAAATATAAAAAAACATGCAAATAGAAAAAAACACATGCAAATAGAAAAAACATGCAAATATAAAAAACACATGCAAATATAAAAACACATGCAAATATAAAAAAACATGCAAATAGAAAAAACACATGCAAATATAAAAAAACACATGCAAATATAAAAACACATGCAAATAGAAAAAAACACATGCAAATAGAAAAAAACATGCAAATAGAAAAAAACACATGCAAATATAAAAACACATGCAAATAGAAAAAAACACATGCAAATAGAAAAAAACATGCAAATATAAAAAAACACATGCAAATATAAAAAAACATGCAAATAGAAAAAAACACATGCAAATAGAAAAAACATGCAAATATAAAAAACACATGCAAATTTAAAAAAAACACATGCAAATATAAAAAAAACATGCAAATATAAAAAAACACATGCAAATATAAAAAAACATGCAAATAGAAAAAAACACATGCAAATAGAAAAAAACATGCAAATAGAAAAAAACACATGCAAATATAAAAACACATGCAAATAGAAAAAAACACATGCAAATAGAAAAAAACATGCAAATAGAAAAAAACACATGCAAATAGAAAAAACATGCAAATATAAAAAACACATGCAAATTTAAAAAAAACACATGCAAATATAAAAAAAACATGCAAATATAAAAAAACATGCAAATAGAAAAAAACACATGCAAATAGAAAAAAACATGCAAATAGAAAAAAACACACGCAAATAGAAAAAAACATGCAAATAGAAAAAAACACACGCAAATAGAAAAAAACATGCAAATAGAAAAAAAACATGCAAATAGATATTTTAAATTGTAGGATTTTCAGTTCAGTCCAGTCTAGTTTATTTATCCCTTAGGAAATTAACAAAAAAAGAACACACATAGTTACAGACTATTCAACATTAAAATAGCAGTTGGTATGAATGAGTTCTTGAACCTCCTAGTTCCCCCCCCCCCCCCCCCCCCCCCCCCAAACCCCCCAAACCCCCCCCCCCCCCCCCCCCCCTTGCAATGTCGCAATAAGAAATTACGGATTCGATAAAACTCCTGTAAAACAGTGTCATTAACACTGAGCATACTTTAAAAGTGTTCATTTTTCTTAAGAAAAACATACGCTGCTGCACCTTTTTACAAATGGCATCCGTATTGGCATTAAAATTTAATTTGTTATCAATGATTGTACCCAGATATCGATATTCATCCACAAACTCAATATCCCTCCCGTTTATGACAGTAGGAGAGACAGGGATGACCGATTTTCCAAAGTCTATAATCATGTCTTTGGTTTTCGTTATATTTAAATTTAGGTTACACTCTGCACACCAAGAGACAAAATCCTCCACCACTGGACCGTGAGATGTCTCCTCATTTGCAAGGAGACTCACAATCACAGTATCATCTGCAAACTTCAACATATACCTGTTGTCGAATGTACTCCTACAATCATTAGTATACAAAATAAAAAGCAAAGGGGAAAGAACACACCCCTGAGGCGAACCAATAGAAGAACATAACTTAGAAGAAAGCAAACCATTGACTCTCACACACTGGGTTCTGTTTGATAAGAAATTTACAATCCATCCTACTAAGTTAAGATCAAGGTTAAATAATTTGACTAGTTTTTCGGCTAACAAATGTGGCTTGATTGTGTTGAATGCGGATGAGAAATCAATAAAAGCTTACCGTGCCCTTGTTTTTGAGGTCTCCAGATGTTGAGCTACTAAGTGTACAAGAGTAGTTATGGCATCCTCAACACCCCTCCCTGCTCTGTACGCAAACTGGAGAGGATCTAAATTATCTTCGACATACTTCAGTATCTCTATTCTCATGATTTTCTCAAATGTTTTCATCACAAGGGAGGTGAGGGCTATCGGTCTAAAATCATTTAAAACCTTCGGACTCCTACACTTCGCCAAAGGAACGATTATGGCATGTTTCCAGATTAATGGGACAGTTTGCATTTTAATAGAAATGTTAAAAATCTGTGTAAATATACCACTTAACTGTACACTACATGCTCTCAACACCTTACCACTAATATTATCTGGTCCAGGACTTTTATTTACTTTTATCCTTTTATAAAACCTAGCCACCGTAGGAGCATCGATACTAAATACCGTATTACTTTGCCACGAGTTATACCTCACATTATCATCATCCACGTCAAATCTTAAATAAAATTTGTTAAGTTCATTCGCTAAACATGCATTAGATGTATACCCATTTAAAGGAGTCATAATGTAGTATTAACTTTGATACCCACGCTCTATTATAGTCATTTCATGCCCTTCTAAAAAAGAAAAATTGGAAAAAAATAAACACAGAGCTCGTTTGACCCTTATTTCTGAATGCATTATTGTCTCGCGAGATCTGATGCGAGGTTTTGGCTGTCGTGGACGGTCATTTTAATAATGCAAATGAGGGGCGCGTTGATTGGTGGTAGGAAGGAGGGGGCTTGACACCGCAGGTAACTTCAGCATATCATTCCAAAAAGAGATCATGGCGCAAGTTGTGAATGAACCCGACCTGGCCGCGACCTACGGGATTCAACCGTACTACATGTTTGAGCCAGACTCTGAACCAGAGCTGGAAACGGAAGAGGAACAACAGTCAATTGAAGGACGTCTACATCAACATGTCTCTGAATGGTAAAGACAATTTATTTGACTGAGACATACATTAACATCAGTAACGAGCTAAAACGTTTTTTTGCTATTTTCTCCCACATAAGTTTAGCTTTAATTTAATGTAGATTACATTAACGGAGATGTAGTCTACTTTATTTTCAGCTTACAGTGGTTATAGAGATTAACGTTTGCTATAATGTGTTGTTTTTGCCTTTTTTGACGTTGTGGTTTTTTAGAGATTTAATCATTTTCATCTGCAGACATGTAACGTTATGTTTTTCTTTATGTTTATTAATTCTTGACTGTTTTTTAAATGTATCTATCCTTATCACATACATTAACCGCATTAGTAGTTAGCTGCTGTTTGTTACACAAAATATAGTAAGAAAAACACAGTCTTACCGTTTCAAATTCAGGCAAGTCCCTGATTGTTGGAATGGCACCTTTTTCCAAACGTAGCTTCGATGCCAACTTCGCCTGATATTGCCCCAAATTTGTAAAAGATTCTTTTGTGAAATGTTTAGCGCAGCACCTAACGTTGAGCAAGTTGAGATGGTTGTTGGAACAGCGTCATTGAAAATAAATTTCATCCTCTTGTCCCTTGTAGTTTGGTCAGTTTTGGGTAAAGAAAAAACATTAGAATGTGGATTATGACAGTCAACCACAGAGCAACTCACGTGTGCACTACGTTTCTGCATCTTTCTTGACTGAATAATATGATGGGGAGAGGGGCAGGGCGGGCCTCCTCTGCGGTGTCCATATATGGTATATCCGGCCCCGTCTTGACGTCATGTCGGGGGAGAAATTGAAATCTCGTATTTGAGTGCGCGTGCACGTTGGCTAGTTTAAGAACCCTGGGGTAAACAAACGCTTCACTTTTGAATATCGACATCCCGGCAAATGTATAATCGTTAGTCAATCATAACATACATTGATTCTCATGGAAAAGTGAAAATTGCACATTATGACTCCTTTAAAGATAACATAGGTCTAAGACTTTCCTGTATGCCTGTCATTAGTTTCATTCCATCCCAAACCGCCCTTTGATCAGCATTTAAATATTTATGTTCTATTTTTTCTTTGTAATTATGTTTTGCCTTCACAATAGCGGCTCTTACTTCCTTCCTAATAACAGAGTAAGCAACTTTATCACCACTTTTAAAAACAACACTTTTCTTCTTAAGAAGATTTTTCAATTCTGCATTAAACCAAGGCTTATTATTTGAATGCCAGGTGATAACCTTAGTATCAATCACATTATCAACACAGAATGAAATATAACTACCCACCACATCAGTCAACTCATGAATATTGTCCGATAATGCGTGAAAAACAGACCAGTCCGTACACTCAAAGCACCCTTGTAGGGCCAATATACCATCCTCATTCCAAACTTGGACTGTCCGTGATTCTATATGCCTCTCCTTCGCAGCACAGACTTGTATGTTGGGAACAGGTGCACCACACTGTGGTCAGAGGAGCCCAGTGGGGACTCAGCAGCAGATCTATACGCTCCTCGAATAGATCCATAACATAAGTCAAGAGTCTTATTTCCACGAGTGTGACAAGTGATGTACTGATGAAAATGGCTATATGTTTTGTTGCAATTTCTGTGGTTAAAATCACCCATAACAAGACATGGGGCATCAGGTGAGATGGACTGAAGTCTTTGTAACACAGAAAACAACACCTCATTTGCTTTTTTAAAGTTAGCCTTGGGGTGAATATACACAACTGACAAAAACACTTGAGGAAATTCCCTTGGCAAATAATATGGTCTCACCGAAATTGTCAATAGCTCAATGTCAGGTAGGCAAATGTTCTCCCGTACAGTCACATTATTACACCATCTTGGGTTAATATAAAAGCATACTCCACCTCCCTGCCGCTTCCCCGTCATACATGGATCACGATCGAGACGTACTGGTACTCCGAATCCTTCAATGTCAGTTGTAGGATCCCTATCTGCAGCCGTCAGCCAAGTCTCGGTGAAGGCTAGTACGCACGCATCTCTGAACTCCCGTGTGTACGATACTCGTGCTTGTAGTTCGTCCATCTTATTTTTCAGTGATTGGACGTTAGCCAGGACTATTGAGGGTAGAGAGTCAATGGGGCTGTAGTCGTTAGGCGATAGGGCTAAGTAGAGCTGTGTGTCGTCTGCATAGCTGTGGTAAGAGATTCGGTTCTTTCTCATTATTTGGCTCATTGGGAGCATATACAGGTTGAATAGGAGTGGCGCAATTATTGAGCCTTGAGGGACTCCGCATGTCATGGATGTCCACTCAGACTTATGGTCTCTTATACTCACATAATAACCTCTCCCTTCTAAGTATGACCTGAACTATTTTAGGACTATCCCAGAAAACCCCACCAAGTTTTCGGAAACCAGATTGAAAATGGTGGTGGAGGGGTGGAGGGGTGGTGGTGATGGCGCAGTGGATAAGACACATGCCCCCTGAGTGATGGCGCAGTGGATAAGACACATGCCCCCTGAGTGATGGCGCAGTGGATAAGACACATGCCCCCTGAGTGATGGCGCAGTGGATAAGACACATGCCCCCTGAGTGATGGCGCAGTGGATAAGACACATGCCCCCTGAGTGATGGCGCAGTGGATAAGACACATGCCCCCTGAGTGATGGCGCAGTAGATAAGACACATGCCCCCTGAGTGAAACCAGATTGAAAATGGTGGTGGAGGGGTGGAGGGGTCTTGGTGATGGCGCAGTAGATAAGACACATGCCTTTGGTGTGAGAGACCCGGGTTCGAATCCACTGCGAGACACCAATGTGTCCCTGAGCAAGACACTTAACCCCTAGTTGCTCCAGAGGCGTGCGACCTCTGACATATATAGCAATTGTAAGTCGCTTTGGATAAAAGCGTCAGCTAAATGAATAAATGTAAAAATGTCAAAGTATCCATTCAAGCTTAAGAACTTTTCCAATGATCTTGCCTATGAAAGGAAGATTTGAGATCGGTCTGTAATTGCTCAATATGTTCCTATCCAGGGGTGCGTTTCCCGAAAGCATCGTTAGCCAACTATGGTCGCAAGTTCCGTCGTTACCAATAGAGTTCAATGGGATTTGCGACCAACTTGCGACCATAGTTGGCTAACGATGCTTTCGGGAAACGCACCCCAGATTGCTCTTTTTCAGGAGGGGCTTGACAACTGCAGTTTTAAGGGACTTTGAAAAAGTCCAAGTGAGGAATGTACCACTTCTAGGAGATCTGCTTCTAAGCAGTTTAACACACTTTTGCAAAATGAAGTGGGGATTGTGTTGAGGGCGCAGGTTGCTGTTTTAAGGTGCTGTACTGTTTTTTTCAAAAAATTTACCACTCATTTCTTCAAAATCAGACAAAGTAACTTTCGGATGTGGCCTGATCCGTCTTACCTCAGTGCCACACAAGGATATGCTGATTACCTTTCTGATATTATTAATTTTCTCAGAGGAGGAGGAAGCAAACTCACTGCACTTGCTGTCTGAGAGCACAGGTAAAAGACGCCTTAAGAAGCCGAGGCGGTCTGAAACCAGAAGGCGAAACCACCAGCTCCCTCGAAGAAGAAAGGAGAGCTCTGCTGATAGAGGTTAAAAAGAAGAACCCTAATAATAAATTCATTGATGCTGCCATGGCAAGCACATATGCTCTAAGGAGAAAAGAGATCATTGATAACAAAAAGAGTGCGTGTGTCATTTATATTTCCGTTTGGAATATATTTGAAGAAAGTCTGTCTAGCTTTGCCTAGTTCCACATTGAAAGCATGGATGCTGTCTTTATAAATGTTATAATGGATTACAAGTTTTTTCTTCCACCACATGCGCTCTGCTTTTCTGCATTGAGCCACTAGTGAGTGATGTTCAATCCAGATGGCCAGCGTTATTCACGGAAAGACAGGTATTTAGAGGCATTTTCAAACACTAAATGCTTTCGATATTAAGAATACAATTGTTCATGCTGCATTAATTGCATAAAATATTTTTTAATGCGTTAAACTGAAAGAAATTGGATGCATGCGTTCATCTTAACAGCACTTATATTTATAGCACTGCCGGTGTGTGTACGCTGTATGAAAATAATGTGCTCGAATTTTAAAGAAGCGACGCTGCGCTTCTCGTCCAGTGTGCGACCCCCTTAACATGGACATTTTCATATAAAATATCTTCCTGACGGCAGAGTTGATAGAACCAAATTTATTTTTAACCTCTACAAAGTTGACTTCACAGACTAAAAAGTCCCCTGGCCTGCACAGTGAAACCCAGCTGTGAACTTTTCTTTGTGCTCGACCACTTCACCTCACTCTAACACGGACACTTCCTACTGGACACAGACAGTTTGATAAAAGAAAAATGTTTCTGCTGGTATCTGTTCAGAAAAAGTTTATATATATATAAACAAGCTAGATAAAATATGAATGCCCTGGCAGTGGCAATTAGCTTTGGTTTTATATTTGATTTGATTACATTCATGTTTAAGTTGAGATTTACAATAAATATTTCAACTGTGTAAAGGGAATATTGCTGTTAAAATGCACCTTAATTGATTAAAGTGTTTGCAAACCACATTTTATAGCACTTTTGTTTATATAGTACTTTTAAAATAAAAGTGTGGAATACACTACTTTTGAATTAATTATTGAATCTTGCGATTAATCGCAGAAAATCATGCGAATAATCACGATTAAAAAAAATAATCGTTGCCCAGCACTAGTGTTTATACAGAACAACTTGAGGGTAGGGATGTCCCGATACCATTTTTTCTGAACCCGATCCGATACCAACAATTCAGACTATCGGCCGATACGTTCCGATACCAGCGCAGTTTAAAAAAAAAATCAAGTAGAATTTCTATAACTCTGTGTGTTGAACTGATAATCACTCGTTTGTGTTTTAAACGCAATATACTTAATACAGACAACTTCATTATAATGAAAAACAACAAATAAAAAAAAATGATCATAACCTATGACAAAAATTCTGTTATAAACTAGATTAGTGGATAACCATGTCGTGTGG
Source organism: Rhinichthys klamathensis goyatoka (assembly GCF_029890125.1). Taxonomy (NCBI): domain Eukaryota; kingdom Metazoa; phylum Chordata; class Actinopteri; order Cypriniformes; family Leuciscidae; genus Rhinichthys; species Rhinichthys klamathensis. The sequence continues at coordinate 417,257 of NW_026606846.1, read as the reverse complement.
AATGGGTTAAAATCTTTTTTCTTTTCTTTTTTCAGCCATCCAGTGAAATTGAGGACGTTGTGACGTGGGCATTCTAGTTGTAACTGAGGAGCAGCAATGTGATGTGCTTTCCAAAGACACAATTGATGTCGCTCTCATTTTGGAGGAACATCTTGTCGTCACTGACATCTCCGATGTCCCCGAGGCATTTGGACTCCTGATGGGTCTTCTTTATGTTGTCAATATCGACTACCCCAAGACAATGACATACACCTTTGAAGCTCTGCAAAAACTTGTTATGAACATTGGTGGGAGCAGCTGTTCATCACGTGTTCATGGGCTTCGCAACAAGCTCTTGCGCAAAAAGTAGACGTTTGAAGGAGCTTTAGGCTTTTTTGTGCCTTTTGCTACTTTTTAGAGTGCACGTTTAAAGTCTTCATGTTCTGACTTCGACTATGCATGTTCACACATCTCATGAACACAAATGTAAAAGGGATAGTTCACCCCAAAATGTAAATTCTGTCAGGATACTCACCTTAATGTTGTTCCAACCCCGTAAGACCTTCGTTCATCTTCGGAACACAACGTAAGATATTTGTGATTAAATCTGAGAGCTGGATCACTCCTCCATAGGCTTCTATGGGATTGAAACTTGCTGGCCCAGAAACGTTATTAAAGACATTGTTAAAATAGTCCAAGTGGCTACAGAAGCCTATGGAGGAGTGATCAGGAGTAAGTACAGTACACTCATTTTACTTCAACAAAAGATATATTGTCAAGTTGACAAAAAAATGTAAGGCAGCGGGGTAACAACGTTTTTTAAGTTGACTCAACAAATTGTTTTTTACAGTGTAGAGATGGAACGATAAATGTAAAAACATTTTTTGTTTTTATCCAGAAAAACCGCAGCTTTCTACAATGAACGGGATTATAATCGGTTTCCCTCAATACCTCATCATACTCAACGATTCCCCTTCCGTCAGGACAAAGCGCTTAACGTAGCTTAATGGACTACAGTGACATAGAAGACCAAACTCGCACCTTATTGGGGAAGTATGTATTGTACATGTACTGCATTAGATTAAACTGGGAAGGGTCATAGCACTTTCATATTGTTGTTCTATATTGTTAGTTTAACTGTAAGTCGCTTTGGATAAAAGTATCTGCTAAATGACTAAATGTAAAATTGGGTTGACATTCGCACATTTAGGGACCGTCTCTAAAGTAACATTGGTAGTCCTATAGGCCTAAACGTTTCTAACTTCAATAGCAAACTTCAATCTATTTGAATAAATTGCGCATTATGCCTGACACCTACATGAACACTTTACAGTTGGTTTTATGACTGTAAGTCGTTCTCTTCAAATGCTATTGAAGTTAGAAACGTGTATACCAATGTCGTATGTACTTTAGAGACGCTCCCTAAATGTGCGAATGTCAAGCCAACATTATGCCAGTAACTGGTAAACGCTCAGCATTAAACTTTGCACGTTAAATTCATATTCTGAGTCCTTCTGCTAGCCTGCGAGTTTGGTCTTTTATATCACTGCATTAGTCCATTTAAGCGTTTTATATGTCCAGCAGGGGAATCCTGACGTATTGAGGGAAACCCTAGTAATGCATGCAGCACATCGCTGCAACTAAACAACCAATAGAAATATATGTCAAACTCAAATGTAACATTGGATCTGTACATCCGCATCGGAGGAATAACATTATAATCTCGTTCACGGTAGAGAAAGATGCATGTAGGCTACACAGGAAAAGTAATCGTGAAGACACTGAATTTCACATAAAACAGACGTCATAATAATCACAAATACACTTACATTGTTGTAAATGAGTTTTTATGAATGAATGACTTGCTCTAACTGTTGCTCTGGTCTTCGTCAACAACACGCGCTTGCACCCCCTGCTGGTGAGGAAGACTAACAGCAGATGGAGAGAATGCTCGGTAATCGACTGCTTTTCCTGCAGCTCCTGGATGTCAAATTCTTCGGTAAACCCAGAGTTTTTCTTTTAGTTAATGCATCTTGATTTAATAATCTTTAGATATTTTGACCGTTAGCTAACACAACCCTGCGGGGCCCCTATATTGGTAGTTTTCATCTCAGAATAGAAATTATTAACTCTGACTTGTTGTGTACGATTAGTTAAAAAGGAATAAAACCACTTAATGCAGAATGGGTTCACTTCTAGCTCTATCAACTTCTTCATCAGTATATTGGGTTGAAGTGTATTCAATGCTGAACTAAAATCTATAAAAAGTAAACGAGCATATGCCTGGGAATCTTCTAAATGATTATTCCGTGTCGCCAGCAGAGCAGCGCCACCGGAAGCTGACGATCTGCCTGTTTACATACATGCCGTAACCACCACCAGAGCTGTTTATTCACAATTGATTTGATCATCTTTATTTCCTATAAATACAAAAGCAAGTTATTTTTTTTTCCTGTTCGATTTTAATAATCGTCCAATATTGTGTATCTCCTCTTGATCTATCAGCGGTGGCGCAGGTCCAGCCTATGCCTTCTTGCTGTTGGCCCAGTAGAAGTCAAATGTTAATTTCATTAGCCTAATTAAAAAAATTTAACAGGTTGGATTAGAGAACATGTAATTATATAAAAAGAGCATTATACCATGTGCTCCAGCAGAGAAGTGGCCATGCGGCAGCAAGGCGCCTGGATGAAGTGGAACCCCCAGAGAATCAAGATCTTGATTCAGGGGGTCTATGACGTCCTCCCAAGTCCATCCAACCTGTGCACATGGGGCAAAATAGAAACACCTGCATGCCCTCTTTGTTCCAAAATAGGAACATTAGAACACATCCCTAGCAGCTGCTCCAAGGTGCTGGGTGAGGGCCGGTATCAATGGAGGCACGAGCAGGTCCTCAAATCCATCGCTGAGGCAATCAGCAAGTTCAAGTTAGATTTGTCTATAGAGTGATGTGTGGCTAACTTACTGTTGTAAACTTTTTCTTCAGAGACCAGGAGTGTCATGATTCTGCCATCTAGTCCTTGTCTTTCTTTGAGTCTTGGGGCAGGATCATGACAGACTCATGTTTTGTGTACAAGCACATGGCCTTTTGCTTGGGCCATGTGCTTGTGTTGTCTCATCCGTCACCCCGCCCCCCGTTATCCTCGTCTTGTCATTATTGTCTAGTCAGCTTCACCTGTTCTTGTCATTAGTGTTCCCCCATTTAATCCCCTTGTGTTTGCTGTCCTGTGCCGGTTCATTGTTTCATACCTTTGTAATCACCCTCGTGAGTATCCTGTTAAGAGTTTTGTCAAAGAGCTGTTTAGTCTTGTATCTGCTGTGAGTTTATAGTCTAGTTAACTGTTCAGTCTTAGTCTAGTGTTGTTAGTCTTTATTTTTCCCTACCAGTGTTGTTTGCCCCCTCGTGGGTTTTGTTTTACCTGTTTTCTGTCTTTAATAAACTTTGTGTATTGCATACTGTCTGCGATTGGGTTCGTTCCCTGAAATTCCTGACAAGGAGACGTTGGGATATCTTTCAAGCAGAAGTTACTCTTTATTGAGAACACAAGCTGTTGGTGGCTGCAGTCATCAAGTCTGACTTGGGCAGTGTACATTGTAGAGTTAATACCTTTCAACTGGGGAGGGATTACATGGAGATGGAGACACTCTGAACAAAGCATGTAAATGAAGTACAGGAGTCCTATCCCTGATCTCATCAGCATAACAGTGTCATTCAGATGCATACATGCTAATCCAATCAGCCTGACTATTCAAAGACTGGGCCAGGGGCTCCAAGAGCCATTACAGACAAAGGGTGAGAGTTTCAGTAATCTTACTCATTTAACTTACAATAGAGAGAACAGGGCTGGCGGGAATCTCTTGATATCATCATCATAACCTTAAATGCTAAATTCAATTTACTCTACCGTAGTTATTTTTCATGTTATGTTAGGACATGAGATCAGCAGATCTTAAACAGATTCTTAAATTTGTAATCCCACAGTTACACAGAAGATACTTTGTTGCTCAGCACATGAAAATAAACTACTTATTGTGATATCGGATTGTGTTTAAGTGGTTTCTCCACTGTATCAGGGTTTCTGCAGGGATCTTCAAATGAAATTGAATGCCTCTTTAATGACATTGTTTAAATTTGTAATGCCATACACGACCCATGACTAACCACGGATATTATTTATATATATATATTTCCTGGAACAACTCAGAAAAAGTACTCCATGTGACATCAGTGGGTTAGAATTTTTTGAAGCATCGAAAATAAATTTTGGTCCAAAAATAACAACAATTCTGGACTACATGGACTACTTTGATGATGTCTTTATTAGCTTTCTGGACAAGGACAGTATACCATACATACATTTTCAATGGAGGGACAGAAAGCTCTCATACTAAATCTAAAATATCTTAAACTGTGTTCCGAAGATGATCGGAGGTCGTACGGGCTTGGGACGACATGAGGGTGAGTCATTAATGACATCATTTTCATTTTTGGGTGAACTATCCCTTTAAGGTCAAAATGAGTACCCGCAACGCAAAATGCGTAAGGTTGGCAGGTCTGAGTGTTCAGACACCGAGCACCTCCGCCTGCAAAGTCACATTCGAGGCAAACGCTGATCGAATGTCGTCGGTTTTGCTACGGTAACATTAGCTGTAAATTGATATAAAATACTCTTCAAAACTTTCAAAATGTTTAATGCCTGTAGGGATCAAATTCAATGCATTTAAGGCCCTTTATTTTTGCAAAATCCATTTAAGGACTTTTAATGCTTTTTAATGCCCCGCGGAAACCCTGTGTTTTGGATCTTCATGTGTAGCTTCAGGTGAGTTTTTAAAGAGAAACTCGTCCCGCACTGATCACACGTGTGCGGCTTCTCTCCAGTGTGGATCATCTCATGTGTTTTCAGAGATGATGACTGACTGAATCTCTTGTCACAGTGTGAACACTTGTAAGGTTGTTCTCCAGTGTGGATCCTCTCATGTGTTCTCAGAGATGATGACTCACTGAATCTCTTGTCACAGTGTGAACACTTGTAAGGTTTTTCTCCAGTGTGGATCCTCTCATGTGTTTTCAGAGATGATGACCGACTGAATCTCTTGTCACAGTGTGAACACTTGTAAGGTTTTTCTCCAGTGTGGATCCTCTCATGTGTTTTCAGATCTCCCGACACACTGAATCTCTTGTCGCAGTGTGAACACTTGTAAGGTTTTTCTCCAGTGTGAATTCTCTGGTGCTGTTTTAAACCACTTGCTAAAGTAAAAGTCTTCTCACACTCAAAGCACATGTACTCTCTCACACCAGTGTGAGTTTTCTCATGTGTATGTAAATGTTGCCGCTGTGAAAAGCTCTTTCCACACACAGAACATGAATGTGGCTTCTCCTTCGTATGAACTCTCAGGTGTGTCTTCAGGTGTGATGCCCTACTAAATGTTTTGCCGCACTGATCACATGAGAACGGCTTCTCTCCAGTGTGAACTCTGATGTGTTGATTACGATTTGTTATTCGTGTGAAACTCTTCCCACACTGATCACATGAGAACGGCTTCTCTCCGGTGTGGATCCTCATGTGAATTTCAAGATGTTGTTTGGTTGTGAGACTCTTTCCACACTGAGTGCAGGTGAAAGATTTCTTGGCTCTTGTTTTCTTTAAAAATTTATTTTTAGTCTTTGAGCGACTCAAAGGTTTTTCTCCAGGTTTGACATGATGTTCCTCCACTTCACTCAGTTCTTCTCTCTCCTCCTTCACTTCACTCAGTTCTTCTCTCTCCTCCTTCACTTCACTCAGTTCTTCTCTCTCCTCCTTCACTTCACTCAGTTCTTCTCTCTCCTCCTTCACTTCACTCAGTTCTTCTCTCTCCTCCTTCACTTCACTCAGTTCTTCTCTCTCCTCCTTCACTTCACTCAGTTCTTCTCTCTCCTCCTTCACTTCACTCAGTTCTTCACTCTCCTCCTTCACTTCACTCAGTTCTTCTCTCTCCTCCTCCACTTCACTCAGTTCTTCTCTCTCCTCCTTCACTTCACTCAGTTCTTCTCTCTCCTCCTTCACTTCACTCAGTTCTTCTCTCTCCTCCTTCACTCCACTCAGTTCTTCACTCTCCTCGCTCTCTTCCATCAGGTCTGACATGAAAGAAAAAATATTACATTTAATTTTCAGAACATCAAAATAATTCAAAGAGAGAAATATAAAGTGAAAGGACATAAAAGATTTCAATTACACGAGAGTAGATGTTAAAACTTCATGCTGATTTGTACTCGGCTTTCGCCAAGATAAGCAAAACTAGCTTTACAGTAAACTATGCTACTCCATCCATTTACGCTTCTTTTCATACGGTGGTGTGACTCCCCTTCTGTCCGGCGTTAACGGCTGCAGTGTACTTGGCGCGTCAGCACACGCGACGGCTGCAACTACAGTGTGGTCTCCCTAGTGGACCAGCAGGACAACCGTCTGGATTGAGCCGAGTAGGGGACATCTCTAGGGTCTTCAAGTGGGCACCTTCCGTCCTCAGTGTTTCGTCGACTAGCCCACGACACCGCAAGAGGGCTCGACAGTGACTCTGGCGTCCCAGAGTCACCCCCCTCCGTCCCCCACTCAACTCAGCCCAGCTTACTGACCTCTACATCCCTCCTGCTGCTGAGACCTAACCACAATCTCACAATCTCTCCGCAACCCAACCATACGCGCCAACCCGTTTGACTAAGGCTGTCGAGCCCCACTGGTGCGTTAATGCAGTTTCAGTGGACAACGGTTCCGTATGGCATACCACCTACTGCAAAACACAATATCTGCGCAACCACCCGTCATTCATGCAATATACACAGGAATGCATACAAATAAACCAACAGACTCTTCAAGCTTTCAAGAATTCTACGAAACCGTAGCGTGGCGGCCTGTACACAGCCAGCTAGAATCTTTCCGTCTCAACCACAGCCAGTGCTGCTCCTTTCTGCTGCTTCAGATAAGTTCTTTACTGTGCGACGCAACTCTTGGCCACTGAATCCGACGTCTCTGAGGAACCGGGTTGTAGAGTGTGCCACAAATCCTCGACAACCCACTTCCACTGGATAAACCTGGACTCTCCATCCTCGCTGTTCTGCTTCAGTGGCCAGATGAGCATACCGCAGTTTCTTCCTCTCATATGCCTCATCTACCGCATCCTCCCATGGCACTGTTAACTCTATCAGTTGAACAATGCGTGCTGATCCAGACCACAAAACAATATCTGGTCGTAGGTTAGTGGTGGCAATCTCAGGTGGAAAAATAAGCCGTTGATCAAGATCAGCCAGCATCTTCCAGTCCCTAGCAGCTTCCAGTTGTCCTGGGCGAGAATTGGTGTTAACACCTTTTCTTGGTGGTTGCTCGCCTGGGCGGAGGAATATTGTCTTCTGCGTGCAATGTTTTGCTAGAACAGGTGGCAACTTATTGGTCATACTACGCTTGCCTTCCAATGCTAAAGCCAAACATCGCAGTACTTGGTCATGGCGCCAAGTAAACCGACCTTGGCTAAGAGCCACCTTACATCCTGTCAAAATGTGCCTTAATGTGGCAGGTGATGAACACAAAGGACAAGAGGGATCCTCTCCTACCCAGAGGTTTAGGTTCTGCGGTGATGGGAGAACATCATATGTTGACCTAATAAGGAAACTGATCCTACTCTCTTCCATTGACCAAAGGTCTTGCCAGCCCATCTTGCGTTGTTCCACACTCTCCCATCTCATCCACTCTCCCTGCTTGGCCTGGGAAATGGCCTTTATACACCTCATCCTCTCCTCCTGCTTTCGCACCTCGTTGACTACCAGCTTCCTCCTTTGAGCTGGGCCTGCCTTGTGCCATTTAGGAGGAGCTAAACAGAGCCCAAAACCCCCTCTTCCATGCTGTACCTGTCCCACGGTATCCCCAATTTGAAGGGCAGCCTTTGCCTCTACTACAGATTTCTTTGCGGACCACTTTCTACCAGTTTTTAACACAGGGGCTGCCTCCCTTACACATTTGTCGCGTGACTCTATTAAGGCAATTTCCAGTCTGACCTTGGCGCACTTAAACTCCTTGGTTAAAGCAGAGACTGGCAGCTGCAATATTCCTTTACTATAAAGTCCCACTCTGCTGAGGCAGCGTGGAACTCCCAACCATTTCCTGATGTATGAACTTATCAACGCTTCCAGCTTATCCACTGTTGCAAAGAAACCTTGTACACGGTCAGTGGCCACAGCAACCTCGGCAGTAGACCAAACTGAAAGCACCAGAGTTTTAGTTTGCCTGGTAGAGCGCAGCTGTTTATGCTCTTCAACCCTTCCACTGCTTGTCGTCTAACTTCTCCCACCTGAACTGTGTCCTTTAGATCCCCATCGTACCATCTCCCAAGACTCTTCACTGGCTTCTCAGAAACTGTTGGTATTGCCTCACCATTAATGAAGAATGTTTTATCTACTACCTTTCCTTTAACTATTGAGATGCTCCTTGATTTAGAGGGCTTAAATTGCATTCGTGCCCATTCAATATTATCTGTTAACTTCTCCAATAACCGATTAGTGCAGGCTACTGTTGTAGTCATGGTTGTCATGTCATCCATGTATGCTCTGATTGGTGGTAGTTGCATCCCAGAAGCCAAGCGCTCTCCTCCTACTACCCATCTTGATGCCCTCATGACTACTTCCATTGCCATGGTAAAAGCCAGTGGAGAAATGGTGCATCCTGCCATTATTCCAACCTCTAGGCATTGCCATGTAGTGCTGAATTCTGGAGTTGAGAAACTGAATTGCAAATCTCCAAAATAGGCTTTCACTAAATTTGTTATTGACATTGGTACTCTGAAAAAATCAAATGCTGCCCAAAGAAGCTCATGTGGCACTGAACCATATGCATTAGCCAAATCCAGGAATGTCACATGGAGCTCCTTCCTCTCCTTTTTAGCTGACTGAATTCGTTGCCAGATAACATTGATGTGTTCTAAGCATCCTGAGAATCCTGGAATGCCTGCTTTTTGAACTGAAGTGTCAATGAAGCCATTCTTTAATAGGTAGGTGGACAATCTCTGGGCAATAATGCTGAAGAAAATCTTACCTTCAACGTTTAATAGTGAAATAGGACGAAACTGACTGATGCTTGTAGCATCTTTTTCTTTAGGTATAAAGACTCCACATGCTCTGCGCCATGCTCTAGGTACAACCTGTTTTTACCATGCCACTTTTATCAATTTCCACAGAATTCGTAGAACTCCTGAAGCACTCTTGTACACTCTGTACGGAACTCCATTAGGCCCTGGAGATGATGAAGCCCTTGCCTTTCTCACAGCCTGCTCTACCTCTTTCCACTTAGGTGCACAGACCTCCATTTGGTATTCTGGTGGGTTGATAGGTGGGATGTCTGATGGAATTGACATAGGCTCATGCCTTTTTGCATCTGTATGCGTTTCCTCCAAATATCTCTCTAGCTCAACCCTAGATGCTTTTAAGATGCCATTCTTCTCACTGGTGAATAACTTCTTTACGAATTTGAATGGGTCTTTATAGAAATTAGCCCTCGCACAATTTAATAAATTGATTATATGTCCTTGAAACATTCCACGAATGAGGTCAGTTTATCTTCCTATTATTATTTTTAAAACATTATAGGCACAAATCCCATGAAGAATCTCTAGAAATATGAAAACCTTGTATGATATTTGACAAATACAACTTTATCAGTAACTTGGTGTTTACTGATTATTCTTATTTTTTGAATTGTAAACTATGTTGAAAATTCTGGTAACTTTGTTGCAAATTGGGAACCAGATATCAAATAAATGTAAAATAAAACAGTTAAAATAGTATTTAGCTTGATCTGATGTTGAACAAGAATAAACACCAACCTCTTTGTTCTTCAGGATCTTCAGTGTGTTTCATTCTGCAGGTTCTGGATCACTCGTGTTCTCACTGTCCTCTTTAATAAACTCAGTCTTGGCAGATTTCAGCTCTTCCTGATGCTTTCATGCTCGTCTTCACTTGTAGCGGATGGGAATTTACAGCATTTATTGGTGAATTACTGTGGGAGGAGCTTCACTGATAATGTGATTGCAGTGGGAGGAGCTTCACTGATGATGTGATTGCAGTGGGAGGAGCTTCACTGATGATGTGATTGCAGTGGGAGGAGCTTCACTGATGATGTGATTGCAGTGGGAGGAGCTTCACTGATGATGTATTCCAGGGTGGGAGGAGCTGATCTGCCAAAATCAAAAATATCAATTACTGAGTTTATTTTATAATAAATGACACTTCTAAAATTGTATGTCTGTCCATCTATTCATCGTACAGTAACTGATTATTTTTAATGATTTTGTTGTTGTTAATTATAACATTATTCTGCTGCTTCATTAAAATATAGGTATATATAAAATATGTCTAGAAATATAGAAAAGAATATAAATAATTTAAATTCTTCCAAATATAAATAATGGTAAGAAAAACGGTTAAAATCATAAACACAGAAATAAACATATACTAATCAACAAATCCCCTCAGTCTGCTGACACCAATGAAATGAGCTTTAAGTGTCAGTTTACAGGAGATGTGAAGACATCAGCATAATAAATGAGGTGAAAACAGGCACTATTGTCATGAAATAAAGAGTGTTTTCAGCAGATCTGTTAATATTGATGATCCTCAGACTATCAACACGCATTCAACAAGCCATTCAGGACCATCAGCATATCATCTCACTTTATTCTGAGTGATAAAAGCCAATAAAACTGCTCTATTGAAAGACAATACTGTTATTTCTCACACTATGACATGGATAAAACATCAATAATACAAAAACAATCACTAAATATAGCTGCAAGCAGCAACACGGGGCCAAGCCCTGGAAGGCACCGCAAGCAGAACAAGTACAGCAAGCTGCAAGTACAGCAAGCACAGCATCACATCAATTACAGCAGAACAGCAAGAACTGTAAGCCCAGCAGCACAGCAAGCATTTAAGCACCAACAGCAGGGCAGAGCCGGAAGAACAAAACAAGCAGAAATTGAACGTGCATGAAGAACAGATCAGGTTCAGAAGTACAGATAGGATGAAATCAAAATGAACAGAAGGTCTGATGAGAACGAACACAGAATGAAGTAATAAAAAAAAAACGCAGTAACAGTGCTTGCTCATTTAGTGATTCTGTGATCTTTGTAACGGCCTACGAACTCCTGTGAGAGTCTTGAAGCTGACTTCTGCTGATGAAACTGAAAACTATCTTCAGTAAATCTTTTCTTTATTATAATTCTGACTCCTGCTCTTCATTTCTTCATATCTGGTTCTGGGTCTTTGACTGTGCGCCCATAACAGGTGAACATTTAAAAAAACTAGCAAAAGTCCTATGGGGTTCTTCAATGGCACACCTTCCATCAAAAAATATTACATTATCTAAATGTATTTATTACTGTAATGGCTGAAAACAGTAACTTCTTTACTTCATGGATGTATTTATAGAAGAATGATTTGCTTTAAAAGAACATTAAAACCATTAAACAAAGTAAGTTTTGAAAATATCTCCCTTACTGTACGTACAATTATCAAATGTGTATTAAAAAAAATGACTGTATTTCCCCTAAAGTATTCTTTTCGTGTTTCAAAGGCTGTAGTGCTTTTCTAGTGACCACACTGACTTACTACAGCTGAAATTTCCACAATAACTCCCATACTGTACGTGCTATTGTCAAATATGTTTATGAAAAATGAACTGTATTTCCCCTAAAGTATTTTTTCCCGTTCCAAAGGCTGTAGTGCTTTCCCAGTGACCACACTGACTTACTACAGGTGAAATTTTGACAATAACTCCCTTACTGTACGTACAATAAACTAATATGTTTATGAAACAATTACTGTAATTCCCCTAAAGTATTTTTTCCCGTTTCAAAGGCTGTAGTGCTTTCCTAGTGACCACACTGACTTACTACAGGTGAAATTTCCACAATAACTCCCATACTGTACGTACAATTATCAAATGTTTATTAAAAAAAATGTCTGTAATTCCCCTGGCCTAAAGTATTCTTTTCGTGTTTCAAAGGCTGTAGTGCTTTCCTAGTGACCTGACTGACTTACTACAGGTCAAATTTTGACAATAACTCGCATACTGTACGTGCTATTGTCAAATATGTTTATGAAAAATGAACTGTATTTCCCCTAAAGTATTTTTTCCCGTTTCAAGGGCTGTAGTCCTTTCCCAGTGACCACGCTGACTTACTACAGGTGAAATTTTGACAATAACTCCCTTACTGTATGTACAATAAACTAATATGTTTATGAAACAATTACTGTAATTCCCCTAAAGTATTTTTTCCTGTTCCAAAGGCTGTAGTGCTTTCCCAGTGACCACACTGACTTACTACAGGTGAAATTTCCACAATAACTCCCATACTGTACGTACAATTATCAAATGTTTATTAAAAAAAATTCTGTAATTCCCCTGGCCTAAAGTATTCTTTTCCTGTTTCAAAGGCTGTAGTGCTTTCCCAGTGACCTGACTGACTTACTACCACTGATGGGCAGTAACGCGTTAGAAGTAACGCGTTACTGTAATCCAATTACTTTTTTCAAGTAACGAGTAAAGTAAGGGATTACAATTGTAAAAACAGTAATTAGATTACTGTTACTTCCCCGTAAGCAGGCTGCGTTACTGCGTTAGTTAACCGTCATTTGTTTCGTGAAACTGTCTCGTGCCATGAGTCGTGCGTGAGTGACAATGATGTATGAGCGCCGCGACGTCAGTGGTAAACACCGGAATGTGTAGTGTTGAACAAGAGACAACACGGAGCGCGGGAGAGAGACACGCATTTGATTGGTGTCCCCCCCCCCCCCCCCCCCGGGTGATGATCGACTAGTTATAGGCCTACCGCAAATCAGTTAAAATCTCCCGGAATCTAGAGCGAGCGTGCATGCGAGACAGAGGCCGCGTAGCGCGCGCGCGCACCTGCAGAGAGAAGAGTGAGCGAGAGACCATGCGTTTGCAGAGAGCATCCTGATCTAGAAACTGGACCCCCCGTTGGAGAATGTCAAAATTCCACCTCAAATCTGAGCAAGCACCTAGCAAGCCGGCACAGGAATGTTAAAAACTTACTGAAAAAAACCCTGCCTGAACCCCCAACTGACATGACATGGCTGTTTTGGTAAACTCTTTTTTACTCCTCTCTGCACTTTACTGTTAAAAGACGTAAGTGTGAATAATTTGGAATACAGTCAGGAGAGACTTTCATTTTAATTATTTTATTGCTGTATTTTATTTACATCTATTCGAATTAAGGATTTTACAAAAAAATATATGTATTTTATATGCTGGAATATGCAGAAATATAAGTTAACAGAAGGACTTTCTTTATTTCATTAAAATATGGTGGAATGTGCAGAAAATAGGTTTAAATGTTCATCAAAAGTCTGAGACTGTTGCATTTAATTTAATTTTTGCTTGATGCAATGTGCATAAAGTTAAAATATTGAAACTAATAAAACAAGTTTAAAAAAAGAGTGTTTCATTTGTTTAAATTTGATTAAATTTTAGATGATGGAATATGCAGAAAGAATAGAATTAGGCTGAAAGGTCTATTGCTTTATAGCGTATTCAGGTTGTGCATCATGTTTTTGAAATCACTCTTTCAAAATTGTAATTGTACGTACGTTCTAATTGTACGTACAGTATGGGAGTTATTGTGGAAATTTCAGCTGTAGTAAGTCAGTGTGGTCACTGGGAAAGCACTACAGCCTTTGGAACGGAGAAAAAATACTTTAGGGGAATTACAGTAATTGTTTCATAAACTTATTAGTTTATTGTACGTACAGTAAAGCAGTTATTGTCAAAATGTCACCTGTAGTAAGTCACACTGGTCATTAGGAAAGTACTACAACATTTGGAACGTGGAAAAATAGTTACAGTCATTTACAGTTAATTTTTCATAAACATATTTGACAATAGCACGTTAAGTATGGGAGTTATTGTCAAAATTTCACCTGTAGTAAGTCACACTGGTCACTAGGAAAGTACTACAACATTTGGAACGTGGAAAAATAGTTACAGTCATTTACAGTTAATGTTTCATAAACATATTTGACAATAGCACGTTAAGTATGGGAGTTATTGTCAAAATTTCACCTGTAGTAAGTCAGTCTGATAACTAGGAAAGCACTACAGCCTTTGAAACAAGAAAAAATACTTTAGGGGAATTACAGTAATTTTTTCTTCAACTTATTAGTTTATTGTACGTACAGTAAGGGAGTTATTGTCAAAATTTCACCTGTAGTAAGTCACACTGGTCACTAGGAAAGTACTACAACATTTGGAACGTGGAAAAATAGTTACAGTCATTTACAGTTAATGTTTCATAAACATATTTGACAATAGCACGTTAAGTATGGGAGTTATTGTCAAAATTTCACCTGTAGTAAGTCAGTCTGATCACTAGGAAAGGACTACAGCCTTTGAAACAGGAAAAAATACTTTAGGGGAATTACAGTAATTTTTTCTTCAACTTATTAGTTTATTGTACGTACAGTAAGGGAGTTATTGTCAAAATTTCACCTGTAGTAAGTCAGTCTGATAACTAGGAAAGCACTACAGCCTTTGAAACAAGAAAAAATACTTTAGGGGAATTACAGTAATTTTTTCTTCAACTTATTAGTTTATTGTACGTACAGTAAGGGAGTTATTGTCAAAATTTCACCTGTAGTAAGTCACACTGGTCATTAGGAAAGTACTACAACATTTGGAACGTGGAAAAATAGTTACAGTCATTTACAGTTAATTTTTCATAAACATATTTGACAATAGCACGTACAGTATGGGAGTTATTGTCAAAATTTCACCTGTAGTAAGTCAGTCTGATAACTAGGAAAGCACTACAGCCTTTGAAACAAGAAAATATACTTTAGGGGAATTACAGTAATTTTTTCTTCAACTTATTAGTTTATTGTACGTACAGTAAGGGAGTTATTGTGGAAATTTCACCTGTAGTAAGTCAGTCTGATAACTAGGAAAGCACTACAGCCTTTGAAACAAGAAAAAATACTTTAGGGGAATTACAGTAATTTTTTCTTCAACTTATTAGTTTATTGTACGTACAGTAAGGGAGTTATTGTGGAAATTTCACCTGTAGTAAGTCAGTGTGGTCACTAGGAAAGCACTACAGCCTTTGGAATATAAATATAAAAAAACACTATAGGTGAATTAAAGTTTATTACATAAACATATGTAATAAACACATGTAATAATGTTTATTACATAAATATATTTGATAATTGTACAGTAAGGGAGTTATTGTCAAAATTTCACCTCTAGTAAGTCAGTCTGATCACTAGGAAAGCACTACAGCCTTGAACAGGAAAAAATACTTTAGGGGAATTACTGTAATTTTTTTTATTAATATTTGTATACTGAACGGGAGGTACTGTCAAAATTCCACCTGTAGTAAGTCAGTCTGGTCAGTAGGAACATACTAAAACCTTTAGAACATGACAAATAACATTGTTTTAATATTTTAATCTCCTCAAAACGAGCTTTCCTTCGGGTTTGCACTTTGCAGATGGTCCCTTCTTAGCAGCCTGCGCATAGAGATCAATGTATTTTGTCCAGTGCGAAGGAAAGATCGTTTTGCGGAAATTTAAGTTGTAGCTTCTGGTGTTTTATCTGTAGTTATATGTGATAGGTGTTGTGTGTAGCAACAACGTTTAGTTCACGAGTTATTGAACGCGGAAGTCCGCGAATGTGAATATGCGAATATAAAACCAACTTTACCTAAGTCGTCCCCAGTTGATCCAGACACACACAAACCATAAACAAAGCAGTGCTTACCGTCAAACTTTCTTTATTCCACTCCGCTCGTGTTAATATTGAAATATTTGCCAAGGAACACTCAGGTAAGATGACGTAACATTAGTACAGCCTTCTATCTTTGCCTCTTTGCCTTTGTTTGCTCGCTGTTTTGCTGAACTCTCGTAGTTGAGTAAAGTTGGCAATACATTCACGGATTCGAACTTCCCGGGTCAATAACTCCTCAGCTAAACGTTGTTGCCACACAAATTACACCTCTTTTTAACCGTAGTAATGTAGACAAGCAGCTAGAACCTAAATGTCCCCGTAACGAGCTTTCCTTCGCAGTGGATAAAATACACTGATGTCTATGCGCCGGCCGGCGGCTGAGGGACAGATCCGAAGGGACCGTCTGCAAAGTGCAAACCCCGAAAAGCGTTACTACGAAAACACTATAGTGTCACCAAATTCAGTTTACACACCACTGCTGTCCTAATGGTTATACTACAACACTTATTTTGGGAAAACATTTTTTTTTTGCATATTCTTTATGATTATTATTTATGAAAAATATTCAATAACTTCACAGATTACTAATTAAATTGACACTGCATTGTTGCCAAATTCAGTTCACAACATCCTGTTGGTTAAAACAGTTATTTTGGATAAATATATTTTTGCATAATTTGCATGATTATTAATAATTATTATAAAAAATATTCAATTAATTCACTGTATTGTTGGCAAATTCTGTTCACACATCACTGCTGTCCTGATGGTACACTTTTCGGGAGAAAAAATTATTTTTGTATAACCTTTTATTATTACCTTTTTATCATTACAAATATTCACTAACTTCACTGTTGCACACTGCATTAATGCCTTATTCAAATACATCACTGATGGACACGGCAGTAACTTGATCTTTGTTGGAGACAACATTATATTTGTTAGAAATGCATGATCAAATAGCTTAATTTTTCAGTAATGTTTATTCATTCTTTATATAAACATGAAAATGAAGACAAAACCTTACATTTTCTGTATTTGTCTATATTTTCCAAAATGGTAAAAGCTACTCTTTTTTTCTTCTTCTTTTTTTTTTAAGTGTGCATGCTTGTCTCATGGCTACTGCCTATAAGCCAATCAAATGATATGTGCAAGGGATGACTAAATCAGTAGCCAATCAGTAGCAACTTTCAATTAATCTCTACCTGTATCACCCATGCATACATCAATATTGCTCCTGGTTGGCTAGTGAAGTCTGGGTAGAGATGGACTCATTTTTTTGTCTGTAAAAACATCGTCACAAGTAAATTTAAAATGGTTTAATAAATGAGATATTAAACCATCAAAAACAGTTCAAATAAAAAAAGGAATTACAAAAAAAAAAAAAAAACAGTGGTACACCATTAAAAATGCATGAATACGTTCATAATTAAAAAGTGGAATTTAATGTTGAAAATGCATTTTCTAAATATAAATAAATAAATTTTTTTGCTCTGCATATTGATAAATACACATGCATTTATATGTAGGCTATATAAAAAGGGACATATGATCACCCTATGTATATACAGGTCCTTGCACAGTTATGATTATAACATTTGGTATTAAATTATTAAGAGGTTTTTTGTGGTATCTAAACGATTCGGTCTGCAACAATAAGGCAATGTAACGTATTTTGGGAAATATCAAAATGCAATGTCATCATGTAATGTAATCATTTTGATTACTTGTGAGTAATTAACATGAATTAATAAAAAAGATATGTAATTAATCTGATCGATGGACAGCCCTAAATCATTTAAAGTTTTTTTTTTTTTTTAAGAAAACCGCTCTTGAAATACAACACCAGTACTGTCAGGATCAATCCGAAGGCCATGCAGGACTTAATAAAAGATAGAAGATGTCGGAGATGTCCTTTTACACTAATCAAGAGAAGAAATGGCCAGGCAAGGGTTAAGAAATGTAATAACCTCTGGAATAATTTAATATGCATTGTTTGCGCTGTCAAAAGTCTGTGATAAATCACATTTGATATTAAATATCTATAAGAAAATTCCCATGTCTCTATTGTTTCTGTATAGAAAATGCAGTTGTTCTTTTCTCCTTTTTCACACAGTGTATCAGGGCACATTTGATGACTATGATGGAGCCATTGGATTTGCCAATATAGCAAAAGTACAAGTTTGTGGTGAGTATATGGCTGATCGTGTAATAATGTGCGGCTAACGCCTTACCCATCTTTCCAAATTATTATTATTAATAACAGCATTTCTGCACTGTTCATGGTTTGTGTATTTAAAGCTTATCAGCCTTACAATGCTATAAATATGTATACGAATATAGTCAAGTAAATACAACTACAAATACATTTATTTTCCCATTATTAAATATTTTATGTATGATTTATTTATATTGCTCAGTGTTATCAATTTATGTGAAAACAGTTATGCCAAAAATGTACAGTATGTGAGCCCTTTACTATGTTATAAGGACCAAATGATAATAAGTCATGGGATAACTTAATTAATTTTCAAGGTACTTTTATGCATAAATTAATAGTTCAAATGTTATATCATAAATAGTAGAAGTGAAGACCAGTCTCCTCAGCTGAACAGAGCTGATCACACATGTTCTGTTAAAAAACAAATTGGTATAACAGTGAAAATTGTTACAATTTTATATTTAAAATGTACAGACATTTTAGGAAAGACATTATTTATCTGTTGACAGTGTGTCTTGAGCTGTAGATAATCAGTGATGAGGTGGCTTTGACACCTTTATATTAATGGTCCATATTTATTTAAAGATTTTACTTTTAATGGAATGCTATAATGATATGTCATTTTTTTCCAACAGTATCTTCATGCCCTTTCAAACCACATGTTTGTGGTTAATGGGTCAAATCCAAAAAGGCCTGCTATGGTAATATAAGATAGATTATAAAAACACATTGGGAAAGATGGAAATGCAAATAAAAAATCACTATAATTTTTCTTTTTAGAGAGTATTTCAAGATGCGCCGGAATAGACTTGTAAAGGAGGACTGGGTTAACATCAAGTGTGAGCCTGGACAGATACACACACCTTCCTAAAGATGCTACCAGTGGTGCGGTCTTTGCGATGCAGGTAATTCTATGAAACATATTAACGTTAGGATAGATGTGATAACACGTAAGACAAAACACATGTTCTTATGCCATGATCCGTACAGATGGCCAAGATGACGGGGTTTGAGATTGACTCATCAAAGGAATCTCTTCAAAGTTTAAGAAGAGACATGGCTGAATACATTCTAAGAGGATCAGGTATCATTGTTTAAATATATTTATGTGTACTTCTTACAAACTTAATATATATATATAATTTATTTCAGTCAGTTCCAAACATTGACTTCTGTTCCTTCTGTGGGAATAAAGACCGGCCAAAAACTGTGGATTTAAACTGATTAATATCCTGGCATGATTCAAAACTGAAAATAAAGTTCTGAAAGGTTGAAAGTAAGTGTTTGAAAACTCAAAATCTTACAAAAAAAAGTTTTGCAAGATCGAAAAATAAGATTTGCAAGCTTGCAAAATGTAAAAAAATTAAAAATATCTCTGCAAACATTATGTTGTTTTTGAGATTTCCTTCTTCAGAACTGCAACATTTTGTTTTACGATGTTGCGCAAACAATTTTTCAGAATTTGTCAGTGTTCTCCCACTGTATTAGTTTGTTTTCCAGGTTAGACTTGAATTTTAGTTAGACTATTTTCAGTTTTGAATCATGGCAGGATATTAATCCCATAGTGGATAATATGTAAAACATCTGGAGTGAAATTCCATGGATTATTTAATAGTAATTATAATTATTGTAATTGACTTTTATGCATCATAGGATTCCTAAAGTGAACATTTCCTTCATATAATTGACATATTTATCCCCTTATAGATTCAGTGTGGAACGAGATGGTTTCACATACGATGCCTGGGAATGAAAGATATCCCTTGGGTATTGTGTGCTATGTGCAAAAGCAAGTAAAGAGTTTGACAATATCGACTATATTTGGCTCTATAGAAAATGTCCCAGGAAAACCAGCAAGATTAGATGTGTGGGGGAAAAGCTGATGGTAATGCAAAGTGAGGTTTAAGTTTATAACTCATCTTTGTTATTTTGCATAATAAAACAATAAGTATAACCAACATGGCAGCAGTGATGTGTGAACTTAATTTGGAAACAATACATGGTATTACAGTGACGTTATTGAATCATTTTCATAAGAATCATAAAAATAAAAAAAGTATTGAAGAGAATGTGTTTTTTCACATTCTCTTCAATACTTTTTTTATTCACGGGGTAATTTTTTTTTTTTTTTTCATTTGAACAGTTTTTTTTTTTTGATTGAAACAACTTTTTTTGGAATTGAATGATTAAGACATGTATGTACATCCTACCCATGTATGGTCCAATCAAAAACAATGTTACTTCAATTAAAAAGGTTGCTTTAAACAACAACAAAAAAAAAAAACGGACTTCTATAAAAGAAAACATTTTCAATCAAAGAAAAGCAGTGAAGTGAAGTTTTTTTTAATTGAAAATATATTTTTTGATTCAAATACTTTTTTTCTTTGATCGAAAAGTTTTTTTTCATTGAAGTGAAGGTTTTTTTAATTGAAAATATATTTTTTGATTGAAGCAACCTTTTTTTTTTTGATTGCATAATAAAGAAACAAAACTACCTTCATATCTTTATAGTTTTATAATAATAATGCTGTGTCTTAATGTTCTTCTGTTTGTTTCCCTTTGGTTTACAGATATACAGGTGAAACTCGAAAAATGTGAATATTGTGCAAAAGTTAGTGTATTTCAGTAATTCAGTGAAACTAATATATTTAGTAGGCCTATAACTACATATGCATTTCAGAGCGCCAACATTTCTGTATTTAAAATCCTTTTTTTATTATTATTGATTTCATGTAATATTCTTATTTTCTGAGATTTCGAATTCGGGGTTTTCATAAGCTGTAAACCATAATCACCACGATATTCTAATTTTTCCAGTTTCACATGTATGTTGTGTTACTTAAAGTAAATGTTTAAATAGCATTTATGTTTGTGTTGTGTTATATTGTTATGCTATGGTGTTAGCGATGATTCTGCACATTAATGTATGATGTGTTATGATGTGTTATGATGTGTTATGATGTGTTATGATGTGTTATGATGTGTTATGATGTGTTATGATGTGTTATGATGTGTTATGATGATGAGGGCCAGAAAGTCCACTGTTTGGTCCCAGTCCGGCCCCTGGCTATGAGGACATTTTCAGGAAGATTAAAATAGTTCTTCTTTTGCTTTCCTTTTATTTCAGACATACCAGAGGTTTAATATTAAAAAAAAAATCATATTTGACTTGTATTTGACTTACTTTATACATTTTTTTATCTTCTTGCCAAATAAATGTAAGTTTATTATTAACAGACCATGTTTTTGAAAGAATTAAAAATACATCTTACTACAATTAGGCCTACATCTTCAGTACATATGAAAGCAAGTATTTGTAAGAATGGTAATCTGTACAATGTAATGGATGTATAATTTAATATCTTACCCCCACGTTCTTTCTAGTTTGTCTTTTATTTTTCAGTTTTCAGCTAATCACCATTAACTCTTATTTTCTATACAAAGCTGTATATCATAAACATGTCATCTCTGTACTTTTTGAAATAAAACAATGCTCGCTTCCTCGTTCTCATGCATCACATGAAAAAAAGTTGAGTCTCTGATCCAAAACCCACAATAGATGGCGCTAATTCGAGCCGCCAATAAAGAAGAAGAAGAAGAAGAAGAAGAAGAAGAAGAAGAAGAAGAAGAAGAGTCTTCTGAGGCGAGGAGAGCAGTTCACGGTATTTCTCATCTTTACACACCCACCACACACACTTTATACAGTTTGATTAAGCGACAGGCTCATTTCTGTATTGTTTTCATCGATCACAGCGATACTTGTGCGTCTTTTCTGGCGTCTTCCTTCTGAAATACACATTTAGTGCAGCAGCAGCGAGCCTGAGGAGAATATGTGGAGTTCAGACCTGAGCGAGTGTGTGTGTGTGTGTGTGTGTGTGTGTGTGTGTGATTGTCTCGATGTTTGGAGTGAGAACTGTTACTGAATAAGAGTTAAAGTTTGAGATCTGTGAGAGGAATTGATGCTGCTGCGCCGTTTTATGGTAACAAATCAAATTTGTTACTTAATATACTGCAACAGATACGGCTAAAAGCTTCACATTGAGTTTATAATGAGTTTTTAGGATAATTGTCAATTTTGTGTAAAATAACATTAGTGCAATGAATCTAGTTACTACAAAATCAAAATATATTTTCGATATTGACATAATGCTGCTGTAGTTAGATGAGGTAGTTAATTAAGATGAATACATTTAGTGTTTTTTCATTTAATTTTATTTTATGTTTTATCCTTGTCATGTTGTGAGAAGCAACAGTATTTTTTTAGCAACGTTTTATTTTATCTTTATCAAATCCAATGTGTTTCTTACTTCACATTGTTAAAATATGCTGGAACAGATACAGCTAAATACTTCACATTGAGCTTAAATAATGAGTTTTAATCTAATAACATTAGTGCAATAAATGTAGTTGCTACAAAATCTAAATATATTTTCGATATTGACATTATGCTGCTGTAGTTATTTATATGAGGTGGTTAATTAAGATGAATGCCATTTTATATATATATATATATATGTATATATATATATTAAATGTTTTATCCTTGTCATGTTGTGGGAAGCAACAGTATTGTCTTTCAGTATAGCAGTTTAACAGGCTTTTATCATGTATCCTGACTCAAATGATGTGTTTCTAACAGCAAACGCTCAGAATAAAGTGAGATGATCTGCTGATGATCCTGAATGGCTTGTTGAATGAGTGTTGATAGTCTGAGGATCATCAATATTAACAGATCTGCTGAAAACACTCTTTATTTCATGACAATAGTGCCTGTTTTCTCCTCATTTATTATGCTGATGTCTTCAGATCTCCTGTAAACTGACACTTAAAGCTCATTTCATTGGTGTCAGCAGACTGACACTATTATTTGTTATTTCTAGATATCTGCCTAAATTGTAATGGAAAAAGCAGGATAGTGTTCTGGTTAGCCATAAAATAAGTTATACATTTGCATCAGTTACTTTATTTCAGACAAACAGACATAAATGGTTAGATGTGATATTTCGTATAAAAATAAACTCAGGAACTGATATAATTTTTTGTTTTGTCAGATCAATCACATCATCAGTGAAGCTCCTCCCACTCCAATCACATCATCAGTGAAGCTCCTCCCACTGCAATCACATCATCAGTTAAGCTCCTCCCACTGCAATCACATCATCAGTGAAGCTCCTCCCACTCCAATCACATCATCAGTGAAGCTCCTCCCACTGCAATCACATCATCAGTGAAGCTCCTCCCACTGCAATCACATCATCAGTGAAGCTCCTCCCACTGCAATCACATCATCAGTGAAGCTCCTCCCACTGCAATCACATCATCAGTTAAGCTCCTCCCACTGCAATCACATCATCAGTGAAGCTCCTCCCACTGCAATCACATCATCAGTGAAGCTCCTCCCACTGCAATCACATCATCAGTGAAGCTCCTCCCACAGTAATTCACCAATAAATGCTGTAAATTCCCATCAGCTACAAGTGAAGACGAGCATGAAAGCTTCAGGAAGAGCTGAAATCTGCCAAGACTGAGTTTATTAAAGAGGACAGTGAGAACACGAGTGATCCAGAACCTGCAGAATGAAACACACTGAAGATCCTGAAGAACAAAGAGGTTGGTGTTTATTCTTCATTCATTCATGATGCTGGAGAACATTCATGTTAGAAACATTCAAGCACTTCACCACATTTTTTTAAATGGGTACAGGATTTTATTAGGGCCCAAGCCCAAAGGGCGAAGGCCCTATTGTTTTCCTTAGGATTATTTATTAGGGCCCAAGCCCAAAGGGCGAAGGCCCTATTGTTTTCCTTAGGATTATTTATTAGGGCCCAAGCCCAAAGGGCGAAGGCCCTATTGTTTTCCTTAGGATTATTTATTATTATTATTATTATTATTAGGGCCCAAGCCTTGAAAAGGCGAAGGCCCTATTGTTTTCCTAAGGATTATTATTATTATTATTATTTTACTACCTTTTGGGCACTTTTGGGGCTCTTAACGTGCTCAAAAACTCTTGAAACTTTGCACACGGGTCAGAACCCGCGGCCATCAGGGCCGGGCTGAAGCTGGTACCCGGGCGTGGCAGGGGGGCTCGACAGCGCCCCCTGCAGGGTTTCCGCGGGGTTGTAAAAGGTAGTAAAAGGTAGTAAATTAAATTATGCCAAATTAAGGCCAGTAAAAAGTAGTAAAAAGTAGTAAACGTCATCTGACGAAGTAGTAAATTTTCGAACCCCCATCCAACTAGGCCTATGAGTTTCAATTTGTGTTAAGTGCAGGACTTTGTTCTAAAATTCGCGTGGATTTATTTATATGTTGCGAGTAGGACCTGTGCGATATCATGTGACGTGGTGTTTGTTCGTTCGCGCGCGCTGAAACAAACTGGGTACCCGGCTGGCCTGGCTTGCTGCCCAACCTGTTCGCGAGTTCGCTTCTATTTCAGTCATCAGTCGGCCGCCAAAGCCATATTTGATCGGTGAGTAGCCTAATGTAGACGACTGACTGCTACGCCTGTGACAGGGTGCATGTTAACTGAAAGAAGGAACAGAGAGAGAGCCCCGGCTGCGCGCGCGCACTCAATTCACTCTTGCTCTCTCTCCCTCGCTCATATTAATCAAAATCAATTGACAGACACGATGGTAAAAGGTCGGAAGACCGAAGTTTCACGTGGCGCAATTGGAAATTTATTTCCCGCTGTGTGTGAATTGTGCTAAAAAAACGTTGCCTTATCTTTTCTCACGGCGTGTGCCACATTCAGCTGACATAACCACACTTTCAATAAAGGAAAAATCTATCCTAAAAAAAAACTATTTGTTGACACAAATTTTGTGCGATGTCCTAACTGATGGGATAACCACACAATGCGTACACGTCCGCTAATGACGCGTCACTTTAATGAATGGTTAACACAACGGATCTGTCCTCATGGGACTTCTGAATCGGTAACACAATATGGTTCCATTTATTAAAATCTAGTTAACTACATTAGTTAACATGAACTATTAATAAACTGCACGTCTACATCATTAATTAATCTTTCTTAATGTCAATTTCACCATATAGCCTACATTATTGAAATCAAAAGTTGTATTTGTTAACATTAGTTAATGCACTGTGAAGTAATATGAACAAACAATTCATGTATGTTGTAAACTGCGTAGTATTTTCAGGTTATTTATGTTATAATGTGTAGAAACATTGCAAAAAAAAAAAAAATTAGTTTAGACTGGAGTGAGGTGAAACCAGAAAAAAAGTGCAAAGCAAGTTGTTATCTAGCAGCAATTTTTGTTATTTAATTTTAAAAAAAAAAAGTATCTGGCAGCTAATTCTGTTAAATTTTACAGTATATGGTAGAAAATTAGACTTCAATAAACTTTTAAAATAAACTTTTTAATGCTCCGTTTTTATTCTACTTTTTGATATTGATATGATTATACCAAAACAATTATCACGTCCAGCAAAGAAGTATTTTTTTTTTTAAAAAGGGCAAGAAAGGATAAGTGTCTGTCGGCCACCACCGAAGACCAATTTTGACCAAGGAAAAAACCCTGGACATTATGGGGAAATGCAAGTTTTCGAAGATATTTCATTACTTTACTTGTCTCTATATACGCCACTACAGTTGCATCTTGAAGTCGTGATGGTATTAAAAAATATAGTGAAGGTATTAAATTCATTTTAAGAATTTCTGTGTATACCCTGTATTAAATGAAAGATAAAATATGATAGAGCAATAGAATGAACAGTGACAGAAACAGAAGCATGCTTTTTAGCAGGATTAATTAAGCATGAAAATATCTGAAGGAAATATATATTTGATGAACAAATTAAGCCAACTAATATGATTTATATTCTTTTGGTTTATCTACTAATACATATAAAAATTACAAATGCAGTGAAAATTCAGGGATCGGTTACGGTATCGATATCGGCGAGTACCAAAAATGAAAGTATTGGTATCCGTCTCGTTCTGCAAAAAGTGGTATCGTGCATCCCTAATTGAAAATATTTAACGGGTTCGCGTGAGGGAGGAGCAAAGCAGTGCCATATTTGAAGCACATTTAGAGATGTGATTAAATAAATTGCTGTTTTGGGATAGTAATTTCACTGCTTAAGTCTGTGTGTGTGAGAATGTGTGTTTGTGGGTAAGTGTGTGTGATGTGACACACTTTATTATTGATCTTTATTAAAGTTTATGGCTGTTAAGTGTCATTTGTTTTTAAGTGCCAAGGTTATTATTCACCTTATTAGGGCTAAGGGCTAACGTAATGGTTAGGATAACTCAAGGGCTAGGGTTAAAGGGGTCATATAATGCCATTTTTGTACAAGTTAATATGAATCTTTAGGGTCTAAATGAAAACTTTGTAATATACTTTTATCAAAAAGTCTCATTAGTATTTTAAGAAAACACTCATTTTACCAGCTCAAAAATAGCTCTGTTTTCAGCACGCCGTTTCAGTGCACAATCACATGCCTTTAAATGATAATAAGCTTTGGTCACCCCGCCCCTCTGCGTACACAGTTTTTAATAACACAATAACCATAACGCGTTGTTCATTATAAACGTGGGATTATGAATTATATTGAGAACATTGTAACGTTACATAGAATATATGTCGTGTTGGTAGTAAAAAATATTGTGGAGGTAGTAAAAAAGGTAGTAAAAGGTAGTAAATTCATCTCTATGATTCCTGCATAAACCCTGCCCCTGGAACGCGGTCCGAAAACTTGGTCCATAAATCAAACACGCTTGCATGGAATAATATGAAACTCGGTACACATATAGATCTCATCGGTTCATATATCCTTCATGCTCTGATTTTTTACCCCAGCCCAACAGGATGTCGGCTATTTAGGGTTGTTTGGAAAACCCATGCTCAGGAATTCGAAATACTCCTCCTAGAGAATTCAAACACACGGCACGAAACTCGGTCAGCATGAAGTCAAGACACTGAGGATGAAAAATTGCCAGGGGATTTTTGATATCTCGAACGCTTTGGCCGTGGCGAGGAAACGAATTTATGGCGAGAAACAAGAAACAGGAAGTGTGTTATAACTTCAGCATACATTAACTGATCTTGATGAAACTTCAGCAGTGTGTTCGTTGTAAGAGGCCGATCACATGGATGTGACTATTGTGAGTCAAAGTTATAGCGCCACCAACTGGCAGCAGGAAGTGTGTCACTTTCAAAATGCTTTGAAATCACCCTCTTATTTTTACCCGATTTGCTTCAAACTTCATCTGTATAATGTAAAAACACGGCAGATGTAGACCTGTGAAAGGATTGTTTAATATCTAAGATAATGTTGCCATGGCAACGCATCAAACTTTAATATTCTTTTTTGATGCTTTTGAGACTCTTAGCATGCTTGAAATTGCATGAAACTCGACAGACACATCTCATTTATTAGCTAGTAGACACGTGCAAAGTTTCAGAAACGGGCGTGGTGAGGGGCTCAGTAGCGCCACCTTTAGTCAAAAATGGGGTATTAGTTTTACCTACAGTAACAAAAATCGGTATGGATATTCGTCTCCTCGAGCCGGACAACTTTCTAATTGACAGTCATTAGCTCCGAACAACACAAAGTCAGATATTTTGGTTTGAATATGATTTTCAGGAGAATTTTCTCCCTCTGTCTCTGTGTGTGGGGGGGTTGGGGAATTTGACTATTATTTTTTTAATGGTGTTCAAGGTTTCAGGGGCTTTTGGGGCCCTTAACGTGCTTGAAAACTCTTGAAACTTTGCACACAGGTCAGCGCCCACAGCCATCAGGCCCGGGCTGAAGCTGGTATCCGGGCGTGGCAAGGGGGCTCAACAGCGCCCCCTTGAACGGGGTCCCCAAAACTTGGTCCATAGATCAAACACGCTTGCATGAATTAATCTGAAACTCAATACACATATAGATCTCATCGGGCCGAACAACCTACCCTCGGTCAAGTTTTACGCCAGCCCAACAGGAAGTCGGCTATTATGGGTTGTTTGGAGAACGCTTGCTCAGGAATTTGAAGTACTTCTCCTAGAGATTGCATCCGTTTACCGCCAAACTCGGTCAGCTTGAGGTCAACACATTGAAGATGCTAAATTGCGGACGGATTTTTGATATCTCGAACGGTTTGGCCGTGGCGAGGAAACGAATTTATGGCGAGAAAAGAGAAACACGAAGTGTTATAACTTCTGCATACATTAACTGATCTTGATGAAACTTCAGCAGTGTGTTCGTGGTAAGAGGCCAATCAGATGGATGTAACTATTGTGAGTCAAAGTTATAGCGCCACCAACTGGCAGCAGGAAGTGTGTCACTTTCTAAATGCTTTTGACAAAAGTGGGGGGGTTAGTTTTATCTACAGTAACAAAACTCGATATGTATATTGTACTCTTCGACAACTTTCTAATTTACCGTAATTAGCTACGACCAACAGGAAGTTAGATATTTTGGTTTGAAAATTGTCATTTTATGTGTCTCTCTCTGAGCCTACGTCTCTGTGTGTGTGTCTGTGAGTGTGGGGAGGGGGAGGGGGAGGGGGGCTAGATTAACCATTTCACTGCTGTGTGGTTTTGCCTGCATTAAAAAGGAAAATAAATGGCTTACGCCTTGTATTTTTTAAATAGGTTTTATTAATAAGTAAAGGCATATAACCAAATTAATTGTAGTGCATTGAAAATAGTTTTATATAATTCGTTTATTAATTAAATTAACTTGGTCCATAAACTTGGTCTGAAAATTTGGTCCATAAATCAAACACACTTGCATGTAATATTATGAAACTCGGTATATAGATCTCATCGGGCCAAACAACTTTAAGCCAGCCCAAAAGGAAGTGGGATTTTGGTCTGAATGTGAATGTTTTGCAAAACCAGCCTCTACATTTTTACCCACTCCTCTTAAGTGGTTTATTTTATTCCCACCAAACTTTTTTAACATGATGAAAATACATTAAAGAAGCATAATTTTGAATATCTATTGAATATCTCAAATTGTTTTGCTATGGCGAGGGATTAAAATCATGTCAAAAAAATAAACACTAAAAGCCTCATATCTTTTAAAAATTTAATTATACACCATTTATTTCTAGATACAATTATAGAAATAACAGAACTAAACCCATTTTATTCTTGTTTTCAATTTAAGAATAATGTAAAAGTTTAAAAACAGCCAGGATTCACTATTCAGTCAAAAAATAAATATATCAAGTAATACATAGGGCTATACTGCCCTCTTGTGTTCAAAATCAGGTAGGCCTATTGTATTTAAATATATAAGGTAGCCTATGTGACTCCGAGAACATTTTCTCACCGGTTATTTGACGTGTAACACCGCCGGGGGGCTTTTAAATCGCTAAGTTAAAAGTGAAAGTAAAGTAAGGACGTCCGCATGGATATTTATAGTGGTGGCGCTCGCAGTGCGCTCGAATGAATTTCTATGGAAGTAGAAATGAAAAAAAGTTCGCTCTGTTTTGCTCGCTTGTCGGACGCGCACCGTTATGAATGCCAGTGCAGCCACATACTTTTTAGTGTCACCAAAGAGTATAGAAGAACAAGAGGCGAAACTTTGATGCTTTTTTGGTAACAGCTAACCGCTTCGGTAGCGCGGCCGCCATTTTGGGGTGAAAATTCCAACTGGAGTGACTGAACAACAACACAGATAACAGTTTTTTGAGGTAGTTTTTTCTTGCATTAGTGAGTATTTCCATTTTATGCAACTTTACACATCTACTATTATTAGTTACCAACTCCACTAGGCCTGAAATATATTTTGTACGTTTTAATCCCCTGGATCATGCTACAAACATGATGACCTTAACATGATGCATTGCTGTGTCCGTTATCATATAATTGCCACTTTGGACAGTGGCTGTGTTTTTTTTTGTTTACATAGGCTTGCATGAATGAGACAGTGGATGTTTATGGATTGGTCATTGACTCTTTGAGTAAATCGATTCGTTCAAAATGCTGAATCATTTGAGTCTCTTACAGCGACAAGAGTTTAACCCTTGTTCAAGTTTAAGGCCTTGTCTTTTTGGATATATATATTTTTTTTAAATTCCAAAATATGCATACAACCCATATATTTTAAATGTATTGTTTGCTTTAAATTAAATTAAGATTGTATGTTCATCTGAATTATAAATAATGTATTCCTGTATAAAATAAAAACACATTTGAACTTTATTTCTTAATCAATGTAGAATGTGTAATTGAAAAATAAACAGATTAGGGCTCCGAAGACAATAAATGAAAATCAATGCGATATGGTGAATGTCCAAAAGATGGCTCCCACAGACTGTTTTTAAATGAGGTTGGATAAATATGTTTTGCTTTTAGACAGTGTGTGCGTGTGATTTTAGTTGGGTGACAGTTGTAGGTTACAGTTTGACAGGAGTTTACAGTTTGACAAAAGCACTTTGTTGTGTTTTATTGCGACTGTACACACATATAAGTAAACAATTTGCAGTTTGAATGATGTCCTCTATGAACAAAATGACAGAGTATGTTTTTATGTGTAACAATGTTCAATCTCACACACACACACACACACACACACACACACACACACACACACACACACACATATTGCATCATTGCAATCTTGACATCGCAGCCTGTTCATTATAGCCTTAATAATATATAATGATAAAATAGTCAACCTAACATTACCTAACACTAGTGCCTATTCTTTAGATACTAGTGCTTATTCTTTAGATATTCTTTTGAATACGTATTAGTAGCTAATGAATAAGTACTGGTATCTATTTAATAGGTACTAGTATCTAATGACTTAGTACTAGTATTTATTGAATAAATACTAGTATCTATTAATAGGTACTAGTATCTAAAAGGTCATTTTCTCTCTCTCTCTCTCTCTCTCTGAGCCAATATGGCAAGCCGTTTTAACATTTAATCATTTTAACCTACTAGTCTCTATTTTCATGCTACTAGTACTTATTTTTTAGATACTAGTATCTATTCCATTAAGTACTAGTACTTATTCATTAGCGACTAGTGCTTATTCTGTTTAGAATATTCAAAGTGCTTATTAAATTTTTATGCTAATTTATATTTTCAGAGCAGAAAATCCGATTTTTCTGCTTATTCAATATTGCATCTAAAATGTAAGTGACTTGACGTGTGTGTGTGTGTGTGTGTGTGTGTGTGTGTGTGTGTGTGTGTGAGAGAGAGAGAGAGAGAGAGATTGTGTCTGTTACAGTGACAAGAGTTTAACCCTTTAAGGCCTTGTCTTTTTGGATATATATCTTTTTT
Source organism: Rhinichthys klamathensis goyatoka (assembly GCF_029890125.1). Taxonomy (NCBI): domain Eukaryota; kingdom Metazoa; phylum Chordata; class Actinopteri; order Cypriniformes; family Leuciscidae; genus Rhinichthys; species Rhinichthys klamathensis. The sequence goes on along the minus strand of NW_026606846.1, from coordinate 386,049 downwards.
TATTACAAAATGTGCATACAACCCATATATTTTAAATGTATTGTTTGCTTTAAATTAAATTAAGATTGTATGCTTGGTAATTTAACCTAAATAAATTTAAAATGAATGTGCTATATTTCAGATTAATATAGCCTATTTGTTTTCCTTCATTTTAATCAACACTAACTTTATTCTCATCTGAATTATAAATAACTTATTTCTGTATAAAATAAAAAATCCCGAATAATCCAGACCAACCAGAGCGCACTATTTCTACAACATCATCAGTGCTGAAGCGGAACTACCAAAGCCGTTCGGCAGATAGCGAGCAGATATTTTGATATTTTGTGTCACGTTGTGCACAATAACCCTAAAGGCACCAGGGTGGCGGTGCCACCGGCTTTTTATATATATATATATATATATATATATATATATATATATATATATATATATATATATAAATATAGCTGCGAGCAGCGATGAAGGGCCAAAGCCGGCGGCACCGCCACCCCGGTGCCTTTAGGTAACTAAAGGCACCGGGGTTGCGGTGGCACCGGCTTGGGCCCGTAATCGCTGCTCGCAGCTATATTTATTATTATTATTATTATTATTATTATTTTTCTGCTACCTTTTGGACACTTTTGGAGGCCTTAACATGCTCAAAAACTCCTGAAACTTTGCACACATGTCAGAACCCGCGGCCATCAGGGCCGGGCTGAAGATGGTACCCGGGCGTGGCAGGGGGGCTCGACAGCGCCCCCTGGAACGGGGTCCGAAAACATGGTCCATAAATCAAACACGCTTGCATGTAATAATATGAAACTCGGTACACATGTAGATCTCCTCGTTTCATATATACTTCACACTCTTACTTTTTACCCCAGCCCAACAGGAAGTCGGCTATTTAGGGTTGTTGGTAAAACACACGCAATGGAATGTGAAATACTCCTCCTAGAGAATTCAAACAAACGGCACGAAACTCGGTCAGCATGAAGTCAAGACATTGAGGATGAAAGTTTGCGAGGGGATTTTTGATATCTCGAACGGTTTGGCCGTGGCGAGGAAACGAATTTATGGCGAGAAACAACAAACAAGAAGTGCGTTATAACTTCTGCATACATTAACTGATCTTGATGAAACTTCAGCAGTGTGATCGCTGTAAGAGGCCGATCACATGGATGTGACTATTGTGAGTCAAAGTTATAGCGCCACCAACTGGCAGCAGGAAGTGTGTCACTTTCTAAATGCTTTTGACAAAAGTGGGGGGGGTTAGTTTTATCTACAGTAACAAAACTCGATATGTATATTGTACTCTTCGAGCCGGACAACTTTCTAATTTACCGTAATTAGCTACGACCAACAGGAAGTCAGATATTTTGGTTTGAATGTGGATTTCAGATTCTGAGTTTTTAGCTACTCCTCCTAAGTAGTTTATTTTATTCATGCCAAACTTTTTCAACATGATGAAAATACATTGAAGATGCTAAATTGTGAACAGATATTGAATATCTCAAACGGTTTTGCTATGGTTGAGGGATTCAAGTAATGTCAAAAAAAGAATCAGGGCATGTCTCATATCTTTCTAAAATGTAATTATACACCATTTATTTTTATATAAAATTATACAAATATTAGAACTAAACCCATTTTATTCCTTTTTTTCAATTTAAGAATTATTTTTAAGTTTAAAAACAGCCAGAATGGTTGTTTAGTCAAAAATAATAATAATCCAAATCATATATAGTGCTATACTGCCCTCTTGTGTTCAAAATCAGGTAGGCCTATTGAATTTATAAATATTTATATATTAGGGATGTTACTATGGGAATATTTTCCCACCGGTTAATCAACGTGTGATTGTGTAAACCAATTGTGTAAACCTCCCGCTGGGGGGTTTAAAAACACTAACTTGAAAGCGAAAGTATAATATGGACGTCCGCACAGACATTGAAATGGTGGCGCTCGAATGAATTCCTATGGAAGTAGAAATTAACTAAACGTTCGCTCTGTTCTGCTCGCTCGTCGCCATGGACGCGCACCATTATGAATGCCAGTGCAGCCGCATACTTTTTAGTGTCACTAAAATTAGTGCAATTTCGGGGGCCGATTGCTTGAATTGTGAGTTCAATAGTCTATTATTTTTCACGGAAAACACAACAATAAAAGAGTACAATGACAGATTCGCTTAAATAGGCGTTTTTACATAAAATAGCCTATTCCGTCATCATCTTTTCAGTCAGCTCTTCACTCTCGTGATTAATGAAATTTGACTCCTGTTGCTGATATTTGCTGCAACTTTCGTTCAGCTCACAATTTAGTAAGCAAACACGTTTCAAATGTGTTTTTATTTTATTTTTGTGTATGTGTGTGTATATGTATGTATATATATAAATATAGCTTATGTTTCAAATATGAGTTAATTAACAATCGTTGGAAAGAATGATACTTTTAAACATAACACTAAACCGTCATTAGGTGTCGCCAGGCGACCGTCTTAATGAGCGAGTCATTGATTCATTCGTTTGAACGACTGAGTCATTCATGAATGAGATAGATGTTTATGGATTGATTGGTCATTGAATCTTTGAGTCAACCGATTCGTTCAAAATGCTGAATCATTCAGTAATGAGAACGCGTTGCTGTGAGATGCGCGATGGTTCTGCTGTGATCTTTGTTTAACTATTTTCGCTGCTGAAACAGAAAAAAAGTCAATATTGCATGTAAAATGTAAGTGATTTGACTTGTGTGTGTGTGTGTGTGATTGTGTGTGTGATTGTGTCTGTTACAGTGATAAGAGTTTAACCCTTGTTAAACTTTAGGCCTTGTCTTTTTGGATATATATCTTTTTATATTAAAAAATAGTCATACAACCCATATATTTTAAATGTATTGTTTGCTTTAAATTACATTAAGATTGTATGTTTGGTAATTGAACCTGAATGAATTTTAAATGAATGTGCTATATTTCAGATCATATATTTGTTTTCCTTAAAATTTGAACTAACACTAACTTTATTCTCATCTGAATGATAGATTATTTATTTCTGTATAAAATAAAAACACATTTGATTTTTCTTTTTTAATCAATGTAGAATGTGTAACTGAAAAAATAAACAGATTAGGGCTCTGTTTGATGACAAGAAATGAAAACCAATGCGATATGATGAATGTCCAAAAGATGGCTCCCACAGACTGTTTTTAAATAGGATTGTTTGATATTTTTTGCTTTTAAACTGTGTGTGTGTGTGTGTGTGTAAGAGATTTTGGTTGGGTGACAGTTGTAGTTTACAGTTTGACAAGAGTTTATAGCTTGACAAAAGCACAATGTTGTGTTTTATTGCAAGTGTACACAAATATAAGTAAACACTTTGCAGTTTGAATAATGTCCTGTATGAACAAAAGGACGGAGTATGTTTTTATGTCTACATTGTTCAATTACGCCACACACACACACACACACACAAACACACACACACACACACACACACACACACACACACACACACACAAACACTATTTTTCTAATCAGATCAGGCAAGTAATATTCTGTCTTGTCTCTTAAAAAAACAATATATATATATTTATGTATATATATATATATATATATATATATGTGTGTGTGTGTGTTTGTGTGTGTATATATGTAAATATAGCTGCGAGCAGCGATGAAAGGGCCAAAGCCGGCGGCACCGCCACCCCGGTTATAGCGCCACCAACTGGCAGCAGGAAGTCTGTCACTTTCAAAAAGCTTTGAAATCACCTGATTGCTTCAAACTTCACTACTATGATGTAAACACACGGCAGATGTAGACCTGGATGTAGACCTGACCTTTCAGAAGGTTGCTCTCGCATACTTTGTGGTTGATATGTGCCCTCAATGCACACTTTTGCAGAGCCCACACTGATACAAGCTCTACAGCACACTTCTTTTCGACAGTCAAAGCAGGGTTACGTTTTTGCACGTCGTGCACAATAACCCTAAAGGCACCAGGGTGGCGGTGCCACCGGCTTTATATATATATATATATATATATATATATATATATATATATATATATATATATATATATATATATATATATATATATATAAATATAGCTGCGAGCAGCGATGAAGGGCCAAAGCCGGTGGTACCGCCACCCCGGTGCCTTGCGGTGCCACCGGCTTGGGCCCGTAATCGCTGCTCGCAGCTATATTTATTATTATTATTATTATTATTATTATTTTTCTGCTACCTTTTGGACACTTTTGGAGGCCTTAACATGCTCAAAAACTCCTGAAACTTTGCACACATGTCAGAACCCGCGGCCATCAGGGCCGGGCTGAAGATGGTACCCGGGCGTGGCAGGGGGGCTCGACAGCGCCCCCTGGAACGGGGTCCGAAAACATGGTCCATAAATCAAACACGCTTGCATGTAATAATATGAAACTCGGTACACATGTAGATCTCCTCGTTTCATATATACTTCACACTCTTACTTTTTACCCCAGCCCAACAGGAAGTCGGCTATTTAGGGTTGTTGGTAAAACACACGCAATGGAATGTGAAATACTCCTCCTAGAGAATTCAAACAAACGGCACGAAACTCGGTCAGCATGAAGTCAAGACATTGAGGATGAAAGTTTGCGAGGGGATTTTTGATATCTCGAACGGTTTGGCCGTGGCGAGGAAACAAAATTATGGCGAGAAACGTGAAACAGGAAGTGTGTCATAACTACTGCATACATTAACTGATCTTGATGAAACTTCAGCAGTGTGATCGCTGTAAGAGGCCGATCACATGGATGTGACTATTGTGAGTCAAAGTTATAGCGCCACCAACTGGCAGCAGGAAGTGTGTCACTTTCTAAATGCTTTTGACAAAAGTGGGGGGGTTAGTTTTATCTACAGTAACAAAACTCGATATGTATATTGTACTCTTCGAGCCGGACAACTTTCTAATTTACCGTAATTAGCTACGACCAACAGGAAGTCAGATATTTTGGTTTGAATGTGGATTTCAGATTCTGAGTTTTTAGCTACTCCTCCTAAGTAGTTTATTTTATTCATGCCAAACTTTTTCAACATGATGAAAATACATTGAAGATGCTAAATTGTGAACAGATATTGAATATCTCAAACGGTTTTGCTATGGTTGAGGGATTCAAGTAATGTCAAAAAAAGAATCAGGGCATGTCTCATATCTTTCTAAAATGTAATTATACACCATTTATTTTTATATAAAATTATACAAATATTAGAACTAAACCCATTTTATTCCTTTTTTTCAATTTAAGAATTATTTTTAAGTTTAAAAACAGCCAGAATGGTTGTTTAGTCAAAAATAATAATAATCCAAATCATATATAGTGCTATACTGCCCTCTTGTGTTCAAAATCAGGTAGGCCTATTGAATTTATATATATTTAATTTATATATTAGGGATGTTACTATGGGAATATTTTCCCACCGGTTAATCAACGTGTGATTGTGTAAACCAATTGTGTAAACCTCCCGCTGGGGGGTTTAAAAACACTAACTTGAAAGCGAAAGTATAATATGGACGTCCGCACGGACATTGAAATGGTGGCGCTCGAATGAATTCCTATGGAAGTAGAAATTAACTAAACGTTCGCTCTGTTCTGCTCGCTCGTCGCCATGGACGCGCACCATTATGAATGCCAGTGCAGCCGCATACTTTTTAGTGTCACTAAAATTAGTGCAATTTCGGGGGCCGATTGCTTGAATTGTGAGTTCAATAGTCTATTATTTTTCACGGAAAACACAACAATAAAAGAGTACAATGACAGATTCGCTTAAATAGGCGTTTTTACATAAAATAGCCTATTCCGTCATCATCTTTTCACTCAGCTCTTCACTCTCGTGATTAATGAAATTTGACTCCTGTTGCTGATATTTGCTGCAACTTTCGTTCAGCTCACAATTTAGTAAGCAAACACGTTTCAAGTGTGTTTTTATTTTATTTTTGTGTATGTGTGTGTATATGTATGTATATATATAAATATAGCTTATGTTTCAAATATGAGTTAATTAACAATCGTTGGAAAGAATGATACTTTTAAACATAACACTAAACCGTCATTAGGTGTCGCCAGGCGACCGTCTTAATGAGCGAGTCATTGATTCATTCGTTTGAACGACTGAGTCATTCATGAATGAGATAGATGTTTATGGATTGATTGGTCATTGAATCTTTGAGTCAACCGATTCGTTCAAAATGCTGAATCATTCAGTAATGAGAACGCGTTGCTGTGAGATGCGCGATGGTTCTGCTGTGATCTTTGTTTAACTATTTTCGCTGCTGAAACAGAAAAAAAGTCAATATTGCATGTAAAATGTAAGTGATTTGACTTGTGTGTGTGTGTGTGTGTGATTGTGTGTGTGATTGTGTCTGTTACAGTGACAAGAGTTTAACCCTTGTTAAACTTTAGGCCTTGTCTTTTTGGATATATATCTTTTTATATTAAAAAATAGTCATACAACCCATATATTTTAAATGTATTGTTTGCTTTAAATTACATTAAGATTGTATGTTTGGTAATTGAACCTGAATGAATTTTAAATGAATGTGCTATATTTCAGATCATATATTTGTTTTCCTTAAAATTTGAACTAACACTAACTTTATTCTCATCTGAATGATAGATTATTTATTTCTGTATAAAATAAAAACACATTTGATTTTTCTTTTTTAATCAATGTAGAATGTGTAACTGAAAAAATAAACAGATTAGGGCTCTGTTTGATGACAAGAAATGAAAACCAATGCGATATGATGAATGTCCAAAAGATGGCTCCCACAGACTGTTTTTAAATAGGATTGTTTGATATTTTTTGCTTTTAAACTGTGTGTGTGTGTGTGTGTGTAAGAGATTTTGGTTGGGTGACAGTTGTAGTTTACAGTTTGACAAGAGTTTATAGCTTGACAAAAGCACAATGTTGTGTTTTATTGCAAGTGTACACAAATATAAGTAAACACTTTGCAGTTTGAATAATGTCCTGTATGAACAAAAGGACGGAGTATGTTTTTATGTCTACATTGTTCAATTACGCCACACACACACACACACACACAAACACACACACACACACACACACACACACAAACACTATTTTTCTAATCAGATCAGGCAAGTAATATTCTGTCTTGTCTCTTAAAAAAACAATATATATATATTTATGTATATATATATATATATATATATATATATATATATATATATGTGTGTGTGTGTGTGTGTGTTTGTGTGTGTATATATATAAATATAGCTGCGAGCAGCGATGAAAGGGCCAAAGCCGGCGGCACCGCCACCCCGGTTATAGCGCCACCAACTGGCAGCAGGAAGTCTGTCACTTTCAAAAAGCTTTGAAATCACCTGATTGCTTCAAACTTCACTACTATGATGTAAACACACGGCAGATGTAGACCTGGATGTAGACCTGACCTTTCAGAAGGTTGCTCTCGCATACTTTGTGGTTATGTGCCCTCAATGCACACTTTTGCAGAGCCCACACTGATACAAGCTCTACAGCACACTTCTTTTCGACAGTCAAAGCAGGGTTACGTTTTTGCACGTCGTGCACAATAACCCTAAAGGCACCAGGGTGGCGGTGCCACCGGCTTTATATATATATATATATATATATATATATATATATATATATATATATATATATATATAAAAATATAGCTGCGAGCAGCGATGAAGGGCCAAAGCCGGTGGTACCGCCACCCCGGTGCCTTTAGGTAACTAAAGGCACCGGGGTTGCGGTGCCACCGGCTTGGGCCCGTAATCGCTGCTCGCAGCTATATTTATTATTATTATTATTATTCTTATTATTTTTCTGCTACCTTTTGGACACTTTTGGAGGCCTTAACATGCTCAAAAACTCCTGAAACTTTGCACACATGTCAGAACCCGCGGCCATCAGGGCCGGGCTGAAGATGGTACCCGGGCGTGGCAGGGGGGCTCGACAGCGCCCCCTGGAACGGGGTCCGAAAACATGGTCCATAAATCAAACACGCTTGCATGTAATAATATGAAACTCGGTACACATGTAGATCTCCTCGTTTCATATATACTTCACACTCTTACTTTTTACCCCAGCCCAACAGGAAGTCGGCTATTTAGGGTTGTTGGTAAAACACACGCAATGGAATGTGAAATACTCCTCCTAGAGAATTCAAACAAACGGCACGAAACTCGGTCAGCATGAAGTCAAGACATTGAGGATGAAAGTTTGCGAGGGGATTTTTGATATCTCGAACGGTTTGGCCGTGGCGAGGAAACAAAATTATGGCGAGAAACGTGAAACAGGAAGTGTGTCATAACTACTGCATACATTAACTGATCTTGATGAAACTTCAACAGTGTGTTCGTTGTAAGAGCCCGATCACATGGATGTGACTATTGTGAGTCAAAGTTATAGCGCCACCAACTGGCAGCAGGAAGTGTGTCACTTCCTAAATGCTTTGAAATCACCCTCTTATTTTTACCCGATTTGCTTCAAACTTTATGTGTATAATGTAAACACACGGCAGATGTAGACCTGTGAAAGGATTATTGATATCTTAGATACTGTTGCCGTGGCAACACATCAAACTTTAATATTCTTGTTTGATGCTTTTGAGACTCTTAGCATGCTTGAAATTGCATGAAACTCGACAGACACAGGTATGCATATGGTTCAGATCAAGCCGGACAACTTTCTAATTAACTGTCATTAGCTCAGACCAAGAGGAAGTTAGATATTTTGGTTTGAATGTGGATGTTTCTGAGAATTTTCTCTCCCTCTCCCTCTGACAGAGAGAATGCACCCTGCCATTCGTGTGTGTCTGTGTCTGTGTGGGGAGGGGGGGAGGGGCGCTTTTAGTTTAAACACAAAATTATACATAGGGCCATACTGCCCTCTTGTGTCCAAAATTATATTTATATATACATTATACATATATTTGGTATGTGACTGAGGACCGAGAGCTTTTAAATACGGGACATTGATAATGGCCACGTGCAGAGCGCTCGAGGGAATTCCTATGGAAGTAGGAATGAACTAAAAAACGTTCGCTCTGTTCTGCTCGCTCGTCGCCATGGACGCGCACCATTATGAATGCCAGTGCAGCCGCATACTTTTTAGTGTCACTTTAAAATTAGTGCAATAACGGGGCCGATTGCTTGAATTGTGAGTTCAATAGTCTATTATTTTTCACGGAAAACACAACAACAAAAGAGTACAATGATAGATTCGCTTAAATAGGGGCTTTTACATAAAATAGCCTATTCCGTCATCATCTTTTCAGTCAGCTCTTCACTCTCGTGATTAATGAAATTTGACTCCTGTTGCTGATATTTGCTGCAACTTTCGTTCCGCTCACTATTTAGTAAGCAAACACGCTTCAAATGTGTTTTTATTTTATTTTTGTGTATATATATGTGTGTGTATATATATGTGTGTATATATACACTCACCTAAAGGATTATTAGGAACACCATACTAATACTGTGTTTGACCCCCTTTCGCCTTCAGAACTGCCTTAATTCTACGTGGCATTGATTCAACAAGGTGCTGAAAGCATTCTTTAGAAATGTTGGCCCATATTGATAGGATAGCATCTTGCAGTTGATGGAGATTTGTGGGATGCACATCCAGGGCACGAAGCTTCCGTTCCACCACATCCCAAAGATGCTCTATTGGGTTGAGATCTGGTGACTGTGGGGGCCAGTTTAGTACAGTGAACTCATTGTCATGTTCAAGAAACCAATTTGAAATGATTCGAGCTTTGTGACATGGTGCATTATCCTGTTGGAAGTAGCCATCAGAGGATGGGTACATGGTGGCCATAAAGGGATGGACATGGTCAGAAACAATGCTCAGGTAGGCCGTGGCATTTAAACGATGCCCAATTGGCACTAAGGGGCCTAAAGTGTGCCAAGAAAACATCCCCCACACCATTACACCACCACCACCAGCCTGCACAGTGGTAACAAGGCATGATGGATCCATGTTCTCATTCTGTTTACGCCAAATTCTGAGTCTACCATCTGAATGTCTCAACAGAAATCGAGACTCATCAGACCAGGCAACATTTTTCCAGTCTTCAACTGTCCAATTTTGGTGAGCTCTTGCAAATTGTAGCCTCTTTTTCCTATTTGTAGTGGAGATGAGTGGTACCCGGTGGGGTCTTCTGCTGTTGTAGCTCATCCACCTCAAGGTTGTGCGTGTTCTGGCTTCACAAATGCTTTGCTGCATACCTCGGTTGTAACGAGTGGTTATTTCAGTCAAAGTTGCTCCTCTATCAGCTTGAATCAGTCGGCCCATTCTCCTCTGACCTCTAGCATCAACAAGGCATTTTCGCCCACAGGACTCCCGCATACTGGATGTTTTTCCCTTTTCACACCATTCTTTGTAAACCCTGGAAATGGTTGTGCGTGAAAATCCCAGTAACTGAGCAGATTGTGAAATACTCAGACCGGCCCGTCTGGCACCAACAACCATGCCACGCTCAAAATTGCTTAAATCACCTTTCTTTCCCATTCTGACATTCAGTTTGGAGTTCAGGAGATTGTCTTGACCAGGACCACACCCCTAAATGCATTGAAGCAACTGCCATGTGATTGGTTGATTAGATAATTGCATTAATGACAAATTGAACAGGTGTTCCTAATGATCCTTTAGGTGAGTGTATATATATATATATATATATATATATATATATATATATATATATATATATATATATATATATATAGCTTATGTTTCAAATATGAGTTAATTAACAATCGTTGGAAAGAATGATACTTTTAATATCACTAAACCGTCATTAGGTGTCGCCAGGCGACCGTCTTAATGAGCGAGTCATTGATTCATTCGTTCAAATGATTCGTTCGAACGGCTGAGTCATTCATGAATGAGACAGATTATGGATTGGTCGTTGAATCTTTGAGTCAACCGATTCGTTCAAAATGCTGAATCATTCAGTAATGAGAACGCGTTGCTGTGAGATGCTCGATGGTTCTGCTGTGATCTTTGTTTAACTATTTTCGCTGCTGAAACAGAAAAAAAAGTCAATATTGCATCTAAAATGTAAGTGATTTGACGTGTGTGTGTGTGTGTGTGTGTGTGTGATTGTGTCTGTTACAGTGATTGTTTAACCCTTGTTAAAGTTTAGGCCTTGTCTTTTTGGATATATATCTTTTTATATAAAAAAAAATAGCATACAACCCATGTATTTTAAATGTATTGTTTGCTTTAAATTACATTGAGATTTGTATGTTTGGTAATTGAACCTGAATGAATTATAAATGAATGTGCTATATTTCAGATCATATATTTGTTTTCCTTAAAATTTGAACTAACACTAACTTTATTCTCATCTGAATGATAGATTATTTATTTCTGTATAAAATAAAAACACATTTGATTTTTCTTTTTTAATCAATGTAGAATGTGTAACTGAAAAAATAAACAGATTAGGGCTCTGATCGAGGACAATAATGTCAAAAAAAGAATCAGGGCATGTCTCATATCTTTCTAAAATGTAATTATACACCATTTATTTTTATATAAAATTATACAAATATTAGAACTAAACCCATTTTATTCCTTTTTTTCAATTTAAGAATTATTTTTAAGTTTAAAAACAGCCAGAATGGTTGTTTAGTCAAAAATAATAATAATCCAAATCATATATAGTGCTATACTGCCCTCTTGTGTTCAAAATCAGGTAGGCCTATTGAATTTATATATTTATATATTAGGGATGTTACTATGGGAATATTTTCCCACCGGTTAATCAACGTGTGATTGTGTAAACCAATTGTGTAAACCTCCCGCTGGGGGGTTTAAAAACACTAACTTGAAAGCGAAAGTATAATATGGACGTCCGCACGGACATTGAAATGGTGGCGCTCGAATGAATTCCTATGGAAGTAGAAATTAACTAAACGTTCGCTCTGTTCTGCTCGCTCGTCGCCATGGACGCGCACCGTTATGAATGCCAGTGCAGCCGCATACTTTTTAGTGTCACTAAAATTAGTGCAATTTCGGGGGCCGATTGCTTGAATTGTGAGTTCAATAGTCTATTATTTTTCACGGAAAACACAACAATAAAAGAGTACAATGACAGATTCGCTTAAATAGGCGTTTTTACATAAAATAGCCTATTCCGTCATCATCTTTTCAGTCAGCTCTTCACTCTCGTGATTAATGAAATTTGACTCCTGTTGCTGATATTTGCTGCAACTTTCGTTCAGCTCACAATTTAGTAAGCAAACACGTTTCAAATGTGTTTTTATTTTATTTTTGTGTATGTGTGTGTATATGTATGTATATATATAAATATAGCTTATGTTTCAAATATGAGTTAATTAACAATCGTTGGAAAGAATGATACTTTTAAACATAACACTAAACCGTCATTAGGTGTCGCCAGGCGACCGTCTTAATGAGCGAGTCATTGATTCATTCGTTTGAACGACTGAGTCATTCATGAATGAGATAGATGTTTATGGATTGATTGGTCATTGAATCTTTGAGTCAACCGATTCGTTCAAAATGCTGAATCATTCAGTAATGAGAACGCGTTGCTGTGAGATGCGCGATGGTTCTGCTGTGATCTTTGTTTAACTATTTTCGCTGCTGAAACAGAAAAAAAGTCAATATTGCATGTAAAATGTAAGTGATTTGACTTGTGTGTGTGTGTGTGTGATTGTGTGTGTGATTGTGTCTGTTACAGTGATAAGAGTTTAACCCTTGTTAAACTTTAGGCCTTGTCTTTTTGGATATATATCTTTTTATATTAAAAAATAGTCATACAACCCATATATTTTAAATGTATTGTTTGCTTTAAATTACATTAAGATTGTATGTTTGGTAATTGAACCTGAATGAATTTTAAATGAATGTGCTATATTTCAGATCATATATTTGTTTTCCTTAAAATTTGAACTAACACTAACTTTATTCTCATCTGAATGATAGATTATTTATTTCTGTATAAAATAAAAACACATTTGATTTTTCTTTTTTAATCAATGTAGAATGTGTAACTGAAAAAATAAACAGATTAGGGCTCTGTTTGATGACAAGAAATGAAAACCAATGCGATATGATGAATGTCCAAAAGATGGCTCCCACAGACTGTTTTTAAATAGGATTGTTTGATATTTTTTGCTTTTAAACTGTGTGTGTGTGTGTAAGAGATTTTGGTTGGGTGACAGTTGTAGTTTACAGTTTGACAAGAGTTTATAGCTTGACAAAAGCACAATGTTGTGTTTTATTGCAAGTGTACACAAATATAAGTAAACACTTTGCAGTTTGAATAATGTCCTGTATGAACAAAAGGACGGAGTATGTTTTTATGTCTACATTGTTCAATTACGCCACACACACACACACACACACAAACACACACACACACACACACACACACACACACACACACAAACACTATTTTTCTAATCAGATCAGGCAAGTAATATTCTGTCTTGTCTCTTAAAAAAACAATATATATATATTTATGTATATGTATATATATATATATATATATATATATGTGTGTGTGTGTGTGTGTGTGTGTGTGTTTGTGTGTGTATATATATAAATATAGCTGCGAGCAGCGATGAAAGGGCCAAAGCCGGCGGCACCGCCACCCCGGTTATAGTGCCACCAACTGGCAGCAGGAATTCTGTCACTTTCAAAAAGCTTTGAAATCACCTGATTGCTTCAAACTTCACTACTATGATGTAAACACACGGCAGATGTAGACCTGGATGTAGACCTGACCTTTCAGAAGGTTGCTCTCGCATACTTTGTGGTTGATATGTGCCCTCAATGCACACTTTTGCAGAGCCCACACTGATACAAGCTCTACAGCACACTTCTTTTCGACAGTCAAAGCAGGGTTACGTTTTTGCACGTCGTGCACAATAACCCTAAAGGCACCAGGGTGGCGGTGCCACCGGCTTTATATATATATATATATATATATATATATATATATATATATATATATATATATATATATATATATATATATATATATATATATATATATATAAATATAAATATAGCTGCGAGCAGCGATGAAGGGCCAAAGCCGGTGGTACCGCCACCCCGGTGCCTTTAGGTAACTAAAGGCACCGGGGTTGCGGTGCCACCAGCTTGGGCCCGTAATCGCTGCTCGCAGCTATATTTATATATATATATATATATATTTTATTATTATTATTATTATTATTATTATTATTATTATTATTTTTCTGCTACCTTTTGGACACTTTTGGAGGCCTTAACATGCTCAAAAACTCCTGAAACTTTGCACACATCTCAGAACCCGCGGCCATCAGGGCCGGGCTGAAGATGGTACCCGGGCGTGGCAGGGGGGCTCGACAGCGCCCCCTGGAACGGGGTCCGAAAACATGGTCCATAAATCAAACACGCTTGCATGTAATAATATGAAACTCGGTACACATGTAGATCTCCTCGTTTCATATATACTTCACACTCTTACTTTTTACCCCAGCCCAACAGGAAGTCGGCTATTTAGGGTTGTTGGTAAAACACACGCAATGGAATGTGAAATACTCCTCCTAGAGAATTCAAACAAACGGCACGAAACTCGGTCAGCATGAAGTCAAGACATTGAGGATGAAAGTTTGCGAGGGGATTTTTGATATCTCGAACGGTTTGGCCGTGGCGAGGAAACAAAATTATGGCGAGAAACGTGAAACAGGAAGTGTGTCATAACTACTGCATACATTAACTGATCTTGATGAAACTTCAACAGTGTGTTCGTTGTAAGAGCCCGATCACATGGATGTGACTATTGTGAGTCAAAGTTATAGCGCCACCAACTGGCAGCAGGAAGTGTGTCACTTCCTAAATGCTTTTGACAAAAGGGGGGGGGTTAGTTTTATCTACAGTAATAAAACTCGATATGTATATTGTACTCTTCGAGCCGGACAACTTTCTAATTTACCGTAATTAGCTCGGATCAACAGAAAGTCAGATATTTTTGTCTGAATGTGGATTTTTGGCTAAAAAAGCCTCTGATTTTTTACCCACTCCTCTTAAGTGGTTTATTCAATTCCCACCAAACTTTTTCAACATGATGAAAATACATTAAAGAAGCTAAATTGTGAATGGCTATTGAATATCTCAAATTGTTTTGCTATGGCGAGGGATTAAAGTCATGTCAAAAAAGTAAACACTAAAAGCCTCATATCTTCTAAAAAATTAATTATACACCATTTATTTCTAGATAAAATTACACAAATATCAGAACTAACCCCATTTTATTCTTGTTTTCAATTTAAGAATAATGTACAAGTTTAAAAACAGCCAGAATGTGCTATTCAGTTAAAAAATAAATACATCAAGTAATACAAAGGGCTATACTGCCCTCTTGTGTCCAAAATGATATCAACTCAGTACATAAAACTTTTTTTATCAGGTATGGCTATTGTAATTAAATATAAATATATTAGGTATGTGGCTGTAAGGATCTTTTCCCACCGGTTAATCGACGTTAGACACCAGCGAGGCCTTTTAAATCGCTAATATAAAAGTGAAAGTAAAGTAAGGACGTCCGCACGGACATAGTGGTGGCGCTCGCAGTGCGCTCGAATGAATTTCTATGGAAGTGGAAATGAAAAAACGTTCGCTCTGTTCTGCTCGCTCGTCGCCATGGACGCGCACCATTATGAATGCCAGTGCAGCCGCATACTTTTTAGTGTCACTTTAAAATTAGCACCATATCGGGGGCCGATTGTTTCCGGTTTTCAGGTAATACACAACAACAAATGAGTAAATGACAGATTCGCTTAAATAGGCGCTTTTACACAAAATATTCCATCATCATTTTTTTCAGTCAGCTCTTCACTCTCGTGATTAATGAATTTTGACTCCTGTTGCTGATCTTTGCTGCAACTTTCGTTCAGCTCACAATTTAGTAAGCAAACACGCTTCAAATGTGTTTTTATTTTATTTTTGTGTATACATATGTGTGTATATATATATATATATATATATACATATATATATATATATATATATATATATATATAGCTTATGTTTCAAATATGAGTTAATTAACAATCGTTGGAAAGAATGATACTTTTAAACATATCACTAAACCGTCATTAGGTGTCGCCAGGCGACCGTCTTAATGAGCGAGTCATTGATTCATTCGTTCAAACGATTCGTTCGAACGGCTGAGTCATTCATGAATGAGACAGATTATGGATTGGTCGTTGAATCTTTGAGTCAACCGATTCGTTCAAAATGCTGAATCATTCAGTAATGAGAACGCGTTGCTGTGAGATCCTCGATGGTTCTGCTGTGATCTTTGTTTAACTATTTTCGCTGCTGAAACAGAAAAAAAGTCAATATTGCATCTAAAATGTAAGTGATTTGACGTGTGTGTGTGTGTGTGATTGTGTCTGTTACAGTGATTGTTTAACCCTTGTTAAAGTTTAGGCCTTGTCTTTTTGGATATATATCTTTTTATATATAAAAAAATAGCATACAACCCTGAGAATTTTCTCTCCCTCTCTCTTCGTCTCTGTGTGTGAGGGATTTGTCTATTGCTTTTAATGGAGTTCAAGGTTTCAGGGGCTTTTGGGGCTCTTAACGTGCTCAAAAACTATTGAAACTTTGCACACAGGTCAGAGCCCACAGCCATCAGGGCCGGGCTGAAGCTGGTACCCGGGCGTGGCAGGGGGGCTCAACAGCGCCCCCTTGAACGGGGTCCAACAATTTGGTCCATATATCCAACACACTTGCATGAATTAATATGAAACTTAGTACACATATAGATCTCATCGGGCCGAACATCTTTCCCCTGGTCAAGTTTTACGCCAGCCCAACAGGAAATCGGCTATTATGGGTTGTTTGGAAAACGCTTGCTGTGGAATTTGAAGTACTACTCCTAGGCAATTCATTCAATCATTGCCAAACTCGGTGTGCATGAAGTCAAGACATTAAGGATGCTAAATTGTGGACAGATTTTTGATATCTCGAACGGTTTGGCCACGGAGAGGAAATTAATTTTCATGACTAAAAAAGGACATATAAAGTGTGTTATGACTTAGTTAGTTTTACCTACAGTTACAAAACTCAGCGTGTATATTCTTCTCCTCAAGCCGAACAACTTTCTAATTTAAAGTAATTAGCTCCGACCCTCAGAAAGTCAGATATTGTGGTTTGAATATGGTCATTTTCTCTCTCTCTCTGAGCCAATATGGCAAGCCGCTTTAACATTTAATCATTTTAACCTACTAGTCTCTATTTTCATGCTACTAGTACTTATTTTTTAGATACTAGTATCTATTCCATTAAGTACTAGTACTTATTCATTTGGGACTAGTGCTTATTCTTTAGTACTAGTGCCTATTCTTTAGATACTAGTGCTTATTCTTTAGATATTCTTTTGAATACGTATTAGTAGCTAATGAATAAGTACTGGTATCTATTTAATATGTACTAGTATCTAATGACTTAGTACTAGTATTTATTGAATAAATACTAGTATCTATTAATAGGTACTAGTATCTAAAAGGTCATTTTCTCTCTCTCTCTCTCTCTCTCTCTCTCTCTCTCTCTCTCTCTCTCTCTCTCTCTCTCTCTCTCTGAGCCAATATGGCAAGCCGTTTTAACATTTAATCATTTTAACCTACTAGTCTCTATTTTCATGCTACTAGTACTTATTTTTTAGATACTAGTATCTATTCCATTAAGTACTAGTACTTATTCATTAGCGACTAGTGCTTATTCTGTTAGAATATTCAAAGTGCTTATTCAATTTTTATGCTTATTTATATTTTCAGAGCAGAAAATCCGATTTTTCTGCTTATTCAATATTGCATCTAAAATGTAAGTGACTTGACGTGTGTGTGTGTGTGTGAGAGAGAGAGAGAGAGAGAGAGAGAGAGAGAGAGAGAGAGAGAGAGAGAGAGAGAGAGAGAGAGAGAGAGAGAGAGAGAGAGAGAGAGAGAGAGAGAGAGAGAGAGAGAGAGAGAGAGAGAGAGAGAGAGAGAGAGAGAGAGAGAAGAGAGAGAGAGAGAGAGAGAGAGAGAGAGAGAGAGAGAGAGAGAGAGAGAGAGAGATTGCGTCTGTTACAGTGACAAGAGTTTAACCCTTTAAGGCCTTGTCTTTTTGGATATTTATCTTTTTTTTATATAAAAAAAAGTGCATACAACCCATATATTTTAAATGTATTGTTTGCTTTAAATTAAATTAAGATTGTATGTTTGGTAATTGAACCTAAATACATTTAAAATTAATGTGCTATATTTCAGATCAATATATTTGTTTTCCTTCATTTTAATCAACACTAACTTTATTCTCATCTGAATTATAAATAACTTATTTCTGTATAAAATAAAAAATCCCGAATAATCCAGACCAACCAGAGCGCACTATTTCTACAACATCATCAGTGCTGAAGCGGAACTACCAGAGCCGTTCGGCAGATAGCGAGCAGATATTTTGTGTCACGTCGTGCACAATAACCCTAAAGGCACCAGGGTGGCGGTGCCACCGGCTTTTTATATATATATATATATATATATATATATATATATATATATATATATAAATATATATAAATATAGCTGCGAGCAGCGATGAAGGGCCAAAGCCGGCGGCACCGCCACCCCGGTGCCTTTAGGTAACTAAAGGCACCGGGGTTGCGGTGCCACCGGCTTGGGCCCGTAATCGCTGCTCGCAGCTATATTTATTGTTATTATTTTAGCGTTTTCAACAAACGGTCAGTAAAGAGAGGTTCACCACATTTAGATAAACAGGTAGCCTAAACTAGGGCTGGGCGTTATGGCCAAAAATAGTATCATGATAATTGTTTTATATCAGTCGATATCGATAATTATCACGATAAGTGTCTACTCTTTATTGTCAGAACATATCATGACAAACACTTGCCAAACAGAACATTTCACAAATCTGAGGTAGAACATTCGTCAAAAATAAATATCTTAATAGAAAAAAATATTTCTTAGCTTCTGCATGTGCTAATTTTTAATTGTAAGATGTAATATTCTGACTGTTTGAGTTTTATTAAAATTAACCATTGGTCATCCAGCATCATGCATTTAGATCATGATAAAGCCAGGCACAGCCTATAGCACCTCACTATCATGGCAATACGTTACTTTATGGTTTCTATGGTATTTGTATGGAAAAAAGTAGCCTAAATACATTATTAAATACTGTAATTATATTCCATTAGTCATTTTAAACATTGCCTACATTAATAATATAATACAATTCAATATGTATATCCCACATTTCATAGTGCAGTTAATATTAGTAGGCTAACGTTACAGTAAATGATGGGGATTTGTAGACGGAAAAGCTTCTGACTGTATCACAGTGTTTCTCCTGTTCGTCTGTCTCCTCTGCCTTTAAACTGGGTTAAATCACTGAGACGTGTGTGTTCTTCGCTGAACTGAAGCGCTTCTCTGGATCTCGTGAGCGAGACGATCAGAGTAAAGGCGTCTGCTCCAGTGAGCTCGCGCCGCGCCGCCGTCTGGACTCTGAGCCGAGCGGATACACGGTCCGGGAGGCGCGCGCGGGTCAAATGAGTTTCGTTCCGCTTTTGGCCATAAACATTATCCTTAGCGGATTCTTGATATCGTTTTATCAAGAGAAATTATATTGCGATAACTATCGTTATTGTTTTATCGCCCAGCCCTATACAGTGGGGAGAGCAAGTGTTTGATACACTGCCAATTTTGCAGGTTTTCCCACTTGCAAAGCATGTAGAAGTCTGTAATGTTTATCACAGGTACTCTTCAACTGTGAGAGACGGAATCTAAAACAAACATCCAGAAAATCACATTGTATGATTTTTAAGTAATTCATTTGCATTTTATTGCATGACATAAGTATTTGATACATCAGAAAAGCAAAACTTAGTATTTGGTACAGAAACCTTTGTTAGCATTTACAGAGATCATACGTGTCCTGTAGTTCTTGGCCAGGTTTGCACACACTGCAGGACTCTGGCCCACTCCTCCATACACACCTTCTCCAGATCCCTCTGGTTTCAGGGCTGTCGCTGGGCAATACGGACGTTCAGCTCCCTCCAAAGATTGGGTTCAGGTCTGGAGACTGGCTAGGCCACTCCAGGACCTTGAGATGCTTCTTACGGAGCCACTCCTTAGTTGCCCTGGCTGTGTGTTTCGGGTCGTTGTCCTGCTGGAAGACCCAGCCACGACCCATCTTCAATGCTCTTACTGAGGGAAGAAGGTTGTTGGGATTTTTCCTGGTTCTGGTAAGAACTCGAGCTGCGGCGTTTTGAACTAGCTGTAGTTTGTTTATTAAGCGTGCAGGGCAACCACCCAGTAGAGCATTACAATAATCTAGCCTTGAGGTCATGAACGCATGAACTAACTGTTCCGCATTTGTCACTGAGAGCATATGGCGTAATTTAGATATGTTTTTAAGACGGAAGAATGCAGTTTTACAGATACTAGACACGTGACTTTCAAATGAAAGATTGGTATCAAAGAGCACACACACACACACACACACACACGCACGCACACACACACACACACACACACACACACACACACACACACACACACCCAGATTCCTAACCGACGACGAAGACTTGACAGAGCAGCCATTAAGTGTTAGACAGTATTCTGGGTTATTACGTGTGGAAGTTTTTTGTCCAATAATTAGAATCTCTGTCTTTTCAGAATTTAGTAGTAGGAAATTACTAGTCATCCAATTTTTTATATCGGCTATGCATTCCGTTAATTTTGTGAATTGGTAAGTTTCGTTGGGTTTTGAAGAAATATACAGCTGAGTATCATCGGCATAACAGTGAAAGCTAACTCCATGTTTCCTAATGATATCTCCTAATGGTAGCATGTACAGAGTGAACAGCAGCGGTCCCAGTACTGAGCCTTGTGGTACGCCATACTGAACTTGTGATCGATAAGACATCTCTTCATTTATTGCTACAAACTGATAACGGTCAGTTAAGTATGATTTAAACCATGCTAATGCAATTCCACTAATGCCAACATAGTTTTCTAGTCTATTTAAAAGAATGTTGTGGTCAATGGTGTCAAATGCAGCACTAAGATCGAGTAACACTAATAGAGAGATACAACCACGATCGGATGATAAGAGCAAATCATTTGTGACTCTGATGAGAGCTGTCTCGGTACTATGGTACGGTCTGATAATTCTGTATGATCAAGTTGTGGTTTTTTAACAAGCGGTTTTATCATAGCCAGCTTAAAGGTTTTTGGTACGTATCCTAGAGACAAAGATGAATTAATGATATTAAGAAGAGGATATATGACCTCTGGAAACATCTCTTTCAGTAGCTTAGTCAGTATAGGATCTAACATACAAGTTGTCGATTTAGATGAATTAACGAGTTTGCAGAATTCTTCCTCTCCTATAGCAACAAATAAATCAAATTTTTCCTCAGGGATAATCCACCCTGCTGGTGATGAAAGCATGCACAAGTCTCTCTAATTCTTGAGTGGAAACAAAGCATCTAATTCTTGCAATATTTTTCAAATGATAGTATGCTGATTTAGTTAATGCTTTGACATGACTACTGAAACTATAGGTACTATAGAAGTCAATGGGGACTAGTAACTGTCTGGTTACACACATTCTTCAAAATATATTTAGTGTTCAGCACAAGAAAGAAAGAAATTAATACAGGTTTGGAACAACATTAGAGAGTATGATGTGTGTAATAGTGAATTATCCCTTTTAAGGACAAGCGGCAGCATGTTTACTATTAGGCCACTGTCACTTTAAGACCGACACGCATCTAATATACACGCATTTGGCAAGCACCCGATTTTCAAACGATTGCTTTCACTTTAGACATAACCAACTGTGTTTATGTAAACCTTGTATGACAAAAAGCACATGTTAAAAACAGTGTGAATTACGTTTAACCGGCAAGGCTTTACAACACATGTAAATAATGTGAACTTTTGTGCTGTGAATGTCAAGTCACATTTATTTATATATCGCTTTTTACAATACATATTTTTTCAAAACAGCTTTACAGAGATAACAGGAAAATAATGCAACAAAGTTTGTATCTATAAGAAAATAGCGTCACAGTCCAGCTTATGTAAGTTCAGAGATGGTTCATTTTTGTTGTTAAAAAGTTTAATTTATATATATATATATATATATATATATATATATATAGCGCCGCTCTGGAGAAAACCGTGATGTCATCGTTCAGCTCAGTTCAGTTCTTGTATAATATTAAATGAAATGTTAAATTTAATGTCCCCAACTAAGCAGGCCAATAATGTAACTCTACCTCTCCCTTGATGCGAATGTACTTTGCGCTGTACAGTATGTTGATACGGAGGCGTCAGAAGTGCAACTGATCCGGTTGGCGGCTGATAATATCAGGCGACTATTACACATCATTCATAGATCCAATTCTTATCCGGCTTCCTCCGCAGTCATTACGCTGGACGCGGAGAAGGCCTTTGATCGAATTGAATGAATGAGGCATTTACATAGCGCTTTCATATGTACTACTGTACACCCAAAGCGCTTTACAATCATATCAGGGGTTCTCTCCACAACCAGCACCAGTGTGCAGCTCCACTGGGATGATGCGACGGCAGCCACAGTACAACGGCGCCAGTGCGCTCACCACACACCAGCTATAGGTGGAGAGGAGAGAGAGTGATAGAGCCAATTCAGTGGATGGGGATTATTAGGAGGCCATGATTGGCAGGGGCCAATGGGTGGAATGTGGCCAGGACACCGGGGTTACACCCCTACTCTTTACGAGAAGTGCCATTGGATTTTTAATGACCACAGAGAGTCAGGGCCTCGGTTTAACGTCTCATCCGAAGGACGGGTGAGACGTTAAGCCCTATAAATACATTTATAATGAATCATCTGGTGAGCCAGGTTCTTAGATGCAGTGAAACATCTAGCCCATACCACATCCCAGTCAGGCTTAACTAAACCATCCCTTTCCCAGGAGTGCACAGCTGGAATATAAGTGTATTGCAATAAAATAATTGAATTATAGATCTTACTAGAGGGAGTATTAGGGTCCAGCCACTTCCACAGTGGATGTGGTAGTATGCTAGTGTTCCAAGGAACAACATAGGCTTTCAGGGCTGACCTCAGTCTTAAATATAGAAAAAAAGAAAATCCAGGTAAAGAAAACTCTGATCTTGATTCCTGAAATGACTTGATGCCTTTTTCACAGAAAATGTCATTCAAGGTATGAATACCGGAATCAGACCAGGCTTTAAAGACAAAAGGTTTGTTACCGGTACGCAGACAAGTATTGTGCCACAATGGTGTTATTTTGGTATATAAGAAGGGGCCTCCCATACTTTTCTCAACCTTTTTCCATACCTCAAGGGAGTACTCAACGATTGGTCCATATTTTTTTTATATTACTCCTAGTGTATTGTATAAGATGAAGGTTAGATCTGATCCATACTGTCATCTATGCACCACATCTACAGTAGGTTCTTATTTGCACATGTTTTGGGAATGCCCTACGGCGGTTCCTTTTTGGACTTTTGTAAGTAATGTTCTTTCGGATTGGACATTTGGATATACCACAAGACCCTTTGCTATTTCTTTCTCCGCTCTCCAGTTGAATGCTCAACAAAAAAGGACCTTATTGACAGCAAGCACTGCTGCCAAAAAGACTATTTTAAAGCTATGGATAGAGCCATCCATACCTACAACTTTCCTTTTCCTATCTTAATTTAGAGACATTGTATTGCTGGAAGGTACCACTGCCAAGGTCAACGGCGCAAAGGACAAGACTATTCAAAGCTGGGCAAAAATCGCGGATAATTTGTCATATAACCTGAGATTTTGACATACTACATTTCCCTCTCTCCCCATTTCCCTCTCTCCCCAACTGAAAAGTATGAGCATGTATAGCACTCAATACTTATTTGGGGCTCCTTTTGCCTGAATTACTGCAGCAATGCGGCGTGGCATGAAGTCGATCAGTCTGTGGCACTGCTCAGGTGTTATGAGTGCCCAGGTTGCTCTAATAGTGGCCTTCAGCTCTTCTGCATTGTTGGGTCTGGCGTATCGCATCTTCCTCTTAAGAATAACCCATAGATTTTCTAGGGTTAAGGTCAGGCGAGTTTGCTGGCCAATTAAGAACAGGGATACCATGGTCCTTAAACCAGGTACTTGTAGCTTTGGCACTGTGTGCAGGTGCCAAGTCCTGTTGGAAAATGAAATCTGCATCTCCATAAAGTTGGTCAGCAGCAGGAAGCATGAAGTGCTCTAAAACTTCCTGGTAGATGGCTGCGTTGACCTTGGACCTCAGAAAACATAGTGGACCAACACCAGCAGATGACATGGCACCCCAGACCATCACTGACTGTGGAAACTTTACACTGGACTTCAAGCAACGTGGATTATGTCCTCTCTTCCTCCAGACTCTGGGACCTTGATTTCCAAAGGAAATGCAAAATTTACTTTCATCAGAGAACATAACTTTGGACCACTCAGCAGCAGTCCAGTCCTTTTTGTCTTTAGCCCAGGTGAGACGCTTCTGACGCTGTGTCTTGTTCAAGAGTGGCTTGACACAAGGAATGCAAGAGCTGAAGCCCATGTCTTGCATATGTCTGTGCGTGGTGGTTCTTGAAGCACTGACTCCAGCTCAGTCCACTCTTTTTGAATCTCCCCCACATTTTTAATGGGTTTTGTTTCACAATCCTCTCCAGGCTGCGGTTATCCCTATTGCTTGTACACTTTTTTTTCTACCACATCTTTTCCTTCCCTTCTTCTCTCTAATAATGTGCTTGGACACAGAGCTCTGTAAACATCCAGCCTGTTTAGCAATGACCTTTTGTGTCTTGCCCTCCTTGTGCAAGATGTCAATGGCCGTCTATTCGACTGCTGTCAAGTCAGCAGTCTTCCCCATGATTGTGTACCCTACAGAACGGGACTGAGAGACCATTTAAAGGCCTTTGCAGGTGTTTTGAGTTAATTAGCTGATTAGAGTGTGGCACCAGGTGTCTTCAATATTGAACCTTTTCACAATATTCAAATTTTCGGAGATACTGATTTTGGGGTTTTCATTAGTTGTCAGTTATAATCTTCAAAATTAAAAGGAATGAACACTTGAAATAAATCAGTCTGTATGGCAGGAATATACAATTTTCACTTTTTGAATGGAATTACTGAAATCAACTTTTTGGTGATATTCTAATTATGGCATTTAAACGCATTTAAACGATGCCCAATTGGCACTAAGGGGCCTAAAGTGTGCCAAGAAAACATCCCCCACACCATTACACCACCACCACCAGCCTGCACAGTGGTAACAAGGCATGATGGATCCATGTTCTCATTCTGTTTACGCCAAATTCTGACTCTACCATCTGAATGTCTCAACAGAAATCGAGACTCATCAGACCAGGCAACATTTTTCCAGTCTTCAACTGTCCAATTTTGGTGAGCTCTTGCAAATTGTAGCCTCTTTTCCTATTTGTAGTGGAGATGAGTGGTACCCGGTGGGGTCTTCTGCTGTTGTAGCCCATCCGCCTCAAGGTTGTGCGTGTTGTGGCTTCACAAATGCTTTGCTGCATACCTCGGTTGTAACGAGTGTTAATTTCAGTCAAAGTTGCTCTTCTATCAGCTTGAATCAGTCGGCCCATTCTCCTCTGACCTCTAGCATCAACAAGGCATTTTCGCCCACAGGACTGCCGCATACTGGATGTTTTTCCCTTTTCACACTATTCTTTGTAAACCCTAGAAATGGTTGTGTGTGAAAATCCCAGTAACTGAGCAGATTGTGAAATACTCAGACCGGCCCGTCTGGCACCAACAACCATGCCACGCTCAAAATTGCTTAAATCACCTTTCTTTCCCATTCTGACATTCAGTTTGGAGTTCAGGAGATTGTCTTGACCAGGACCACAGCCCTAAATGCATTGAAGCAACTGCCATGTGATTGGTTGATTAGATAATTGCATTGATAAGAAATTGAACAGGTGTTCCTAATAATCCTTTAGGTGAGTGTATATGTAAAAATACCAATCTACTCCACTTGACTGCAATGAGTTGGTGGTCTTTTATTTTAACTGATGTGTCAATCTTGGCCACAAGTCTTCACTTGATACAAATGCAGGTGTCCTACATTCACATGCGTATAAATGGAAGTCATGGAAGAAAGTCTAGTGTGACCAGCTTTTAATAAATTAAGAAGTTTAGTAAAGAAAATTAAATGGCTATCTAAAAGTTTGTGCCATTATTATGGCAGTATTCTCTATTCTTTAATGTTACATTAGGTAATTGTGTCGTTGGTCAAATAAAATTGTAGTTCTCACTACAGAAACATGGGATATGTGCCTATAATGTTCAATAACTGGAAGATTTGCCAAAAATGACTTTTTTTCCCTTTCATTTCAGAGCTGATGGAAGTGAAGGAGGAGACTGAAGAACTGAGTGAAGTGATGGAGGAGAGAGAAGAACTGAGTGAAGTGAAAGAGGAGAGAGAAGAACTGAAGGAGGAGAGAGAAGAACTGAGTGAAGTGAAGGAGGAGAGTGAAGAACTGAGTGAAGTGGAGGAGGAGAGAGAAGAACTGAGTGAAGTGAAGGAGGAGAGAGAAGAACTGAGTGAAGTGAAGGAGGAGAGAGAAGAACTGAAGGAGGAGAGTGAAGAATTGAGTGAAGAGGAAAATGTTAAACCTGGGAAAAAAACGTCGAGTCGCTCAAAGACTAAAAAGACATCTTTAAAGAAAAGAGACAATAATTCTACAACCTGCACTCAGTGTGGAAAGAGTTTTGTATATAAACAAGGTCTTGTGATTCACATGAGGATCCACACCGGAGAGAAGCCGTTCTCATGTGATCACTGCGGGAAGAGCTTTGCATACAAACAAAGTCTTCAGCTTCACATGAGTGTTCATACTGGAGAGAAGCCATATGCATGCCATCAATGTGAGAAGAGTTTCTTGCGATCATCTCACCTTAAGAAACACATGAGAGTTCACACTGGAGAGAAGCCGTTCACATGTGATCAGTGTGGGAAAAGGTTTCCATACAGAGAAAGTCTTATTGTTCACATGAAGAGACACACTGGAGAGAAGCTGTTCACTTGTAATTGCTGTAAAAAGAGATTCTCAAGCAAACAACAACTAGAGGTTCACTTGAGAGTTCATACTGGAGAGAAACCGTTCACATGCACTCAGTGTGGGAAGAGTTTCTCACACAGAGAAAATCTTAAAGTTCACATGAGGATCCACACTGGAGAAAGACCGTTTACATGTGATCAGTGTGGGAAGAGTTTCACACAATTGGTACAACTTAAAGGGCACAGGAATATCCACACCAGAGAGAAGCCTTACACATGTAATCAGTGTGGGAAAACGTTTCTTTGGGCGTTAGCCCTGAAGACACACCTGACAGTTCATAAGAAGGAGAAGCCGCATTCATGTTCTGTGTGTGGAAAGAGTTTTTCACTGCTGCCATATTTACATAGACATGAGAAAACTCATTCTGGTGTGAGAGATCATGTGTGCTATGAGTGTGGGAAGACTTTTATTTCATTGGCCTTTTTAAAACTGCACCAGAGAATTCACACTGGAGAAAAACCTTACAAGTGTTCACACTGTGACAAGAGATTCAGTCAGCCATCAAATCTGAAAACACATGATAGGATCCACACTGGAGAGAAGCCGCACACGTGTGATCAGTGTGGAAAGAGATTCTCTGTCAAAGTTCAACTACAGCTACACGTGAGGATCCACACTGGAGAAAAACCTTACAAGTGTTCACACTGTGACAAGAGATTCAGTGTGTCGTCAACTCTGAAAACACATGAGAGGATCCACACTGGAGAAAAACCTTACAAGTGTTCACACTGTGACAAGAGATTCAGTCAGTCACAACATCTGAAAACACACAAGAGGGTCCACACTGGAGAGAAGCCGTACACATGTGATCAGTGCGGGACCAGTTTCGCTATTAAACGCAACCTGGATCAACACATTAAGATCCACACTGGAGAAAAACCTTACAAGTGTTCACACTGTGACAAGAGATTTAATCTGTCATCAACTCTGAAAAAACATGTAAAGACCCACAGTAGAGAGAAGCCGCACACGTGTGATCAGTGCGGAACAAGTTTCTCTTTTAAAAGTCACCTGAAGCTACACATGAAGATCCATTCAGTGTAGAAGCCACTTAACCCTCTGGGGTCGGCTAATTGCGCCGGCGCGATTGTCTCTCTTTTTTTCTTATCAGTGCAAAAGAGATTCAAATAACTCAGGCAAATGATACAGGCAAGTGTTATACATCATTCAAAATAGTTAAATGTCTACTTTTATTTGTGTACACTAATAATAAAAACAAAATGTGTTTTTCGTAAAATAAAGAAAATAAACATGATGTGCGTTCTGTCGTCTCTCTCAATGTGAAGTTCATTCTGAAACGCGACAGAAAATGATCTTTAACTCAGCAAATACTTGCCACCCACACGTGAGAGTTGTCTTTACAAAGCTTTAAGTCTCCATTGTTAAATGATGTAAATCATACCAAAAACAAATATTCTCTGTTTAAGTGATCCGTATGAAAGCAACAACATGTACAGTTTCTTCAGCCCGAGCTCATTAGATCTAATGTGACAACGCCCACGCGCGCGAGCTGTTCAAATTCAAATTATCCACTTGAAGGAACGCAACGCCCTCATCACCTCTAAACAAAGAATCGCGACTTCAGTCCTGCTCTGCTTTTCGTAGAGTTTGGAAGTGTTTGGTCTTTGCACCTTGGATTAACCTCAGAAGAATTAGAAGAACACGATTTGATTATGAGAACGATTTTTAAGGTAAGATACATAATAAGCGTCTTATGGTTGTATATACTTTACATTGTAGCTACTAGTTAAACTGGTGCCAGACTAAAATGTTATGAAATGAGATTGGAGTGAATATACATGTACACACAAGAATGTTTTTATCTTCGATAATTAAACACAGCATGATATAAAGTGTGCTTATTCTTCAATGGTGAATATTATAATGTTTAGACCCGTGTTTACTGTCTAATCGGTTAATGGTTTCTGAGAAGCCAGTGAAGAGTCTTGGGAGATGGTACGATGGGGATCTAAAGGACACAGTTCAGGTGGGAGAAGTTAGACGACAAGCAGTGGAAGGGTTGAAGAGCATAAACAGCTGTGCTCTACCTGGCAAACTAAAACTCTGGTGCTTTCAGTTTGGTCTACTGCCGAGGTTGCTGTGGCCACTGACTGTGTACGACGTTTCTTTGCAACAGTGGATAAGCTGGAAGCGGTGATAAGTTCATACATCAGGAAATGGTTGGGAGTTCCACGCTGCCTCAGCAGAGTGGGACTTTATAGTAAAGGAATATTGCAGCTGCCAGTCTCTGCTTTAACCGAGGAGTTTAAGTGTGCCAAGGTCAGACTGGAAATGACCTTAGTAGAGTCACGCGACAAATGTGTAAGGGACGCAGCCCCTGTGTTAAAAACTGGTAGGAAGTGGTCAGCAAAGAAATCTGTGGTAGAGGCAAAGGCTGCCCTTCAAATTGGGGATATCGTGGGACAGGGACAGCATGGAAGAGGGGGGTTTGGGCTCTGTTTAGCTCCTCCTAAATGGCACAAGGCAAGCCCAGCTCAAAGGAGGAAGCTGGTAGTCAACGAGGTGCGAAAGCAGGAGGAGAGGATGAGGTGTATAAAGGCCATTTCCCAGGCCAAGCAGGGAGAGTGGATGAGATGGGAGAGTGTGGAACAACACAAGATGGGCTGGCAAGACCTTTGGTCAATGGAGGAGAGTAGGATCAGTTTCCTTATCAGGTCAACATATGATGTTCTCCCATCACCGAAGAACCTAAACCTCTGGGTAGGAGAGGATCCCTCTTGTCCTTTGTGTTCATCACCTGCCACATTAAGGCACATTTTGACCGGATGTAAGGTGGCTCTTAGCCAGGGTCGGTTTACTTGGCGCCATGACCAAGTAATGCGATGTTTGGCTTTAGCATTGGAAGGCAAGCGTAGTATGACCAATAAGTTGCTGCCTGTTCTAGCAAAACATTACACGCAGAAGACAATATTCCTCCGCCCAGGCGAGCAACCACCAAGAAAAGGTGTTAACACCAATTCTCGACCAGGACAACTGGAAGCTGCTAGGGACTGGAAGATGCTGGCTGATCTTGATCAACGGCTTATTTTTCCACCTGAGATTGCCACCACTAACCTACGACCAGATATTGTTTTGTGGTCTGGATCAGCACGCATTGTTCAACTGATAGAGTTAACAGTGCCATGGGAGGATGCGGTAGATGAGGCATATGAGAGGAAGAAACTGCGGTATGCTCATCTGGCCACTGAAGCAGAACAGCGAGGATGGAGAGTCCAGGTTTATCCAGTGGAAGTGGGTTGTCGAGTATTTGTGGGTGGCACACTCTACAACCCGGTTCCTCAGAGACGTCGGATTCAGTGGCCAAGAGTTGCGTCGCACAGTAAAGAACTTATCTGAAGCAGCAGAGAGGAGCAGCAACTGGCTATGGTTGAGACGGAAAGATTCTGGCTGGCTGTGTACAGGCCGCCAGGCTACGGTTTCATAGAATTCTTGAAAAACTCAGTCTGTTGGTTTATTTGTATGGTTTGCATAGTAATTACAGTTACTACGTTCCTGTGTATATTGCATGAATGAGGGGTGTTTGGGCAGATATTGTGTTTTGCGGTAGGTAGTATGCCATACGGAACCGTTGCCACTGAAACTGCATTAACGCACCAGTGGGGCTCGACAGCCTTAGTCAAACGGGTTGGCGCGTATGGTTGGGTTGCGGTGAGATTGTGGTTAGGTCACACATGAACTACGAGGAAGGAGCAACCTCAGCAGCAGGAAGGATGTAAAGGTCAGTAAGCTGGGCTGAGTTGAGTGGGGGATGGAGGGGGGTGACTCTGGGACGAAAGAGTCACTGTCGAGCCCTCTTGAGGTGTCGTGGGCTAGTCGACGAAACACTGGGTGCTTCTCATTTTTTATTTGTGCATCCTCGTTTCCTTTCCTCGCTTCCTTCCCTCGCGTCTCAGCTCCACCCCCTGCAGGATGCGAGGGAAGGCTGCAAGAAAAGAAAATGAGGACAGAGGAATCGAATGAAAGTTTTTTTTATACTTTGGAATACTTGACCACTCTAGCGTCACTTCACTGCGTCATCAGCAGCGCTCAAAGGATCTGCCCTTATGTTGTTGAAGTTTGGTTATTTAAGAAATTACTAATAAATAATAATAAAGCAAGATACCCTGTTGAAAAATGTGAGATGTGTGGTTTATATAAACTGTAATGGTAAAGTATAAATTAACTCTCTGGGGTCGGCGGTCTCGCCGGCGATACCAGCTCACTTTTTTCCTTATCAGTGCAAAAGAGACTCAAATTACTCTGTTAATTTTGATCTTACATATAAGTGTTGTACATCATTCGATCCTGTTAAGTTTGTATTTTTTTTGTGGAACCTCATAATAAAAACAAAGTGTTGTGCTTTTCGCCTAATAAAGAAAAATAAACATGAAGCGCGTTCTGCGTTCTCTCTGTCAGTGAAGTCCATTCTGAAACGCGTCCGAAAAATCATCTGTAACTCTGCAAATACTCAGTCAAACAGGTACACAGGCACACAGGCATGAAGCCTGAATTATCTTCTTTTAAATGAAGTAATTTATATAAAAAATTTTTTTTTTTTTTTTTTATGTAATCTGTACGAAAAGAGAGATGATAGTCGTTCTCGTCTCAGCTCATTAAAGTTAATTTGACCACGCCCACGGAGCGCGCGCTCTATTCAAACACAAACGCTCTGAGGCGATCCACGCCCACATCAGCTGGAAAACCCACCGAAAGAGACTCAGATTTACGACGCTGTGAGGAATAATACTATCTTAATAATAATCCTGGAAAAAATTACCTCAGAAGTAGGCTACAGGTAGTTTCATTTGGAGGAGCAACGGATCCAGCCGAGGAAATAGGTACATTCTTTATTTTCAAGTGCTTTGTGCTAATCGCGATATGGAATAGTGTCTGTAAACAAAAAGACTGTTTGAATCGCGTTTTTGTGTGTGAATGAATGAACAGCTTTTACCTAAATATATTCCAATACTGAGATGAGTAAAAATCGACTGAAATATGTTAAAATACAATATTTTTGTATAAGCAACGTATTAAACTGCAAATTAACATTTATATGTCCTAATCATAAAAACGATATGTTACATATGAAAGACAAGATGTCGTTTTTACTGTAAAATACTGCCACATCAAATAAGCTTGTTGCTAAGATGTTATTATAGTGTTTGTTCGATTGTAAGCTATATTCAAACTAATTAATCCGCAACTGTGAAATATGTATGATAAAATGTATACTTTAGTATATAATACAAAGAAAGATTACATTTGAAATATAGTTAAAATTTTAATTGTTGTTGTAATTGTAACCTTTTTATTAAAATATCAAAAATATATGTAGGCTACATATAAATAAATCTTAGGTAAATCTTAAAAGCTCAATATAAGCCTCCTCTTTAAATTATTTGTATTGTGTTTTATTAGTGACACATTTGGGATACATTCCCAAACTTTCTGTAAAACAGTATGATAATTAACTGCACAATTACTAGAAATTTTTACATTTGATATTATACAATTTGCAAGCACAATTTGAAAAATAAATAAATAATTGGAACTGTGAACCAATTTTGTATTATATAGGCATATATATATATATATATATATATATATATATATATATATATATATATATTGTCATTGCATTCTTGTGGCTCAGTGACACACCTGAATGAAAGGGTCATTAGTATGCAGCCCCATTATGCGCTCATTATGCGGGCCCATTGTCTTCTCAGGTGTGAATCACAGCAGGTCACACCCCTGCGCATATTGCCTTTCCAAACAAAAAGTGTCATTTTTAAATTTAAACCAATCTATTGTGTTATGTGAATGATAAGGCAGGATGATTTTCAGATCATTTTGAAGAAAAAACTCTAGGCGACAACATCCATTAGTCAAAAGTCTTGTGGACACATATTTAGTATGTGTTTTGTGGCCTTATTTCAGAAACTTTAAGTTTTAGTTTTTTCAATAACCACGCATAAACAATATTCTCTCAAAAATACAAAAATGTACATACATGTTGATAACACATTATGGTAGCCCTGTGTGTGCTAAATAGAGTGTAATTACACCTTTGCCAGTAATATGTTTATAAGCAACTGAAAAAAGCACAAATGTCAGAGTATGTCAAAACATCTCAAGGACCCCAAAAACACCTTGGACCCCAGAGGGTTAAAATGATTGTGACCGACGTGAAGGGGGAGGAGAATTTATATGTACGTCACGTTTAGTCGATAAAACACTTCCGCAAAGCATGCAACTGTGCATCCTCGCTCATAGCTCCTCTGGAAGCCGCCTCACTCCTCGATCCTCGCCTCCTCGCGGTGCAATTAGAGAATTGAGATGTCCTTCAAGATGGCTGAGCTCGATCGGTTTCCGGGTCATAGGATGGAGGACGGAGGATCGAGGAGACAAGGAGGGATATTGAGAAGCACCCACTGAGGACGGAAGGTGCCCACTTGAAGACCCTAGAGATGTCCCCTACTCGGCTCAATCCAGACGGTTGTCGTGCTGGTCCACTGGGGAGACCACACTGTAGTTGCAGCCGTTGTGTGTACTGACGCGCCAAGTATACTGCAGCCTTTAACGCCGGACAGAAGGGGATTCACATCACCATTTGGAAATAAGCGTAAATGGATGGAGAGATGGAGAGAGAGAAGCATAGGTTACTGTAAAGCTATGTCTTAGTTTGTGCTTATCTTGGCGAAAGCCGAGTACAAATCAGCATGAGTGGCATGGTTGTTGGTGCCAGACGGGCCGGTCTGATTATTTCACAATCTGCTCAGTTACTGGGATTTTCACGCACAACCATTTCTAGGGTTTACAAAGAATGGTGTGAAAAGGGAAAAGCATCCAGTATGCGGCAGTCCTGTGGGCGAAAATGCCTTGTTGATGCTAGAGGTCAGAGGAGAATGGGCCGACTGATTCAAGCTGATAGAAGGGCAACAGTGACTGAAATAACCACTCGTTACAACCGAGGTATGCAGCAAAGCATTTGTGAAGCCACAACACGCACAACCTTGAGGCGGATGGGCTACAACAGCAGATCCACTCATCTCCACTACAAATAGGGAAAAGAGGCTACAATTTGCAAGAGCTCACCAAAATTGGACAGTTGAAGACTGGAAAAATGTTGCCTGGTCTGATGAGTCTCGATTTCTGTTGAGACATTCAGATGGTAGAGTCAGAATTTGGCGTAAACAGAATGAGAACATGGATCAATCATAATAATAATAATAATAATCTTTATTTTATATAGTGCCTTCAAAAGTTGCATCTCAAAGCACTTTATATAAAAATAATGAGGTTAAAAGACACACACAACAGTCCAGGCAGTAAACACTAAGCAAGCAATAAAAAATAAAAAGCCAATATAATAACAAACAAAATAATCACATAAAAGCTACCCTAAAAAAGTAGGTTTTAAGGGACTACTTAAAAGCACCAAAGGATTCTGCATCCCTAATCTCAGAGGGCAGGAAATTCCACAATTTAGGAGCCAAAGAAGAAAAAGCCCTATCACCCATAGTTTTTAGGCGTGTTGTTTGGACAGTTAAAAGACCAGCTTCAGAAGAGCGTAGAGCACGTGTAGGGGTGTATGGGATTAAAAGTTTGCACAAATATTGAGGGGCCAAATTATGCAAGGCCTTATAAGTGAGTATGAGAATTTTAAAATCAATACGGAAACTAACAAGAAGCCAGTGCAATTTTTCCAGGATAGGTGTGATGTGCTCCCTTGCACTGGTCCTAGTCAGAATTCTAGCAGCTGAATTTTGTACCAACTGTAATTTACGTAGGGAAGCTTTAGAAACTCCAGCCAGCAAAGCATTACAATAATCAATACGTGAAAAAACTAAAGTATTGATCAACTTTTCAGCCACAGAAAAAGTCAACATAGAACGCAATTTGGCAATGTTTCTGAGATGAAAAAATGATGCTTTGACTGTATTACGGACATGATGGTCAAAGGTTAAATTGGCGTCAAATATCACCCGCAGATTTTTCAGTTTAGTTTGGAATTGCAAAGCAGAGCCATCCACACTTAAGGTTATGAACTCTGCTTTACGCAACTGATGAGGTAACGCAACTTGTCACTTCACTTCACTTCAGTCTTGTCATTGTTTAGACAATTTTCAGACAACCATTTCTTAATCTCAGTAAAACATTGAGAAAGAAAAGACACATGCATATTGACATCAGGTTTTGAATGTATATAGATCTGAGTGTCATCTGCATAAAAGTGAAAATTAAGACCAAGTGTTCTTAAAAGTTGGCCAAATGGAAAAATGTAAATACTAAAAAGTAAAGGGCCCAAAACTGATCCCTGGGGAACACCAGATTGGACCACACCAACCTCAGACTTGCAATCACCCATCACAACAAACTGCTTGCGATCAGAGAGGTAAGACTTAAACCACTTTAATGCAGAATCAGAAACTCCAAAGACAGTCTCTAAGTGGGTGATTAAAATAGAGTGATCTATAGTGTCAAAGGCGGCACTAAGATCGAGGAGAATCAGTATAGATAGACGGCCAGAATCAGAAGCCATTAGCAAATCATTAGTAACTTTGACTAGCGCCGTTTCAGTGCTGTGGAGTTTACGAAATCCAGACTGAAATGGCTTAAAAAGATCATTAGAGGAGAGATGAGAAAGTAGTTGAGAAGCCACTGTTTGTTCTAAAATTTTGGCGAGGAATGGAAGATTAGAGATGGGACGAAAATTATTCAGATTATCAAAGTCAATGTTAGTTTTTGGTACGGGGGTAACAGCAGCAATTTTAAGTGCTGCTGGCACAACACCAGTGCACAAAGAGTTATTGATAATTCTCAAAACAACAGGAGAGAGGGAATAAAAACATGATTTAAAAAGGCAAGATGGTATCGGATCAGCTCTTGAAGATAAGGCTTTCCGTTTTGAAACCATATTACATAGAGACTGGGAGTCATGAATTGCAAAGTTAGAGAGAGAGATACCAGAAAATGCAAAAATATTTGGGGAGGCAGCAAAAGTACGACCGGTAACAATGTGGTTATGTATATTATCAATTTTGGTGCTAGAAAACTCCCAAAACGTATTACAATGGTGAGATGAAGCAGGAACATTAGAGATGCTGTGATTTTTAAGCAGCTTGTTGATTGAGTGAAACAGTTGTTTAGGGTTTCTCTGATTACTGGCATGCCTTGTTACCACTGTGCAGGCTGGTGGTGGTGGTGTAATGGTGTGGGGGATGTTTTCTTGGCACACTTTAGGCCCCTTGGTGCCAATTGGGCATCGTTTAAATGCCACGGCCTACCTGAGCATTGTTTCTTATATATGATTTATTTATTTATTGAATTTTTCACAACACCAAAGACAAACAATCAATATAAAAAAATAATATAAAAACTAATAATATAATAAAAAAACACACAAAAAAAAAACAGACATAAAAAAAATTAAAATAAAAACATTAATACAAAAACACCATCACAAAATCCCTCACAGTACTAACAGGTTTAGTATAGTATGTAATATATAACAGAGCTTTATGTCATAATACAGAAATAGGACAAGGTCAGCCTTAACTAGGTCCAGCAAGTAAAGTTGAGTAACCTCAAAACTTAGAAAATAATGTGTGCTGCTAACGATAATATCAGTTGAAAACTGAAAAACCACTGAAAGTGCAGGGTTGGGTGGTCAGTCAGTCAATTGAGACTGCGTCCAGTTGCAGAGATTTAACATGCTCAAAAAAGGGTAACCAAATTCTTGAAAATTTAATCATGGAACCACGAAGGCAGTGTTTAATTTTTTCCAATTTAACAAAAAATAAGGCATCTTTTATCCACCGAGTATGAGAAGGGACTCGAGGACCCTTCCAGTTCATCAAAATGCAACGGCTCGCTAGCAGCGTAAGAAAAGCTACCAACTCTGCGAAATGAGACAGCAATGAGTAATTAGGAGGTAAAACTCCAAACAAGCCGATTAGCGGAGAGGGATGGATATTGACTGAAGTAATAGCGGAAAGTGAGTCAAAAACCGACTCCCAGAAAAGAGATAAAGCAGGACAAGTCCAGAACATATGAGTTAGATTAGCCGGTTCTACATGACACTTGTCGCAGCTTGGATCAATGTCAGGGAACATACGGGCTAATTTACTTTTAGACCAATGTACCTTGTGGACCACTTTACACTGTAAAACCCCGTGGCGAGCACAAACAGATGACGTGTGAACACGTTTCAAAATCGAATGGCATGTATCTGTCTCTATCTCTATATTAAGATCCCTAGCCCAGGTAATCCGCAGACTGTCAGAATCCAAAGGGCAACATGTGAAAAAGGTATTATAAATCGTAGAGATGGCCCCTCTTTGATAAGGATTGATATTTGATATGGTATCGACAATGGTGGAGGGTGGGATCAAGGGGAACCCCGGAAAATGCTTACGGACAAAGTCACGGACTTGCAAGTATCTGAAAAAGTGGAACCTTGGTAAGTTAAAAACTTGAGTCAATTGTTCAAAAGAAGCGAATGTTCCGTCAATGTAAAGATGTTTAATGGAAATGATCCCGTGGTCCACCCAGGCCGCAAAAGCCTTATCAATGAGAGAGGGAGGAAAGAGGGGGTTAGAATGTACAGGGCATAGAAGAGGTGTTGACTGTAAAGTAAAATGCCGCCTGAGTTGACGCCAGATCTTAAGACAATTTTTAACTATAACATTACTGGAGAAGGTTAAAGGTGATAACGAGAGAGGAAGACACAAAAGAGACGTAAGCGAAGTGCTGCCACAAGCAGCCTCCTCGACCCTTAACCAGGGTGGAGGCTGACTGCTGGGACAGCACCAGATTAACATATTACGAACATTTGCAGCCCAGTAATAAAACAAGAAGTTAGGTAGTGCTAAACCCCCCAGCTCCTTAGTTTTTTGTAAAATGCCTTTCTGTATTCTTGGAGTTTTTCCATTCCAAATAAATTGAGAAATAGTGCAATCTAAAGAGTGAAAGAAACGTTTTGGAATAAAAACCGGTATGCATTGAAAAAGATACAGAAATTTAGGCAGTACATTCATTTTTATACAATTTATCCTACCCGCAAGAGAAAGAGGCAATAGAGACCAACGATGAAGATCTTTGGTCAATCGATCCAACAGAGGAGAGAAATTACAGTTAAACAGGTCAGAGTAGTTCTTAGTTACGCAGATGCCCAAATAGTTGAATTGATTTAATGATGTCTTAAATGGCAATTTTGAAAGAGGGTAAGCTATAGCTGCTGAATTTATAGGCAAGAGTTCACTCTTATGAAGATTCAGTTTATACCCCGAAACCTGCCCAAATACCTTCAGTAGATCTAAAACGTGGGGTATAGATCTGTCTGGCTCAGAGACGAAAAGTAAAAGGTCGTCAGCATATAAAGACAGTTTGTGCACAGCGCCCCCTCTTATAATGCCCATCATTTGACTAGATCTAAGGGCCACTGCCAATGGTTCAATAGCGATGGCGAACAATAAGGGGGAAAGGGGACAGCCCTGCCGAGTACCACGTCCAAGGGGAAAATAATCTGAGTAATCATTGTTTGTGCGGACACGGGCCAAAGGAGAAGCATAAAGAAGTTTGATCCAAGAGATAAATTTACAGCCAAATCCAAACTTTTTTAATGTATGGAACAAATAAGGCCACTCCACACGATCAAATGCCTTCTCTGCATCCATCGAAATAACCAACTCAGGGGTGGTAGAAGTTGAGGGAGAGTACAATATGTCAAATAGACGCCTGACATTGTGAAAAGAGTGCCTTCCCTTGACAAACCCTGTTTGGTCTGTAGAAATGATTAAAGGCAAAACAGCCTCTAGACGCCTTGCCAGCATTTTAGCTAATATTTTAACATCCGCACATAATAAAGAAATAGGGCGATAGTTACTACAGAGAAGGGGATCCTTGCCTTTCTTCAATAAAAGTGAAATGGTGGCCTGTCTTAAAGTAGGAGGGAGTATGCCGCATTGTAAAGATTCGTTAAACATATTTAGCAGTAGTGGGGAAAGTTTATCTGTAAATGCTTTAAAAAATTCAATAGGAAAACCATCAGGCCCCGGACTTTTCCCATTCTGCATGGAGTGTAACGCATCTTTAATTTCATCTACCGTAAAAAGCTCATCCATCCTAGAAGATGTCTCAGGGTCAATGGAAGGAATGTTTAAGGGCCTAAGGAAACTATCCAACTGAGCCTCATCAGATGAACACTCAGAAGTGTATAACAAAGCATAAAAATTCCTGAATTGGTCATTAATAGTTTGAGGGTTAATAGTTGTACCATTGACAGTATTAATTTTTAAGATATGTTGAGCCGAGGCAGATTGTCGAATTTGGTGAGCCAATATTTTGCCTGGCTTATCACCAGATTCATAATAGCTGTGACGAGACTTAAGTAATGCTTCTATTGCGCCGTCGGAAGCCAATATATCAAATTCAGACTTTTTAGTAAGCAATTCTTTTATAAGTTCGGGTTCAGGTGCATCCTCGCATCTGGACTGCAGGTCAGCCAATTCCCTAGAGATAGAGATACTCCTTTCAACAGTGTTTTTTTTCCGAAAGGCAGAGAAAGAAATGATCTCTCCACGTAAATAAGCTTTGCATGCCTCCCAAATTGTTGACGCTGACACGTCTGAATTAACATTAGTGGAAATGAAAAGATCAATGCGACCATCAATGTTTTTTATGAAATCCGGGTCAGTAAGAAGAAACGAGTTAAAACGCCATGGGGATCGCGTGAAGGACACACCAGGAAATGAGATATCAACTATGATAGTAGCGTGATCTGAAATAACTATAGGACTGTAGAAACAATTGTTAACAGAAGAGAGCAGCTTGTTGTCAATGAGAAAGAGGTCAATTCGAGTAAAAGTACCATGTACAGGAGAAAAAAAAGAAAACTGCTTATCACTGGGATTGAAGAAGCGCCATACATCCGAGACAGCATACTGCTCCATAAACAGTTGAACAACTTTAGATGATTTAGATGGAGAGATGGGCTTAGTGGATGAGCGATCGAGTGAGGGGTCCAGACAGCAATTAAAGTCTCCACCGAGAATAAGGTGACTAGACACTATATCAGGAATTGAAAAAAGAAATTTTTTATAGAAATCCTCATTATCCCAGTTTGGGCCGTAAACATTAGCTAGCGTCAGAGAAATGCCAAAAATTTTACCTGTAACAATAATAAAGCGACCATTGGGATCCGATATGATTTTAGAGATGGACAGAGGTACTGACCTGTGCACTAATATTGCAGCCCCACGAGCCTTACTTGAAAATGAAGAATGGTAGAGTTGGCCTACCCATCCTCTACGAAGTTTAAGATGATCAGATGGTTTAAGGTGGGTTTCCTGCAAAAAAGCAATTTTAGCGTTTAAATGTTTTAAGTGATCAATCACTTTATTGCGTTTAACAGGTGAATTAAGCCCCCTCACATTCCAGCTGACAAACCTCAACCCACCACTAGAAGCCAACTTGGCATTACAGTTTAACATAGAAAGGATATGTTAGAGGTGGTATAATCCAACAAATCTGCACCCATGACAGATTCACAGCAGCAGAAGAGAGGGAGGAGCAGGCAGCACACAAAATTAAAGAAAAAAGAGGGAAAACACACACACACACATACACGCACAAGAAACCAAACCACACACAAAACATACTAACCCCAACCCGGTTGCTGTAGAGAACGAAACCAGCAACGAACACACCTCTGATACAACGATCAGCGAATATTACTACTTCCCTAAAACAATCGCACTGCCCCCACAAACAAGTGCAATTAAACCTAAGAGAACAATTAGACCATATCAAACAACTCGAATAAAACACATTGAAAAAAACAAGGCCTGGATTTGTAAGACCCGTGAGGTCATATAAACAACAGAAAATACTAAAACAGCAT
Organism: Rhinichthys klamathensis goyatoka; assembly: GCF_029890125.1. Classification (NCBI taxonomy): domain Eukaryota; kingdom Metazoa; phylum Chordata; class Actinopteri; order Cypriniformes; family Leuciscidae; genus Rhinichthys; species Rhinichthys klamathensis. The sequence continues at coordinate 345,002 of NW_026606846.1, read as the reverse complement.
TCACCTTAAAGCCGGTGTACGGTGCAAAGATGCATGTTATAAGAAACCAAATACACAAGACTTATATATATATATATAAAAAATATATATATAAATATATATATATATATATATATATACACATCCTACATTATATTAAAAAAAAGTAACATGCATTTACCGTCCGTAATAAGGCAGGAAAAAGGTCTGCACCGTTTTAGCAACATCAGCCGCAGACTGAAAGTGCCAATTTGCTCGCTTACGAGTTCTTGTTTAAGTCCTGGTCCTGGATGAATTTAACAGCATCTGAAGCGGACTGGAGCCATGTTTTATCTCCGTTGGGTAGAGTGATGCGCAGTCTGGCCGGGTAAAGAAGTGCCGGCTTGAACCCGCGCTTGTATAGCTCCGTCATGGGACCTCTGTACTCGGCGTGCTGCTTCACCACGTCGGGGGTGTAGTCGTCAAACAGGCGAATCGTATGGCCTTTATAAAGCAGGACACCCCGTTTACGAGCCTCGCGAATTACGACGTCTTTAACTTGGAATCGGTGGAAACACAAGATAACAGGCCGCGGTCTCCCTCCCGGAGCCGGCTTAGGAGCGAGGCTCCGGTGCGCACGATCTAACTCAGGGGGGCGAAGTGAGGACCTCCGTACCAAGGACATCAACAAGTAGTTGAGAAAAGAACGTTGATGGACGAGGACCTTCAATCGATTCAGGTAGGCCTATAATCCGAATGTTTTGACGTCTGCTACGTCCCTCCAAATCAGCTACTTTGAGTTTGAGCAACTCGTTGTCTTTCTGCAAAGCGGAGTAGGCGCCCTCGAGATGCTGAAGTCGTTGGTCAACTGAAGTGGCGTTAACTTCCAGAGAATCAATGCGTTGGCCGTGATCAGTAATGGTGGAATGAATGCTGTCCAGTGTAGATGCAAGAGACTCAAATGAGGATTTAAAATCAGCCGAAAGGGCCTCTCTGTGTTCATCCAGCAGTGAGCTAATGTCGGCCATGGAAATGCTAGCCGTTGAAGAACCCTCCTTCTCTTTTTCTGCATGTTTTCCTTTAGCCTTAGACATGATGAAGTGTTCCGAGCACTTACAGTTTATTAAACTTTTGCTGACAGTATAAATTAAAATTCGAAGGTTTGGCAAGAAAATTAAAAATGAGACGGCGGGAGCAGGCTGAGCGCGCGACTAATCTGCACTCCTCATAACCGGAAGTCTGAGCATTGTTTCTGACCATGTCCATCCCTTTATGGCCACCATGTACCCATCCTCTGATGGCTACTTCTACGAGACGTCCGCAGATCCCGCTGCTTCTATATATATATATATATATATATGCTGAGTCCAAGTTTGACTGAAACAATTCAATTCAAGATTTTATTTTAGAAAAATACAATATAATTATTTTTATATATACACATTTAAAAAAGAAAACCTAATAAAATATGTAGCATTAGCCATTATGGAAATACAGGCATCTCACAACACTTTATTATTTACAGTCCATAAAAATAGGGCATGTATTATATGATTATATATAATACGAGAATATATTTACAGTTTTCCCGTGTATTTTTACCGAGGGTATTGTGTTTAGGGTTAACGGAAAATTCCGTAAAATAACTGAATAAAGTCTTGGCAAAAAAAATAACCATTACATTTTCCATCTTTAGCGCCCTTTTCCCACAATGGTCCCCTAAAAATAACGCCAGAAATTCTGATTCTGATTCAACAGAAAATGAATAATTTAGTGTTACAAAAAAAACGTCCTATAATCGTTATATGACATCAGAATGAACAAGGTAATACAAAATATATTATTCACTGTTAGCAATATTAATGTCTATTTTAAGGCAATGGCAGCGTGATGATAATATCGTGAAGCATCTACCTAGGCCCATCTAAATGATTATAATCAGCAGTAAAGGGACCCACAGCAGCCACTGTAAGCGGGCTTAAAACAGCTGCTGCTGTCATTTCCGTAATAAGTAGCCTACCGCCTGCTACCCAATCAGTTTTCAGCTATCGGATAGTCTTCCGAAATTTAAAAGACATACACCAACAGACCAATACAAAAGAAACAAAGTGGAGATAAAAATAGGCTCGGACCTTGGAGTTGAACCCCTGTCACTAAGAGCAAAACGACACTGCTTCCCGTGCACGCAGACCAATGCCCCACTGAAGGTAGTAAGTTTGCTGGGTAATCTAATGTATTTCACAGACATGAATGTAAACAGAGGCTAAAATCATACTATATACCCACATATGATAAAGGAAAAAAGGGGTTACACGTGCCCAATGAAGAAATAAAAATATGGCACGAAAACAGTCCAACAACGTTAGAAAAACAGAATCCTTAAGACGGATCGCCATTCAGATCGACCATCTGCTACATATGTCTTTCCATCTACTTCATAAGATGGGCGGCATAGATCGACAGCTACACGTTATTGACGTGTCTACGTGACGTGATATTTGCGTGTACGTCTCCATATAACACAACTTTCCACTGTCGGTCCAGGGCATATAATACATACTTAAGGCCCGGGGCCAGTGGCCCGGCTCGGCTCGCTGTTAGCCCTGGCCCGGCCCTGGCCCGACAGTGGAAATGTGGCCAGAGACTATTTATATAGAGACATGCCACTTCCTCAATCCTCAATACAACTATATAGGGAAAACCCGTAACGCCAAAGATGGCGGTTGTCTGCACATGCCCCGCCCCTCCCGCTGGAAAGCCAATCGTCTGCTTTTAACAGTCAAGCCGGGAAACATTTAAGCCTATCGTCTGGTTCCACTGACGCATGCGCACAGTGGAGGTTTGCGACAGCGGAAAATACGTTACTGTTTGAAAAGGCGGCAGATTTGATATAATAATAATAATAATTCATTACATTTATATAGCGCTTTTCTCGGCACTCAAAGCGCTTCACATGGAAGGGGGAATCTCCTCAACCACCACCAGTGTGCAGCTCCACCTGGATGATGCGACGGCAGCCATAGTGCGCCAGAACGCCCACCACACACCAGCTTACTGGTGGAGAGGAGACAGAGATGAAGCCAATCAGTGTATATATATATATATATGGGGATGATTAGGAGGCCATGATGGACAGAGGCCAAAGGGCAAATCTGGCCAGGATGCCGGGGTTACACCCCTACTCTTTCGAGTATTTTTTATGACCACAGAGAGTCAGGACCTTGGTTTAACGTCTCATCCGAAGGATATGCAGTGTATGTGAGAGTTGTGTAAATATCAGACATCCCAAGTCTTGCGGAAGTTCCGGGAGTCTCCCGCAGATTAATAGCGGCTCCCTGATGCCCGCAAATTAGTTCAAATCTCCCGGGATCTAGAGCGAGCGAGCGAGACATACATACTGTGCTTCAAACCCTTGCGCATGCGTAGTAAAAGTATAACCTGTGGGGGAAAAGGCGTTTTAAACCTTATTTTGGGGCAAAGTCATCAAACTTTTTCAGCGATTTTTATCATATTTTACTGCTGTTTCTATACATGCAGTTTTTATGTTCCGGTGACCAGTGAAACTGCAGTTCTGACTCTCTGCCCATTCATTTAGATAGGAGCCTGGTCTTGTTAGTCCGAAATAGCTGCCCGGAGGCGTTGCCAAGATGGCGGCCGAGTGGCATGACTTGCCTAAAAGGACTTTGACGTGGCTCATGGGACATTCCTGGGAAAGAAAAAAAGAAGGATTGATGATGTTTTGACTCATTATTTATTTGTTTTATCTGATGACATCATATAAAATCGAGCTGCCTGTAGTTTGAGAAGACATTGTTCTCCTTGTCTATGAGGTTTGCAGGGAATGCTTGTTTGATTGTGTTTAATCATGTGTTGTGTCTCAGTCACCAGCTGCTGTGTCCAGGTCGGCCACTAGAGGGCACTCCTCCTCTGACCTCAGCCACTCAGCCATGAACTTCAGTACCCAGAATCCTTTGCCAGACTCATCATGAATTATTGCATTCACCTGTTTGTCTCTATTTATACCATGTTCTCTCTCTCATTTCTCAGCGAGGTTGTGTAGTTGTCACACTGCACGTCTGAGCGCTCTCTCTTGTGTTTTTATTGTGGATTGTGTGCAAGTGTTTTGACCCTTTGTCTGGCGTATGACTACGATTCTGGATTTTCCACTGAAGCTGCGCTTGGATCTTCCTAAAGTCTCAGAGCGATCCGTGATCGTTCCTCTCCCAGTCTAGGGGTCGGGAGGAGAGGTGACAAAGGGAAGTATGATAATGTAGAGATGTGAAAATATGTGCAGAACACACTTCAGTCTCACAGTGAAAACATTACACCACTTTAAGGAAAAGTTACAGTATTTATTTCCTTCATATATCAAAAAGGTTAACAAAGGGAATAAATCTTCAGGAGAGAGTAAGGCCTAAAATAATAACAGAAAAGCAACAGCACAAACTTCCCTGAGCTTCCTCTCTGACCAGAAACTGGAAAGAAAAATATATATACAAAATTCAAAAAACACACTCCTACATTTCCCAGATAAGTATAATCAACTGAACAGAGCTAATAAGAAGTTATACAATACATTTTAATTACCAACAGAAAATGAAGTAAATGCCTGCTTTCACAATATCTTTTAGTTATCCACAGGTAAAAAACACTTTTTTTTTGCAACATTTAAAAAAAAACAGAATTAAAGACAATTATGACAAAAATCAGTCAAAGCAAATCAAACCCAGAGACAATAGAACTAAAGATGTTCTTTATCAGATCTACTGTGTCCATCTCTTGCACATCTTCCCAAACTCAACACAATGATGAACACATGAGCTCCAGGTGACAACATCCAAACACATTTCAGTATTTATTTACTGTTGATCATGTGTCAGTGTCAGAGAGACCTGGAGTCTCAACAACAGCTCCTGATCGACCATCAACTTCACCAACTCTCTCTTCACACACTCGTGACTGAATCTAGTCTTCATTCACTCACACACTCATCTCTTCCCAGAATACTGTTTCCTGTTGCACTCTTCCCATTTCCTGTCTTCCTGATCAGAGCAATCCTTAGACACTCCTGATCCTCTGATGGACCTTCAGCTCCTGAAAATCACAGCGGTAGAAAGAAGACTTAGAGAAATGAAGATCACAACTTTAACATTGTTGTGTTGTAGAAGTTGCAGCTGAATGATAATTGATTATGAACTGGAAAAACAACAAGTCACTTGCAATAATAATAATAATAATAATAAACTCAATGGATGGATACTAGGGCTGGGTAAAAAATATTGATTTCTCGATTTTAATCGATTCTCATTTTTACAAACCGATATTGATTCCTAAATCCCAATAATCGATTAGTCATTCTGTTTTCAGTTGATGAATGAATGGAACATGGTAGAGCGCATCGCATCCAATAAATCGCAATAGTCTTTGTGCTTTGTTACTATTGATATAAAACAAAGTCTCATGATTCAAATTCCATTTTCACACGAAATTGGTGTGGCGCACAGCGAGGTGCATGGTTTTTGAACGTGAGGCACGGCGTGTAATTATGGAGACTGACTTGAGTTAAGTTATTATTGAATAAATGTTTTATTTTTCGTTATGTTAATAAATGGATTGGCATATCCGACGTTAAGTTCAGACTTTTCAAAGTTTATTATTTTATCTTATTTAATTATTTTAAGCCACAAGGAAACAGCACGCCCGAAACACGCGTGCAAACGACTTAAATGTGCGCCAACACCAGTTACAGCGCCAAATAAACATGAATGAGCATCTGAAAGTGTGTAAAAGTGTGTAAAAGTACAACTCATCGAAATCCGTATCATGTCACATGGAATCACTCAATCAGTGTTTCAGCCGTGGAAAGACGTCAGTAAAACTAATTCCATGTTTCCTTAGAATATTACCAAGTGGCAGCATATATATTGAGAATAATAAAGGGCCTAACACAGATCCCTGCGGCACTCCATAGTTTGTCGAAGTTATGATCGATTTTTCTCCATTTAAGTAGACTAAATGGTAGCGGTCAGATAAGTATGACCTGAACCAGCTTAATGCTTGTCCTTGAACACCAGTGTAATTTTGTAGTCGATCTAAGAGTATTGTGTGATCTATAGTATCGAACGCAGCACTAAGATCAAGTAAAACTAGTACTGAGATACAGCCTTGGTCCGAAGCTAAAAGTAAATCATTTGTGATTCTAACGAGCGCAGTTTCAGTGCTATGATGTGGCCTGAATCCAGACTGAAACTTTTCATAGATGTCGTTTTCTTGCAAGAAAGAGCCGAGTTGAGCGGACACAACTTTTTCTAATATTTTTGACATAAATGGAAGATTTGAGATGGGTCTGTAATTTGCTAGGTTATTTGGATCTAATTGTGGTTTCTTAATAAGAGGTTTTATAACTGCCAGCTTGAACGTTCTTGTTAATAATATTGAGAAGAGGCTCTTCCACTACAGGTAACACTTCTTTCAATAGTTTAGTTGGTATAGGATCTAATAAACATGTTTTTGTTTTAGATGAAGTGATAAGTTTATTGAACTCTTTTTGTTCAATGGTTGTAAAGCATTGTAGTTGTTCTTGCGGGGTGATAATTGCGGCTGAATTATAAGGCGCGAGCAAAGATTGAGCGTTTACGATTGTGGTTCTGATGCTTTCAATTTTCTCGGTGAAGAAGTTCATGAAATCATTACTACTAAACTGTAACGAGGTATTTTGTTCAGGTGACGTCTGTTTATTTGTTAGTCTAGCCAGGGTATTAAATAAAAACCTTGGATTATTTCGGTTGTTTTCTATTAGTTTGCTGAGGTGCTCAGCCCTGGCTGTTTTAAGGGCCTTTTTATAACGCGACACACTGTCTTTCCACGCGATTCTAAAGACCTCTAAATTAGTTTTTTTCCATTTACGCTCTAAATTACGGGTTTCTCTCTTTAAAACATACGTAGTATTATTGTATCATGGTGCTATACTTTTTTCTCTGACCTTTTTCAATCTAATGGGTGCAACAGTATCCAATGTTCTAAAGAGAATGGAGCTCATAGTGCTAGTTAATTCGTCTAGTTCATCTGTTTGTTTGGGTTCGGGCAGCAGCTGAGTCAGATCAGATAAGCTATTTGAGAAATGATCTATGGTGGATGGAAGAATTGTTCTACCTGGTCGATAACGTGGCGCAGCATGACATATTACAGCAGTAGGCCTACGTAATATGCAAGTTACCATGTAATGGTCCGTGACATCATCACTTTGTGGAATGATATCTATATCGGTTGGATCGGTTCCATATGATATAATTAAATCGAGTGTATGATTAAGACGATGAGTTGGTCCGGTGACGTTTTGCTTGACCCCAAAGGAGTTTAATAAATCTGTGAACGCAGTCCCTAACGCATCATTTGAATTATCTACGTGTATGTTAAAATCTCCAACAATTAATGCTTTATCGACGTTGACCAATAGATCTGATAGAAAGTCTGCAAACTCTTTTAGGAAATCAGTGTAGGGCCCTGGAGGTCTATATACAGTAGCCAAGGCTAGAGATAATAGGGATTTTTTTCTTACATCTAAGAGCGTAACATTTAACACAAGTACTTCAAACGAATTAAACCTGTGGCGAGTTTTCTGAGTAACATTAAGGATATCTCTGTAGATTGTTGCAACATCGCCGCCACGACCGATCAGACGGGGCTCATGCTTATAACAGTATCCTGGCGGAGTAGACTCATTTAGGCCGAAATAATCATTTGGTTTAAGCCAGGTTTCAGTAAGGCACAGAACATCGAAATTATTATCTGTGACCATTTCATTTACAATAACCGCCTTAGGTGTGAGCGATCTAATGTTTAGAAGACCTAGCTTTAGAAATTGCGCGGAAGAACCTCGGTCGGTCCCAAAACAGATTCCAATTATTTACAAAGAGTAGTTTCTTCTCATTGCACCATGACAATAACCATTCATTTAGCATGAATAATCTACTGAACTTTTCATGCCCTTGTCGGTATGTAGGAAGCGGTCCAGACACAATAATCGATGTTTCAGGCGATGTTCTGCGTACCGTATCGATAAGGCTCCTGAAGTCTTTCTTCAGAACCTCCGTCTGTCGCAGCCTAATGTCGTTAGCTCCCGCGTGCAGCACAACAGCTCCAACGCGCTCATCACCGTTCAAGATCTCAGTTACCCGCGCAGTGATATCGAGAACACGAGCACCAGGAAAGCAATGACTGTGCACCTTACTTTTACCTAACGTAGCGTGGACGTGTCGGACCGTGAAATCGCCGATGATCACAGCATCGCGTTCCGTTTCACGAAGAGGGGAGAAGCGGTTCTGGGTGGAGATCTCCAAAACCGGGAGGGGCGAAAAGATTCTTGTCCTGGCACGCGGCTTCCGCGGAACCACCCAGGCTTCGTGGTGGTGTGTTGGAGCCGGAGTGAATGAAACCATGGCTGATCGTGACCTGGACGCTCGGGACCAATGCTGAGAAACGCACGGAGTAGACGTGGTCAGCGTCAGCGGGTTACTAACGTTAATCACTGATCCGTGTGCATCAGCGCGTGATGTTTCAAGAGCTAAACGCCGGTCTCTCAGCTCAGCTTGTGTCTCTAGAAGGTCACGGATCTGTTTTTCTACAGCCTCTAATTCAGACTGCACCGCGAGCAAATCAGATTTGTTCTCATCTGCACCAAGAGGTATAACATACATCTGATATATTCGCCATTTTAACAGATGGACAGGAAGTTAGCAATTATGCAACCAGTGATGCTATTAATATTTATACTAATTTATGACTCAAGTCTTGGGTATAATCCGTCTTTTTAGTGGTACGGGTGTAATGTAGACGCACGATAGACAGGAAAATATTCGTTTGTAAGTGAGTGTAAAGAACGCGTCTGGCAATCGATCGTAGGGCCGAGCAGCAGTGAAGCAGTGTCTCGCTCTACAACCAACAACCAAATGTTCCAACCGTATTTGCGGTTCCAGCCGTATAATGGCTTGAGACGTGTCTGGCCAACAGTCCAAGTTGTAATTATGAGTTAAATGATGGTTCAGAATAGAATAAAAGAAAGAAATACGGAAAAACAGAAGGAAATGCGAAGCTAATACGAGGCTTAGACAGCCATGGCGCAAACAAACTCACAGCAGGCAGCGAGGCAGACTAGTGTAGAGAAACAAGCCGATCGACTTACAAATTGATGGCACAAACAGGGAGCGAGACCCAAAGGCACTCGAGACATCAGATTGTCACGAGTATCACATATTGCCGCAGTAGCCTCCTCTACCCCAGATACGGCTCTGACAAGGATTGCAAACACTGGTCTCCTACCACCGCCTATACATCTTGAGAACAGATTTGAAGTATTAATGAATGAGGAATCCCTGAATGTGATGAATGTGATCGAACACAGACTGAATAAGCCAGTAGCTAACACTGCTAACTGGCGCTCAAGGTCGAGCAGACAGCGGCACTCAGCTCAGAGCGCAGCCGAGCACAGGACTCTGATAGAGGGTGACTCCATAATCAGAAATATTATTAGCAGGGATACAACTACGTGCTGCCTTCCACAAGCAACGACTTCTGATGTAAATAGGGAACTTAAGAACATTATGATGAAACATAAGCCTGCAAATCGACTAATCATTCATGTGGGGAAAAATGATATTCATAAAGAGCAGTCAGAACTCCTTAATAAGGATTTCAATTAACTTTTTGAAACACTTAAAAGACTGAAAGTTCAGACATTCATCAGTGGACCACTTCCAGCAAAAGAACAAACAGGTTTTCACGGTTGCTTGGGCTCAACACATGGCTGCAAAAAACTGCAACTGTGAACTTCATTGACAACTTCAATCTTTTCTGGAGTCAGAGGCAACTGTTTCAACAGGATGGGCTCCACCCAAACAAACTTGGTTCAAGAGTGCTAAAGGACAATATCTACTTCTCCCTCAATCATCCTTCTGCAGTGTGTGCCAATCCACTCAACCTGAATGACACACACACACCTGGACACAGTATGAATGACCACAGGACTTCACTTCAGCACCTGAATGGACATGCGGTTGACATATCACACAAGGACAACGATAACACCATGCAACCACAACAACCTCTGATCACGGACACAATCTCACAGAGCTCACCACAGACAGACCGGGACATATTAGAACTGCTCCAAGATTCAGCTCCCAAGGACGACTTTCTGGAAAACAGCGATGGAAACCAGGACAGCATACTACAGCCTCGGATAACACCAGAGCAACAGCCCCTCTCCCCAGACACGTTATCCCTCTCTCCAACATCTCCACTTCTGTGCTTCTCAGAAAAAATGGAAAATCTGGTGTATGCTGGAACCAAACTATCCCACTCTTTTGCTGCAAGCCCCCAGATGTCCACCAAAAAACGGCAGGCCCCACAACCACCAAAGCCTGCGGGCCCAGCTCGCCCTCCCCCTCCTCCTGTGAGAGCTCCTCTGCCACAGCGCCAGGGCACACACCCTCCTCCATCGGCTCGAGGTGAACCAAAAACAACTGATACCAGCTCTCAGTGATATGTGTCGGGTCCCCGCTATGATAACAGTAACTTTCTTAAATTTCTTACTTAAACTTTTCTTAACTTTCTGCAGTGGAACAATCCTCAATGAAACATCCCCTCCTAACTTTACTTTTATGAGTGTCTGCAGAGCGGGTAAGAGAGGCGGGGGCTTAGCTGCTCTTTTTAAAGATGTCTATGAATGTAAGCAAATATCATTTGGGAATTACCCGTCTTTTGAATATCTGGGTATTGTGTTAAAAGGTGCCCCACGTATTTTACTTATCATTATTTACAGGCCTCCAAAATTCTCTCCAGCCTTTGCTGAGGACTTTACAGAACTGCTATCAACAATTTCCTCAGAGAAATTGACTGTTTTGCCATTGCTGGAGATTTTAACATTCCCATAGATAATGCAGAAAACAATATGGCAAAAGAAATTAAAACTGTTATAAGTCTGAGTGGACATCCATGACATGCGGAGTCCCTCAAGGCTCAATTCTTGCACCACTCCTATTCAACCTTTATATGCTCCCAATGAGCCAAATAATGAGAAAGAACCGAATCTCCTACCACAGCTATGCAGACGACACACAGCTCTACTTAGCCCTATTGCCTAACGACTACAGCCCCATTGACTCCCTGTGCCAATGCATTGATGAAGTCAACGGTTGGATGTGCCAAAACTTTCTTCAGTTAAACAAAGACAAAACTGAAGTCATTGCGTTTGGAAACAAAGATGAACTTCTCAAGGTGAATGCATACCTTGACGCTAGGGGTCTAACAACTAAAAATCAAGTCAGGAATCTTGGTGTGTCTCTAGAGTCAGACCTTAGTTTCAGAAGTCATGTCAAAGCAATAACTAAATCAGTATACTATCATCTGAAAAATATTGCAAGAATTAGATGCTTTGTTTCCAATTGAACCCGTATTAGATTAGAACCCGTAACCGGATCGATGGATTTATTTACCGGTTGAGCAGAGAGGCTGCGCAGTTTGACAAGTTGGTACCCAGCACTTATGAAAATGACGCCCGTGGTGGTAACGCACCGCATTTAACGCCGAGTAACGTTAACGGCGTTGTAACAACGGGATAAATAAATAGTTAGATTACCTCGTTACTGAAAAAATAACGCCGTTCTTTTAAGGCGTTATTCCAAACACTGCCGGCTATAGATGGAGAGGAGAGATTTGGCTATAGGGTGATGTGTGTCTGACTTACACAGAAGAGACTTTGTTGCTCAGCACATGAAAATAAACTACTTACCGTGATCTCAGACTGTGTTTAAGTGGTTTCTCCACTGTGTGGATCTTCATGTGTCGCTTCAGGTGACTTTTAGTAGAGAAACTCGACCCGCACTGATCACACGTGTGCGGCTTCTCTCCAGTGTGGATCCTCTCATGTGTTTTCAGATTTGATGACTGACTGAATCTCTTGTCACAGTGTGAACACTTGTAAGGTTTTTCTCCAGTGTGGATCATCTCATGTGTTTTCAGAGATGATGACTGACTGAATCTCTTGTCACAGTGTGAACACTTGTAAGGTTTTTCTCCAGTGTGGATCATTTCATGTGTTTTCAGATGTGTTGAATGACTGAATCTCTTGTCGCAGTGTGAACACTTGTAAGGTTTTTCTCCAGTGTGGATTCTCTGGTGTAGTTTTAAACTGTCCGCTGTAGTAAAAGTCTTCTCACACTCAAAGCACATGTACTCTCTCACACCAGTGTGAGTTTTCTCATGTACGTGTAAATATGACATTAGTGAAAAACTCTTTCCACACACAGAACATGAATGTGGCTTCTCCTTCATATGAACTGTCAGGTGTGTCTTCAGGGCTGATGTACTAGAAAATGTTCTGCCGCATTGATCACATGAGAACGGCTTCTCTCCGGTGTGGATCCTCATGTGTTGATTGCGACTTGTTATGCGTGTGAATCTCTTCCCACACTGATCACATGTGAACGGCTTTTCTCCAGTGTGGATCCTCATGTGATCTTTAAGGTATGAAGATTGACTGAAATCTTTCCCACATTGATCACACTTAAACGGCTTATCTCCAGTGTGAACTCTCATGTGAAGCTTCAGGTGACATTTAAAAGCAAAACTCTTTCCACACTGATCACACATGTGCCGCTTCTCTCCAGTGTGGATCCTCTCATGCACTTTCAGAGATTTTGAGTGACTGAATCTCTTGTCACAGTGTGAACACTTGTAAGGTTTGAACGGCTTCTCTCCGGTGTGGATCCTCATGTGACCATCAAGATATTGTTTGCGTGTGAAACTCTTCCCACACTGAGTGCAGGTGAAAGATTTCTTGGCTTTTCTTTTCTTTAAAAATGTCTGTTTAGTCTTTGAGCGACTCAAGGGTTTTCCTCCAGGTTGGACATGATGTTCCTCCTTCACTTCACTCAGTTCTTCTCTCTCCTCCTTCACTTCATTCAGTTCTTCTCTCTCCTCCTCCACTTCACTCAGTTCTTCTCTCTCCTCCTTCACTTCACTCAGTTCTTCTCTCTCCTCCTTCACTTCACTCAGTTCTTCTCTCTCCTCCTTCACTTCACTCAGTTCTTCTCTCTCCTCCTTCACTTCACTCAGTTCTTCTCTCTCCTCCTTCACTTCACTCAGTTCTTCTCTCTCCTCCTTCACTTCACTCAGTTCTTCTCTCTCCTCCTTCACTTCACTCAGTTCTTCTCTCTCCTCCTTCACTTCACTCAGTTCTTCTCTCTCCTCCTTCACTTCACTCAGTTCTTCAGTCTCCTCCTTCACTTCACTCAGTTCTTCTCTCTCCTCCTTCACTTCACTCAGTTCTTCTCTCTCCTCCTTCACTTCACTCAGTTCTTCTCTCTCCTCCTTCACTTCACTCAGTTCTTCTCTCTCCTCCTTCACTTCACTCAGTTCTTCTCTCTCCTCCTCCACTTCACTCAGTTCTTCTCTCTCCTCCTTCAGTTCTTCTCTCTCCTCCTTCACTTCACTCAGTTCTTCTCTCTCCTCCTTCACTTCACTCAGTTCTTCAGTCTCCTCCTTCACTTCACTCAGTTCTTCTCTCTCCTCCTTCACTTCACTCAGTTCTTCTCTCTCCTCCTCCACTTCACTCAGTTCTTCACTCTCCTCGCTCTCTTCCATCAGGTCTGACAAGAAAAAAAATATTACATTTAATTTTCAGAACATTACAGTTTTTCTCAATTGTTTACACACAAATTCTGGTACTTGAGACACAATGACCACAACATGTAACTCATTCACCAACCCCCTGAACCAATTCTGCTAAACCACAAGCACAATTCCTGCTTTACACTCAAATTGCAGTTCTAAAACACACTTTTTTCAAAACACTACACACAATCTCTCGCACAATTTTCATGCAGAAAGTATCTTGTTTTCACAAGGAACACACTGCCATTCATATATGCACACTGACTCATCACAAGGGCAAACACCCGTCACACAGTTTTACACTTAGCAATCAGAGCTTTAGCATAAAAGGGCAACAGGTGAGCTCTTCAATGGAGCAATGGATGCCAACCTTGGAAACAGAGGCAGAGCCAGAGGAGTGAGAGTAAGAGGAGGAGGATGGGGAGGACGAGGAAGGCCAAGGACCGTAATCTCTGATGAGATCCGAGCCACTTTGGTTGATCATGTGGTCAACCATGTTCTAACAATGAGGGAGGCTGGGCAAAGAGTACAACCAAATCTGAGCAGGTACACTGTAGCATCCATCATCCAGACTTTCCGAAATGAGAATAGGTAAGAAATCTACTCCCACTAGAAAATTGCAGTACTGCATATCAATACAGTAGTACAGTATTGCCTGTGGACTGTTCTGTCGGACTGTAAAAATACTGTTAAGTATGTTTCAAGTATTTAGGGAATGTATACCTACTTTGTATTTACAGTATTTTACTATTTGTGTGGCAGAACTGAAAGATTACCAACACAAGGTGGTCAGGAACATTACAGCAAATACAAAGAAAAATAATAGAAAACAATGACACATTTAAAAATATTGATAGGGTAAGCTTATCAACACTGGACCGTGTCTTGCGCAGAAATCATGTCAGGATGAAGCAGGTCTACAGGGGGCCATTTGAACGCAATTCAGAAAGAGTCAAAGAATTGCGATGTAACTATGTGCAAGTGAGTCCCACAATTGATGCATACTCTCAACATTGTATACAGTAAATTATACTGCCCTACAAAGGCAAAAGACCTTAACTCGCTAGAGTGTGGAACTGAGAAAAATGACTTTAAAGATTTTTAGTTGTCCCGCCAAATTAATTATGGGTAGGACACTGAAAATCTGGCAATTAGATGTTTAAGTAATGAAAATGATCTACATAACAAAATTTTGAGCTCAAACTTGACTTTTGACCACTATTTTAACGTTACTGTACTCTGCCTTTGTATTGTCAGCAAAAAGTGAGAAGTCATGCCAAGGCAAAAGGCCGTAACTTCCACATTATCAATATTTGGTTGCTGATCACCATTAACAAAATCATTATAGTAACACCTGTATAAGATCTAGTGATCATGGCATTTATTTTGTATGATTTACAATTATAGCCTTCTACTTATTGTGCTTTGGTTGAATTCTGCTGGCCCTATACATTAGTCTTTACCGCTATGGAGGTATTTTGTCTAAGAGTATCTTCAAGTGGTAGGCATAAGACTTGCTAAACACGCGTTCAAAATGATCACGATAAAACAGATCCTCGCGCACATTCGACCCGGAGACTGGTTTATAGCGGTGGATCTGAAAGACGCATACTTTCACAGGCGTTTGTTTACAGAGATTCGTGTTCGAAGGTGTCACGCTCCGTTCACGAAAAGTAGCCTATGCAGTGCTTTACGTTACCCCTTAGGACTCAGTAGGGAGCGCGTTCTGGACTACCTAGACGACTAATGGATTTATAGCACGACCTTCTGTTTTCTGCGTCTTTTCAGTAGCGTTGGTTTCAGCTGTCTGCCCTATTATTGTGCGTGCACTTCGCTCGTCCCGCGGATTTATTCCGGACGCTGTGTTTTGTATGCATGCTTTTAACAGCTGTTCTGATGTTGTATGCACCAGCAGCACTTCTTGCTTCATTATGCTGTATGCGACAATATACCCTTGTTGCTTCATTATTATCACTCCCTGTGATATATTAGTCCTGCGCGTCGGCTCGGCCGTGTTCAGGGCGGAGCTGAAGGCGCCGGCGAAGTTTTGGGACTCTGCCAGCTAGATGCATGGTTGTTTCAACTAGGTCCGGTACCCGAACTGGGTGAGGCGGGGCTTTAGTTCTTTGTTGTATTGACCTGCTTCGGCATGAGTAACATTTTTCTGTCAACTCTGCATATATCCTTCGCGATCGATATCGCACTTTTGTCGATGGAGCGGGTTAAGAGCATACTAAATGTTCTGACCGCATCAGTGCAGGACAAAGCTCTGAGGACATCAGAAGTTACAGGGACGGATGGTAGCTGCACAAAGTACACAGGCTACATCGTAATTTCAATATTAATGGAGAGTAAAACAAAGGCAGAACACCGTATAATCTGATAGGTAGCATTATTTGATAGAACACCGGCACCGTAACTTCATATTGACGCGCGGCTAAACAAAGGCAGAGTACCGTAACTCGATATGAGCGTTCCAAAACTAAGCCAAAGAGCGGTAACTGGTGTTACGGTGTTCTGCCTTGGTTTCTCATGGGCTTTTGGAAGTTACGGTTAAGACAACCCATTATTTTCTCGAAAAAACAACGGAATTGACTCACGATACTTATCCACATGATAAAGGAGGTCTTGAATGTGCCAAAAATATCAATAACTCATTTTCGACCAAAAACGAAGTTACGGTCTTTTGCCTTTGCACGGCAGTATACATATTTCAATATTGTAATCATAATGATTGTGCTTCACAATAGTGACCACGCCATGTCTATTTCTGATATTGTCATGTGTGTTTCAGAGAGTCCTTGAGCTAGAGGTGGCTGCAGTGGAGCACCAGTTCATCTTCATTGAAGAGGTTGGGTTCAACCTCACAAAGAGACGAAAGAGGGGAAGGAATATCATCGGCCAGCGCGGAGGGAACATCACAATGTCTGTAACTGTGTACAGTAAATTCTTCTGTTGTTGTGAATGTAGTGTATGTGCAACTTTTGTGTTGGTTGGGAATGGGATGTACACTGTGTACATTGTTTTTGTGGGGAAAATAAAATATATTTGTGTATTTGTGTGTTCTGAGTATAAAAACAATATTCTCAAATATTTTACAACACACTTATGTATGTACTGTCTGTAGTAAGTGTAACACTGAACCAAAAAAAAGGCCTAAATCATTATGATGAATGGAGAAGTGTTTTCCATTCACCATAGTGTTTTACATTGAGCGCATCTGTGTTCAACTGGTTCTTATAAATGTCTATTCAAATGATGGTTTGTGTGTGTCATTTGAAAACTAAATACCATTTTGAGAAGAAATAATGAATGTAAAAAAAAGTTTCATTTTGCAGGAGAATTGAGGGGTTTTGCCCCATTGTGTGTGTGTTTTTTGATTTGTGTGTAGAGTTCTGAGAATATGAGGCATTCTTTCAGAAAATGTGTGTAAACAATCGAGAAAAACATTAAAATAATTCAAAGAGAGAAATATAAAGTGAAAGGACATGAAAGTGAGCCCTGATGTAATGGTAGAAAGTAGACAACTGCTATAAAATATTATGATAATTTGATGCCTTTTTATAAATTGATTATATGTCCTTGAAACTTTCCATAAATTAGGTAAATTTAACTTCCAATTATTATTTTTAAAACATTATAGGCACATGTTTCTTTAGCAAGAACTATGAAATATATTTGATCAATGACACAATTATCTAACATGATAATAACATTAAACTATACAATACTGCCATATTTTGACACCAACTTTGAGATTAGTATTTATTTTGCTAAAAATGTTTTAATTATTAATGGCCGTTCACACTAGACTTCCATTCATACGCCTGTGAAAGTGGGACACCAGAAACACAAGCTCAAGTGAATAACCCTGTGAGAAATAACAAGCGTTTAGATTTCAAGTGGAGTGGACTTTGATATGTGTTGAACTTATGTTTAAACAGTGTTTAAACATAAGTTTATTATTAAAAGAGTAATTTTTCATTTCATGACTGCAGTGTCTGTAGAAATGTCACATGCTCAACTATTTATGCGTCAGCTTTAACTATTTTTAAATCAACTATTATTATTATTATTTGTGTCCTACATGTTTCACTCAACCCTGTTACTTCTGGCATGATTTTCCTCCTTTTAAAAACAGAGCATTTCTTAGAACTGTGACACTCAGGAAGTGACATCATCTGGGCTCTTTCTACTGCATGATGGGAAGACAAGAGAATAACCTCAATCCATTGTCTCAGTTTTTACACAAACTGTAGCATTGACTGTATTCATCAACCCTGTTACCAAAGTTACTGTAAGAAGAATCTCTATAAATATGAATAACTTATATTATATTTGACAAATACAACTTTATCAGTAACTTGGTGTTTACTGATTATTCCTGTAAACTATGTTGAAAATGACTTTAATCCTGGTAACGTTGTTGCAAATTGGGAACCAGATATAAAATAAATGTAAAATAAAACAGTTAAAATTGTATTTAGTTTGATCTGATGTTGACAAACAACATAAACATGTCTCAAACCTCCATTTACTGACCATTTGTTGAAGAAAAACCCAGAACATTCTGCACCATTTCATAGTTGAACTGTTTATCTAAATGTGATGAAGTGCTTGAATGTTTCTAACATGAATGTTCTCCAGCATCATGAATGAATGAGGAATAAACACCAACCTCTTTGTTCTTCAGGATCTTCAGTGTGTTTCATTCTGCAGGTTCTGGATCACTCGTGTTCTCACTGTCCTCTTTAATAAACTCAGTCTTGGGAGATTTCAGCTCTTCCTGAAGCTTTCATGCTGGTCTTCACTTGTAGCGGATGGGAATCATTTTAAAAAGCTTTTATTGGAGAATTACTGTGGGAGGAGCTTCACTGATGATGTATTCCAGTGTGGGAGGAGCTTCACTGATGATGTATTCCAGCGTGGGAGGAGCTTCACTGATTTTTTTTTTATTTTTTATTTAATTTGTTTATTTAACAGGGACAATACACTAAGCATTGTTACACATAGACAACCGATGCTGTGTACATAGGGCATATAGCATAAAGCTAGTTTGCGGCCCGCGTCCCTGGTTAGGCTTTTACATAAAGTCAAAACATCCAAAAAACAAAACAAAAAAACAAACAAACAATCATCACAAGAAACAAAACAAATACAAATACACACATGTATACATGTATACTGATGATGTATTCCAGTGTGGGAGGAGCTGATCTGCCTAAATCAAAAATATATAAATTACTGAGCGAGTTTGTTTTTATAATAAATGGCACTTCTTAGCATTTATGTCTGTCTATCTATTCATCATACAGTAACTGATGCCAATTCATTATTTATTTATTTTTTTAAAATATTGCTAATCCTAACATTATTCTGCTTCTTCATTAAAATACAGGTATCTAGAAATATAGAAAATAATATAAAAATATGGAAAATATATAAATATAGAAAAGAATATATAAAGAATATTTATACTTCTCCCAAGTATAAATAATGGTAAGAAAAACAGTTAAAATCAAATAAACGTACATATAGTAGCCAACAAATCCCCTCAGTCTGCTGACACCAATGAAATGAGCTTTAAGTGTCAGTTTACAGGAGATCTGAAGACATCAGCATAATAAATGAGGAGAAAACAGGCACTATTGTCATGAAATAAAGAGTGTTTTCAGCAGATCTGTTAATATTGATGATCCTCAGACTATCAACACTCATTCAACAAGCCATTCAGGATCATCAGCAGATCATCTCACTTTATTCTGAGCGTTTGCTGTTAGAAACACATTATTTGAGTCAGGATACATGATAAAAGCCTATAAAACTACTGCTATACTGAAAGACAATACTGTAATCTCTCACAACATGACATGGATAAAACATCAATAACACAAAATCATCACTCATCTTCACTACAGATAAATAATTACAGCAGCATAATGTCCAAATTAATCTAAATATAGCTAGTTTAATCTTATGATAACTACTTTAATCACTATAAAGTAGATCATTAAAATAAAAACATTCATGCTCAGGAACTGAAAAAGATCATACAACTTTTAAAAATAGAGTAATTCTGCTAAACGGGTGCCATTTGGGTTTGATGAGATGCATAAGGCACAAAAATGTCCCAAAATGTGTTTACAAAGCTTAAGGTTATTCATTCAAGTGTTCTTGCTAACATGATATATGATAAAAATACTATTTTTAAAGAATAACATACTATTTTTAATAATTGTTTATTAGTACATAGCCAATTTCACATGTCCGTGTTGACCAACATGACATTTGCATCTAAAATATTTTTAGAGTATATAGTAAGATATTTTTAACTTATATTTTAAAAAGTTATGTATTTTTTTAAAAACATTTATTATTTTCAGGATTATATGAGTGTCCCTTTTCACATAAGATATATTTTATTCAAAATAAACCTTATTTGTTGTAAATATTTTGTTGTTTGTGTCCATAAACTCTAGAGAACGGAGCATTTTGATTAATATTACATATATTTCCAACTAAACTGTTGGTGATGTCTTCATTATTTAATAACCTGAGAGGATATGTATCTTAATTGTATTTTTCTTTTGTTTGGGTAGATTTCTCAGCTGAGTCTAAAAATCAAGTCAGGAATCTTGGTGTGTCTCTAGAGTCAGTCCTTAGTTTCAGTAGTCATGTCAAAGCAATAACTAAATCAGCATACTATCACCTGAAAAATATTGCAAGAATTAGATGCTTTGTTTCCAGTCAAGACTTAGAGAAACTTGTGCATGCTTTCATCACCAGCAGGGTGGATTACTGTAATGGACTCCTCACTGGCCTAAATTTTGTTTTTTTTTGTTGAAATTTTTTGGAATTCCATTTTTTACCTTTTGCTCGATTTTACCACAAAAGATTGTGTTTTTAATGTTATGAATAAAATGTAATGTCACACAAATGAACTAAAAATGACCAGCGTGTGTCTCCTGCTCTCTGCTGTTAGTGAGCGGCTGCTCTCTCCCCGGGTCTCAATGCTTGTTTTCAACAGAAACACTCTGACATTTATTTTGAAGAACCACATTTCATTTATAAGGGTTAATATTCATGTTAATCCATGTTATTAACTAATTATTTATCACATTAACTGTCTAATGTGATAAATAATTAGTTAAAAACATGGATTAAAGTTCTCCGTCGCTACCACGGATTTCCGTCATTCATAATTCAGTTTATGAGATCAGTGTAGATCGGAGGAGAACACAAAAGTGTTGGCTGATCTTTATTGACAGATTGTCACACTCTAGAGACAATGGTATCGTTAACAGCGTGTGCGCGCCTGACCAATGACAGTGTAGGCAAGTCAAGTCACCTTTATTTATATAGCGCTTTTTACAATACAGATTGTATCAAAGCAGCTTCACAGTGATAACATGAAAATAATACAACAAAGTTTGTTTCTAGAAGAAAATTTCGTCAACGTCCACCTTAAGTAAGGCAGATCAATAATATTGTTGAATATTAAATGTCCCCAACTAAGCAAGCCAAAAGCCAAGGCAACAGTGGAGGAACTGAAACTCCATCAGGGACAGAATGGATAAAAAAAACCTTGGGAGAACCCAGACTCAGTCGGAGGGCCAGTTCTCCTCTGGCCAATGGAGGAACAGTGTATGATTCGGGCAGCGTTAGAACTCAGATTGGATCTGAACATTTAGAGTATTTATCCATTTCCATCTGGTTGGAAGTGGAAGTAATCACGCCGGTATGGAGACGAGTTGTTGAGGATCAGTGCCGATGGCTGTCGTGTGGATGAGGCCTTCACAGGGCTGATGAGGCCGGCACTGCAGGATGAGTTGGGATGGGTCCAGGTCCACCATAGAGGGTCCCTCGGGATAAACGGAGAGACTAATATTAGCGTAGACGCCATCATTCTTATGATGTACCAAGTACACCAGGATTTAAGGGAAGTGTTCCCGGTTCCGGCTGACCTAATCTATGCAGCCTAATTTTGAATTAAGGAAGTCTATAATGTATTATGTGTATGCTAGGTCAAAGAGATGTGTTTTTAGTCTAGCTTTGAACTGACAGAGTGTGTCTGCTTGCCGGACAATGGTAGGAAGACTGTTCCAGAGTTTTGGTGCTAAATAGGAAAAGGATCTCCCGCCTGCAGTCGATTTAGATATTCTAGGTATTATCAACTGGCCGGTGTTTTGAGATCGCAATAGACGTGAAGGACTATAATGCATTAACAGCTCGCTCAAGTCCTGCGGAGCTAAACCATTTAGTGCTTTGTAAGTAATCAGCAATATTTTATAATGTATACGATGTTTAATAGGGAGCCAATGCAGTGTTGACAGAACCGGGCTAATATGGTCATACTTCCTGGTTCTGGTAAGAACTCGAGCTGCGGCGTTTTGAACTAGCTGTAGTTTGTTTATTAAGGGTGCAGGGCAACCACCCAGTAGAGCATTACAGTAATCTAGCCTTGATGTCATGAACGCATCAGCTAATTGTTCTGCATTTGTTAATGAGAGCATATGGTGTTAATTTAGATATGTTTTTAAGATGGAAGAATGCAGTTTTACAGATACTAGACACGTGACTTTCAAAAGAAAGATTGGTATCAAAGAGCACACACACACACCCAGGTTCCTAACCGACGACGAAGACTTAACAGAGCAGCCATTAAGTGTTAGACAGTATTCTGGGTTATTACGTGTGGAAGTTTTTTGTCCAATTATTAGAATCTCTGTCTTTTCAGAATTTAGTAGTAGGAAATTACTAGTCATCCAATTTTTTATATCAGCTATGCATTCCGTTAATTTTGTGAATTGGTAAGTTTCGTTGGGTTTTGAAGAAATATACAGCTGAGTATCATCGGCATAACAGTGAAAGCTAACTCCATGTTTCCTAATGATATAAGACCGGCGTGCATACTTGGACTTCCAAAAAATACTCTAAATGTTCCGATCCAATCTGACTTGTAATGCTGCCCGAATCATGCACTGTTCCTTCGTTGGCCAGAGGAGAACTGGCCCCCCGACTGAGTCTGGTTTCTCCCAAGGTTTTTTTCTTCATTCTGTCCCTGATGGAGTTTGGGTTCCTCCACTGTTGCCTTGGCTTTTGGCTTGCTTTGTTGGGGACATTTAACATTTAATATTCAATAATATTATTGATCTGCCTTACTTAAGGTGGACGTTGACGCAATTTCTTTTAGAAACAAACTTTGTTATATTGTTATATTGTTTTTGTTATATTGTTTTCATGTTATCACTGTGAAGCGCTTTGATACAATCTGTATTGTAAAAAGCGCTATATAAATAAAGGTGACTTGACTTGACCTGACTTGATATCTCCTAATGGTAGCATGTACAGAGTGAACAGCAGCGGTCCTAGTACTGAGCCTTGTGGTACGCCATACTGAACTTGTGATCGATAAGACATCTCTTCATTTACTTCTACAAACTGATAACGGTCAGATAAGTATGATTTAAACCATGCTAATGCAACTCCACTAATGCCAACATAGTTTTCTAGTCTATTTAAAAGAATATTGTGGTCAATGGTGTCAAATGCAGCACTAAGATCGAGTAACACTTATAGAGAGATACAACCACGATCGGATGATAAGACGGATCATTTGTGACTCTAATGAGAGCTGTCTCGGTACTATGGTACGGTCTAAATCCGGACTGAAAATCCTCGCAGATATCATTTCTTTCTAGAAAGGAACATAGTTGTGAAGATACTGCTTTTTCTAATATCTTTGATAGAAAAGGCAGATTCGAGATCGGCCTGTAATTGACTAATTCTGTAGGATCAAGTTGTGGTTTTTTAACAAGCGGTTTTATCATAGCCAGTTTAAAGGTTTTTGGTACGTATCCTAGAGACAAAGATGAATTAATGATATTAAGAAGAGCATCTATGACCTCTGGAAGCATCTCTTTCAGTAGCTTAGTCGGTATAGGGTCTAACATACATGTTGTCGATTTAGATGAATTAACGAGTTTGCAGAATTCTTCCTCTCCTATAGCAACAAATAAATCAAATTTTTCCTCAGGGAGACTACAATGCACTTCCTGATGCGATACTGTAGTAGACGGTTGCATAGTTATAATTTTGTCCCTGATATTATCAATCTTATAAGTGAAGAAGTTCATAAAGTCATTACTGCTGTGTTGCTTGGACATTTCTGGGCTTGAAGTTTTCTTTTTCGTTAGTTTAGCCACTGTTTCAAATAAATACCTAGGATTATGTTTATTTTCTTCTTATAGGGTTGAAAAATAAGCAGATCTAGCAGCTTTTAAAGCCTCTCTGTAAGCAGTCGAGCTCTCCTTCCATGAAATCTGAAATACCTCTAGTTTAGTTTTCTTCCAGCTACGCTCCATTTTTTGTTTTTTGAATAATTGTTAAGTGACCATACATTTCAAATGAATGTTTTATTTGAAGTGATAAGTACACAGGTTAATTTCTTAGAAAATTGATGATTTACGCTGTATTAGAAAGGACAGTAATGGTAATACAGTTCATTTAAATGTTTTGAAAGGGAAATATATTAATAGATTAATGTTACATGTATGTTTAAAAGAGAAATATTACAATTTAAAAATGGTGCTAAAAAGATAAATAGTGATTGGAAAGCTGTTGGAAAATACACATAATTCCTTATAAAAAGTCAGTACTTTCATTTTTTGTTATTTAAAATACAGATTGTGAATTCACGATGAATAATTGTTTTGTTTGCACTAAAATATCCATCCTCCATGAGCAACCCTTAAAATTTCCCTGACATTTTCGTGTTATAATTTATCTTATTACCAGCATTACAAGGCTTGCTTTAAAAAAAGAATAACTGACCATGTATATGTGTTTGCTGCAGAATTAGTGGCCATGATGGCAGCACTCCAGTGGGTAGAGGATGTAAAACCAAGATTAAGAGTAATATGTTCTGATTCTTATACAGCAATCAAAAGCCTCGAAAGTGGACATAAATCAGCAAGGCAAGATATTATATATGAGATTCTCACAAGTTTGTTAAGAATAAGTAAGCTTAATAGAGTTCCTGTGGGTTCCTGCTCATGTGCGAGTGGAGGCTAATGAAGTGGAGGATAAACTAGCTAAACAAGCTGTGAAACACACAGAGATACATATACAAGTGACTCTGAGCAAAAAAGGTCAAATTAAAGAATTTAAAAACAACAAATGGCAAGAAGTATGGAACAGTGAAAACAAGTGAAGACATATGTATAGTCTACAGAAACCAGTAGGAAATGGAAGAAGAGTTTTCAGGAATAGAAAAGAAGAGACAATTATTTCTGGCATTGGAATAAGGCACACTAGACTAAATCATTCTTTGTTCAAAAGAGGAAAACATAAAACGGGCAAATGTAATTATTATTGTGACCAGGCAGAAACAATTGAACATGTTTTAATAAATTGTATTAAATATGAAAAAGAAAGGTTAGAACTTAAGAAGGAAGCAAGAAACTTGGGTGTTGAAGCATTTAATATGGAAAGCATTTTGAAAGTACATGCAGAACAAGATAAAATATATAGTGCTGATATGAATTATGTTAAAGCAATAGGAATAGTCTGGAAAATTTAGAGTGATTGGATGAAGAAATTATTATAATTTAATTTATACATGCAGAATAGTGCTTCACACTCCAGTCCAGTTGGTGGCAGTAATGCACCGAAAGTTGGTTTGCCAACCGCCATAAAACTGCAATAGAAGAAGAAGTCTCCCATAGACTGCTATACGGGGAGGCTGCAGACCTGGAGCAGGCAGATATACGCCCCTGTTGTTCCTGATGCGTCCAGTAGGGGGATATACTGCGAAATAACGCAATTAAATCGACGCGTGCACATTAATAACTCGTCCATAGACTTGACATTTTTTTGTGTTTTTTTGTTCATTTAAACATAAACGCTACAGTGTAGATCTGCACGGATTAAAATGCCTGTAGATATTCAGTTGGCCTTCACTCTCTTCACTCAGCCTATACAAAAGACTATGAGTTTTTGTGAATTGAAAAATTAAAAATACACATAGGCCTAGTTGGATCAACTATGTTATGGCAAGTATATGACCTACTGCAGTTATAGGCCTAGTCACCGTAGGTTTTTATGGGAGACTGAGGGAAATATATTGTTATGAATTTATATAAAGTTACATTTAGATATTAACCAAATTTAGCCCATTAGACAGTACCATGTAATCATATCCTCGACTAAATATCTGCTGTACTATTCTCTATTGGTCGTCATACAGCTACAAAACAGTGTCCTAGCATTTTATGAAGACACACACAATTTATCCCTTTTCTAAAATTCCAAGGGCCATTTAAAAGAAAGACACAATATTGTTGTTCACAATTTTTTTTATTAACACCATTTATGAATTATGATGACTCCCCTATGGTTTGCCCATTTCTTTAACTATTTTGAAAAGGGCATACATGGTGATTTTATCGTGTGTGTGTGTGTGTGTGTGTGTGTGTGTGTGTGTGTGTGTGTGTAATTGATGTCAGGGGAGTGTGGATTGCATCAATTTGCTCCTGATCTTCTAAGTACAACGGCACAAGCCACTTTGATTTCCACTTTGCTTTCTTTTGGCCACCGATGATGGACTGTGCAGAGAAAATTGAAAATTACATTAAAACCATGTCCATGTATGTCTCTGTAAGTTGTTTATTTTGTAGTCGTTAAAAAAAGATGGGTGTTTATAAGTTTAGAGAGAGATTTTCATTTTCTTATAGCTAAAGCAAACACACACCTTTATGAGATGCAAGTTAAAAAGAATTAAAGACAGAGTATGATAAAACCCACATTAAGTGCACAAACCCTACATTTTAGTCCAGACCAGTAAGCTATTTTAAGAAAAAATGTATATTAAGATATAAATTATATAATTAGATCATTTCATTTATAAGAAACAACTCAAACCAGAATTTACATTCAAACCAAAATGGGAAAAGTTTTTAATGTGGGTTTTATTGTGTGATGTTGGAAATAATCAAAATATTTGAGTGAGTGTGCAGTATTACTTGGAGAGAGAGATTTACATCCATGTATACATGCCTATTATGCTTTTGTGTGTTCACACCGTAGACAGTTCATATATTTCCAATATCTACTGTAATGTTGCCCCAGAAACCATGTGGAGTAGGCTGTGTTTTAATGCAAGGAGTAAATAACATCTCACGCAAGCTAAAGACTGCAGGCAACAAAAGAACATTAAAAAGAAAATGAATTTTAAAGTGAGTAGAGAAGACTAGGGTTTATAAAAGGTTTCTAAAACAAATAATATCATTGAGTCTGTTGTAAAGAACCTTTATTTTTTTATATTGACAAAATGTAAAATTGTATTGATTTGTTTAGCCTAATTCAATCTCTTTTGATGTCCCCCTTGTTTTTTTTTTCCTCTTCTCAGTTCTCACTGTTAATGTCTTGTATCCTTTCATTTGCAATACAAAATAAATAAATAAATAATAATAATTAAAGAAAAAAGATTATTTAACATAACTCAGCCTCCCCCTACTGGACGCATCAGGAACACCAGGGGCGTGTATCTGCCGAACAGAAATAAAGTTGTCTTATTGTGGAAAAAGCATTTTCTGTCTTTAATCCGATTTTAGCTCGTCTTGTGCTTAGAATTGAGCCATTGAGAAAATAAAACAAATCAGCAAATCACACATGCAGATGCTTTCTGTATTTTTATAGCACTAAAATTATAGATATTTACAAATAGATACTCCAGATATACAATAACAAAGATAACTGATGTATCATTTATGGTAATACATATTGATGGTACAACTACAATGCAATGCAAATAGTAAATATAAGATAAAGTGAGAAGTAATAATAAATAGTTTAGTGTATAGTCAATAAAATAAACAAACAGTATACAGCAAATAAAATAGTAATGAATAGTATAATTATATAATATCATAAGTAGAATAATATATTGATAATAGCATATAGTTTGTGTAATACTATACTAATAGTCAAGTCATCTTCATTTACTTCATTTATATAGCGCTTTAGCAATAGAATATGAAATATTAATTACAGAATATAGACAAAAATGAATAAGTTAAATAGTGACTAGTACAATACACCATAACTATAATAGATTGATAATCACAAGTGGTATAATTTAGCAAATACAATGTTATATTAATTGCAGAATAATATAGACAATAAAAATAGTAAATGATTCATTTCACTGCTATCCATCAATCATCTATAATCACTCATCCTTTGTAGGATCACCGGGGGTTAAAGCTAAAACCCTTTGAGAGACTAGGGGCAAATGATACAAAGTTATTTGTAAAATCCAAAAACTTTGGGGCTTTTGAGAGAACATTCAGAGACGATTCCCAAGAAGCCACGCCATTGCAATGTCTCTGGTTGGTAATTATATTTTCCTATCGCAAAATTACTGCATGCTCCTTAAGAGTATAGATTAGTGTCAGGGTTAGGAACCTTTAAGTAAATGATTTACCTCTAAGCCATTAAGCCAACTAGGAACAATTTTTAGAACAGAACTGGAAAGGCTTAAACATATGAATATAGTGCATACATACCAATTTGCCACCTGAAAGAACTGAAAAAATACTGAACATACAGGTGAAACTCGAACATTTGTTATATCGTGCAAAAGTTCATTTATTTCGCCGCATTGAGGCAGTTTTTCATGCAAAAGGGGCCCAAACCAAGTACCAAGTAGAGAAATACTTTTCTGTATTTTAAATCCTTTTTTTCCCCCATGTAATATTCAAATTTTCTGAGATTTTGAATTTGGGGTTTTCATATGCTCTAAGCCATAATCATCAAAATTATAACTTGTGCACGATTTTCTAATTTGTTGGGTTTCACCTAAAGAAGAATTCTAAGGAGACAGTGGAAAGATCAGAACAAGGGAACAAGAGCATCATATGAACTTATGATGTCATGAACTTGTGAACTCATCAATTTTAAATAACCTCTTTGATTGATGAAGGGTTGTGCCATCTTTCATCACCAAACTAATGAAATATTCCCTGGCTCTCAACTCGATCACTCCAATTTCAAGAACCCAGGGGACTTTTGAACCCTTTGGCACGTGGATTGCGGCTGTTCACTATGTCAAATAGCCTGTCAATCATCTAAAAGCAAATGTTTGCATTAAGAGAAAGCATTTTATCCATCACCTTTTTTGCATAGTATATTACCTCAATGAATTCAGCCGTTGCTTCACAGTGTTTAAACTGTGAATAGCCAAGGTCTCTCAATGTGCGCAGAGCTACAGCGACTGAGCGACTTAGTGTTTCTGTTAGCCAAAGACACCTTCATCTTCTGGGAATCGAAACGCACGTGCTTGCCTGTTACCTTTTCGGTTGACTTGAACATCATTTAGATGAACCATGAATGTCCAGTTGATCTGACCAGTGCTGCTAGTTATTGGACTGTAAGCCTGCGACATATTTCGAGCCAGCTTCAACATGTTGGCAAGCATCCATCATTGATAAGAGGTCTATCGGAAGATCTGAAATTCAGTTATAACAGACTAACTAATAAGTGTTCTTGCAATAATAATGGAAATAATAATAATAATAACAATGGGAAAGTGTGTACACATAAGATATGCATAAAGTTTTTTTGTTTTTTTTACCAGAGTAGAAATTGAGCCTCTCTTTCAAGTCTTCATTTTTGAGGTTCTTCCCCTTCAGATCATGCACAGTGCTCTTCTCGGTCCTTCACATTCCTCTTCTCTCGCTCCAGACTCTCCACTCTAGCCAAGGCTTCACAGAGTCTGGCCTTTAAACCAGTGGGAGATGCAGCCAATGCATAGGTGTGTTCCTAGTAGAATGTAGGATGAAAATGTTTTGAGTGATGTTTATAATCACCTGACACATGTTCTTAGCTGGTTGGTATGGAAGCTTGTTTCCGCCACTGAATGAAAAATAAAAAAGGTAATTGCGACTTTTTATCTCACAATTCTGACTTTTTTTCTCACAATTGTGAGATGTAAAGTCAGAATTGCGTGATATAAAATCGCAGTTGGGTGTTATAAAGTCAGAATTGCGAGATATAAAGTCAGAATTGCGAGATATAAAGTCAGAATTGCGTGATATAAAGTCAGAATTGCGAGATATAAAGTCAGAATTGCGAGATATAAAGTCAGAATTGCGAGATATAAAGTCAGAATTGCGAGATATAAAGTCAGAATTGCGTGTTATAAAGTCAGAATTGCGAGATATAAAGTCAGAATTGCGAGATATAAAGTCAGAATTGCGTGATATAAAATCGCAGTTGGGTGTTATAAAGTCAGAATTGCGTGATATAAAGTCAGAATTGCGAGATATAAAGTCAGAATTGCGAGATATAAAGTCAGAATTGCGTGATATAAAGTCAGAATTGTGAGATATAAAGTCAGAATTGCGTGATATAAAATCGCAATTGCGTGTTATAAAATCTGAATTGCGAGATATAAAGTCAGAATTGATTGATATAAAGTTGCAATTGCGTGTTGTAAAATCAGAATTGCGAGATATAAAGTCAGAATTGATTGATATAAAGTTGCAATTGCGTGTTGTAAAGTCAGAATTGCGTGATATAAAGTCAGAATTGCGTGATATAAAGTTGCAATTGCGTGTTGTAAAATCAGAATTGCGAGATATAAAGTCAGAATTGCTTGATATAAAATCGCAATTGCGTGTTATAAAGTCAGAATTGCGAGATAATAAAGTCAGAATTGCGAGATATAAAGTCAGAATTGATTGATATAAAGTTGCAATTGCGTGTTGTAAAATCAGAATTGCGTGATATAAAGTCAGAATTGCGTGATATAAAGTTGCAATTGCGTGTTGTAAAATCAGAATTGCGAGATATAAAGTCAGAATGGATTGATATAAAGTTGCAATTGCGTGTTGTAAAATCAGAATTGCGAGATATAAAGTCAGAATTGATTGATATAAAGTTGCAATTGCGTGTTGTAAAATCAGAATTGCGAGATATAAAGTCAGAATTGATTGATATAAAGTCAGAATTGCGTGTTGTAAAATCAGAATTGCGAGATATAAAGTCAGAATTGCGTGATATAAAGTCAGAATTGCGTGATATAAAGTTGCAATTGCGTGTTGTAAAATCAGAATTGCGAGATATAAAGTCAGAATTGATTGATATAAAGTTGCAATTGCGTGTTGTAAAATCAGAATTGCGAGATATAAAGTCAGAATTGCGTGATATAAAATCGCAATTGCGTGTTGTAAAATCAGAATTGCGAGATATAAAGTCAGAATTGCTTGACATAAAATCGTAATTGCGTGTTATAAAGTCAGAATTGCGAGATAATAAAGTCAGAATTGCGAGATATAAAGTCAGAATGGATTGATATAAAGTTGCAATTGCGTGTTGTAAAATCAGAATTGCGAGATATAAAGTCAGAATTGATTGATATAAAGTTGCAATTGCGTGTTGTAAAATCAGAATTGCGAGATATAAAGTCAGAATTGATTGATATAAAGTTGCAATTGCGTGTTGTAAAATCAGAATTGCGAGATATAAAGTCAGAATTGCGTGATATAAAGTCAGAATTGCGTGATATAAAGTTGCAATTGCGTGTTGTAAAATCAGAATTGCGAGATATAAAGTCAGAATTGCTTGATATAAAATCGCAATTGCGTGTTATAAAGTCAGAATTGCGAGATAATAAAGTCAGAATTGCGAGATATAAAGTCAGAATTGCGTGATATAAAGTCAGAATTGCGTGATATAAAGTTGCAATTGCGTGTTGTAAAATCAGAATTGCGAGATATAAAGTCAGAATTGATTGATATAAAGTTGCAATTGCGTGTTGTAAAATCAGAATTGCGAGATATAAAGTCAGAATTGATTGATATAAAGTTGCAATTGCGTGTTGTAAAATCAGAATTGCGAGATATAAAGTCAGAATTGCGTGATATAAAGTCAGAATTGCGTGATATAAAGTTGCAATTGCGTGTTGTAAAATCAGAATTGCGAGATATAAAGTCAGAATTGATTGATATAAAGTTGCAATTGCGTGTTGTAAAATCAGAATTGCGAGATATAAAGTCAGAATTGCTTGATATAAAATCGCAATTGCGTGTTGTAAAATCAGAATTGCGAGATATAAAGTCAGAATTGATTGATATAAAGTTGCAATTGCGTGTTGTAAAATCAGAATTGCGAGATATAAAGTCAGAATTGCGTGATATAAAATCGCAATTGCGTGTTGTAAAATCAGAATTGCGAGATATAAAGTCAGAATTGCTTGATATAAAATCGCAATTGCGTGTTATAAAGTCAGAATTGCGAGATAATAAAGTCAGAATTGCGAGATATAAAGTCAGAATGGATTGATATAAAGTTGCAATTGCGTGTTGTAAAATCAGAATTGCGTGATATAAAGTCAGAATTGCGTGATATAAAGTTGCAATTGCGTGTTGTAAAATCAGAATTGCGAGATATAAAGTCAGAATTGATTGATATAAAGTTGCAATTGCGTGTTGTAAAATCAGAATTGCGAGATATAAAGTCAGAATTGATTGATATAAAGTTGCAATTGCGTGTTGTAAAATCAGAATTGCGAGATATAAAGTCAGAATTGATTGATATAAAGTTGCAATTGCGTGTTGTAAAATCAGAATTGCGAGATATAAAGTCAGAATTGCGTGATATAAAGTCAGAATTGCGTGATATAAAGTTGCAATTGCGTGTTATAAAATCAGAATTGCGAGATATAAAGTCAGAATTGCTTGATATAAAATCGCAATTGCGTGTTATAAAGTCAGAATTGCGAGATAATAAAGTCAGAATTGCGAGATATAAAGTCAGAATTGCGTGATATAAAGTTGCAATTGCGTGTTGTAAAATCAGAATTGCGAGATATAAAGTCAGAATTGATTGATATAAAGTTGCAATTGCGTGTTGTAAAATCAGAATTGCGAGATATAAAGTCAGAATGGATTGATATAAAGTTGCAATTGCGTGTTGTAAAATCAGAATTGCGTGATATAAAGTCAGAATTGTGTGATATAAAGTTGCAATTGCGTGTTGTAAAATCAGAATTGCGAGATATAAAGTCAGAATTGATTGATATAAAGTTGCAATTGCGTGTTGTAAAATCAGAATTGCGAGATATAAAGTCAGAATTGATTGATATAAAGTTGCAATTGCGTGTTATAAAGTCAGAATTGCGAGATAATAAAGTCAGAATTGCGAGATATAAAGTCAGAATTGCGAGATATAAAGTCAGAATTGATTGATATAAAGTTGCAATTGCGTGTTGTAAAATCAGAATTGCGAGATATAAAGTCAGAATTGCGTGATATAAAGTTGCAATTGCGTGTTGTAAAATCAGAATTGCGAGATATAAAGTCAGAATTGCGTGATATAAAGTTGCAATTGCGTGTTGTAAAATCAGAATTGCGAGATATAAAGTCAGAATTGCGTGATATAAAGTCAGAATTGCGTGATATAAAGTTGCAATTGCGTGTTGTAAAATCAGAATTGCGAGATATAAAGTCAGAATTGATTGATATAAAGTTGCAATTGCGTGTTGTAAAATCAGAATTGGGAGATATAAAGTCAGAATTGCGTGATATAAAGTTGCAATTGCGTGTTGTAAAATCAGAATTGCGAGATATAAAGTCAGAATTGATTGATATAAAATCGCAATTGCGTGTTATAAAGTCAGAATTGCGAGATAATAAAGTCAGAATTGCGAGATATAAAGTCAGAATTGCGAGATAATAAAGTCAGAATTGCGAGATATAAAGTCAGAATTGCTTGATATAAAATCGCAATTGCGTGTTATAAAGTCAGAATTGCGAGATAATAAAGTCAGAATTGCGAGATATAAAGTCAGAATTGCTTGATATAAAATCGCAATTGCGTGTTATAAAGTCAGAATTGCGAGATAATAAAGTCAGAATTGCGAGATATAAAGTCAGAATTGCTTGATATAAAATCGCAATTGCGTGATATAAAGTCAGAATTGCGAGATAATAAAGTCAGAATTGCGAGATATAAAGTCAGAATTGCGAGATAATAAAGTCAGAATTGCGAGATATAAAGTCAGAATTGCGAGATATAAAGTCAGAATTGCGAGATATAAAGTCAGAATTGATTGATATAAAGTTGCAATTGCGTGTTGTAAAATCAGAATTGCGAGATATAAAGTCAGAATTGCGAGATATAAAATCGCAATTGCGTGTTGTAAAATCAGAATTGCGTGATATAAAGTCAGAATTGCGTGATATAAAGTTGCAATTGCGTGTTGTAAAATCAGAATTGCGAGATATAAGGTCAGAATTGATTGATATAAAATCGCAATTGCGTGTTGTAAAATCAGAATTGCGTGATATAAAGTCAGAATTGCTTGATATAAAATCGCAATTGCGTGTTATAAAGTCAGAATTGCGAGATAATAAAGTCAGAATTGCGAGATATAAAGTCAGAATTGCGAGATAATAAAGTCAGAATTGCGAGATATAAAGTCAGAATTGCGTGATATAAAGTTGCAATTGCGTGTTGTAAAATCAGAATTGCGAGATATAAAGTCAGAATTGATTGATATAAAGTTGCAATTGCGTGTTGTAAAATCAGAATTGCGAGATATAAAGTCAGAATTGCTTGATATAAAATCGCAATTGCGTGTTGTAAAATCAGAATTGCGTGATATAAAAGTCAGAATTGCGTGATATAAAGTTGCAATTGCGTGTTGTAAAATCAGAATTGCGTGATATAAAAGTCAGAATTGATTGATATAAAGTTGCAATTGCGTGTTGTAAAATCAGAATTGCGAGATATAAAGTCAGAATTGCTTGATATAAAATCGCAATTGCGTGTTGTAAAATCAGAATTGCGAGATATAAAGTCAGAATTGATTGATATAAAGTTGCAATTGCGTGTTGTAAAATCAGAATTGCGTGATATAAAGTCAGAATTGCTTGATATAAAGTTGCAATTGCGTGTTGTAAAATCAGAATTGCGAGATATAAAGTCAGAATTGATTGATATAAAGTTGCAATTGCGTGTTGTAAAATCAGAATTGCGTGATATAAAGTCAGAATTGCGTGATATAAAGTTGCAATTGCGTGTTATAAAATCGCAATTGCGTGTTGTAAAATCAGAATTGCGTGATATAAAAGTCAGAATTGCGTGATATAAAGTTGCAATTGCGTGATATAAAGTCAGAATTGATTGATATAAAGTTGCAATTGCGTGTTGTAAAATCAGAATTGCGAGATATAAAGTCAGAATTGCGTGATATAAAGTTGCAATTGCGTGTTGTAAAATCAGAATTGCGAGATATAAAGTCAGAATTGATTGATATAAAGTTGCAATTGCGTGTTGTAAAATCAGAATTGCGAGATATAAAGTCAGAATTGATTGATATAAAGTTGCAATTGCGTGTTGTAAAATCAGAATTGCGAGATATAAGGTCAGAATTGATTGATATAAAGTTGCAATTGCGTGTTGTAAAATCAGAATTGCGTGATATAAAGTCAGAATTGCTTGATATAAAATCGCAATTGCGTGTTATAAAGTCAGAATTGCGAGATAATAAAGTCAGAATTGCGAGATATAAAGTCAGAATTGCGTGATATAAAGTCAGAATTGATTGATATAAAGTTGCAATTGCGTGTTGTAAAATCAGAATTGCGAGATATAAAGTCAGAATTGCTTGATATAAAATCGCAATTGCGTGTTGTAAAATCAGAATTGCGAGATATAAAGTCAGAATTGCTTGATATAAAATCGCAATTGCGTGTTGTAAAATCAGAATTGCGAGATATAAAGTCAGAATTGCGAGATATAAAGTCAGAATTGCGTGATATAAAGTTGCAATTGCGTGTTGTAAAATCAGAATTGCGAGATATAAGGTCAGAATTGATTGATATAAAGTTGCAATTGCGTGATATAAAGTCAGAATTGCGAGATATAAAGTCAGAATTGATTGATATAAAATCGCAATTGCGTGTTGTAAAATCAGAATTGCGTGATATAAAGTCAGAATTGCTTGATATAAAATCGCAATTGCGTGTTATAAAGTCAGAATTGCGAGATAATAAAGTCAGAATTGCGAGATATAAAGTCAGAATTGCGAGATAATAAAGTCAGAATTGCGAGATATAAAGTCAGAATTGCGTGATATAAAGTTGCAATTGCGTGTTGTAAAATCAGAATTGCGAGATATAAAGTCAGAATTGATTGATATAAAGTTGCAATTGCGTGTTGTAAAATCAGAATTGCGAGATATAAAGTCAGAATTGCTTGATATAAAATCGCAATTGCGTGTTGTAAAATCAGAATTGCGTGATATAAAAGTCAGAATTGCGTGATATAAAGTTGCAATTGCGTGTTGTAAAATCAGAATTGCGAGATATAAAGTCAGAATTGATTGATATAAAGTTGCAATTGCGTGTTGTAAAATCAGAATTGCGTGATATAAAGTCAGAATTGCGTGATATAAAGTTGCAATTGCGTGTTATAAAATCGCAATTGCGTGTTGTAAAATCAGAATTGCGTGATATAAAAGTCAGAATTGCGTGATATAAAGTTGCAATTGCGTGATATAAAGTCAGAATTGATTGATATAAAGTTGCAATTGCGTGTTGTAAAATCAGAATTGCGAGATATAAAGTCAGAATTGCGTGATATAAAGTTGCAATTGCGTGTTGTAAAATCAGAATTGCGAGATATAAAGTCAGAATTGATTGATATAAAGTTGCAATTGCGTGTTGTAAAATCAGAATTGCGAGATATAAAGTCAGAATTGATTGATATAAAGTTGCAATTGCGTGTTGTAAAATCAGAATTGCGAGATATAAGGTCAGAATTGATTGATATAAAGTTGCAATTGCGTGTTGTAAAATCAGAATTGCGTGATATAAAGTCAGAATTGCTTGATATAAAATCGCAATTGCGTGTTATAAAGTCAGAATTGCGAGATAATAAAGTCAGAATTGCGAGATATAAAGTCAGAATTGCGTGATATAAAGTCAGAATTGATTGATATAAAGTTGCAATTGCGTGTTGTAAAATCAGAATTGCGAGATATAAAGTCAGAATTGCTTGATATAAAATCGCAATTGCGTGTTGTAAAATCAGAATTGCGTGATATAAAGTCAGAATTGCGTGATATAAAGTTGCAATTGCGTGTTGTAAAATCAGAATTGCGAGATATAAAGTCAGAATTGATTGATATAAAGTTGCAATTGCGTGTTGTAAAATCAGAATTGCGAGATATAAAGTCAGAATTGATTGATATAAAGTTGCAATTGCGTGTTGTAAAATCAGAATTGCGAGATATAAGGTCAGAATTGATTGATATAAAGTTGCAATTGCGTGTTGTAAAATCAGAATTGCGTGATATAAAGTCAGAATTGCTTGATATAAAATCGCAATTGCGTGTTATAAAGTCAGAATTGCGAGATAATAAAGTCAGAATTGCGAGATATAAAGTCAGAATTGCGTGATATAAAGTCAGAATTGATTGATATAAAGTTGCAATTGCGTGTTGTAAAATCAGAATTGCGTGATATAAAGTCAGAATTGCTTGATATAAAATCGCAATTGCGTGTTATAAAGTCAGAATTGCGAGATAATAAAGTCAGAATTGCGAGATATAAAGTCAGAATTGCGTGATATAAAGTCAGAATTGATTGATATAAAGTTGCAATTGCGTGTTGTAAAATCAGAATTGCGAGATATAAAGTCAGAATTGCTTGATATAAAATCGCAATTGCGTGTTGTAAAATCAGAATTGCGTGATATAAAGTCAGAATTGCGTGATATAAAGTTGCAATTGCGTGTTGTAAAATCAGAATTGCGAGATATAAAGTCAGAATTGATTGATATAAAGTTGCAATTGCGTGTTGTAAAATCAGAATTGCGAGATATAAAGTCAGAATTGATTGATATAAAGTTGCAATTGCGTGTTGTAAAATCAGAATTGCGAGATATAAGGTCAGAATTGATTGATATAAAGTTGCAATTGCGTGTTGTAAAATCAGAATTGCGTGATATAAAGTCAGAATTGCTTGATATAAAATCGCAATTGCGTGTTATAAAGTCAGAATTGCGAGATAATAAAGTCAGAATTGCGAGATATAAAGTCAGAATTGCGTGATATAAAGTCAGAATTGATTGATATAAAGTTGCAATTGCGTGTTGTAAAATCAGAATTGCGAGATATAAAGTCAGAATTGCTTGATATAAAATCGCAATTGCGTGTTGTAAAATCAGAATTGCGAGATATAAAGTCAGAATTGCTTGATATAAAATCGCAATTGCGTGTTGTAAAATCAGAATTGCGAGATATAAAGTCAGAATTGCGAGATATAAAGTCAGAATTGCGTGATATAAAGTTGCAATTGCGTGTTGTAAAATCAGAATTGCGAGATATAAGGTCAGAATTGATTGATATAAAGTTGCAATTGCGTGATATAAAGTCAGAATTGCGAGATATAAAGTCAGAATTGATTGATATAAAATCGCAATTGCGTGTTGTAAAATCAGAATTGCGTGATATAAAGTCAGAATTGCTTGATATAAAATCGCAATTGCGTGTTATAAAGTCAGAATTGCGAGATAATAAAGTCAGAATTGCGAGATATAAAGTCAGAATTGCGAGATAATAAAGTCAGAATTGCGAGATATAAAGTCAGAATTGCGTGATATAAAGTTGCAATTGCGTGTTGTAAAATCAGAATTGCGAGATATAAAGTCAGAATTGATTGATATAAAGTTGCAATTGCGTGTTGTAAAATCAGAATTGCGAGATATAAAGTCAGAATTGCTTGATATAAAATCGCAATTGCGTGTTGTAAAATCAGAATTGCGTGATATAAAAGTCAGAATTGCGTGATATAA
Source organism: Rhinichthys klamathensis goyatoka (assembly GCF_029890125.1). Lineage (NCBI taxonomy): Eukaryota > Metazoa > Chordata > Actinopteri > Cypriniformes > Leuciscidae > Rhinichthys > Rhinichthys klamathensis. The sequence goes on along the minus strand of NW_026606846.1, from coordinate 306,509 downwards.
AGTTGCAATTGCGTGTTGTAAAATCAGAATTGCGAGATATAAAGTCAGAATTGATTGATATAAAGTTGCAATTGCGTGTTGTAAAATCAGAATTGCGTGATATAAAGTCAGAATTGCGTGATATAAAGTTGCAATTGCGTGTTATAAAATCGCAATTGCGTGTTGTAAAATCAGAATTGCGTGATATAAAAGTCAGAATTGCGTGATATAAAGTTGCAATTGCGTGATATAAAGTCAGAATTGATTGATATAAAGTTGCAATTGCGTGTTGTAAAATCAGAATTGCGAGATATAAAGTCAGAATTGCGTGATATAAAGTTGCAATTGCGTGTTGTAAAATCAGAATTGCGAGATATAAAGTCAGAATTGATTGATATAAAGTTGCAATTGCGTGTTGTAAAATCAGAATTGCGAGATATAAAGTCAGAATTGATTGATATAAAGTTGCAATTGCGTGTTGTAAAATCAGAATTGCGAGATATAAGGTCAGAATTGATTGATATAAAGTTGCAATTGCGTGTTGTAAAATCAGAATTGCGTGATATAAAGTCAGAATTGCTTGATATAAAATCGCAATTGCGTGTTATAAAGTCAGAATTGCGAGATAATAAAGTCAGAATTGCGAGATATAAAGTCAGAATTGCGAGATATAAAGTCAGAATTGCGAGATATAAAGTCAGAATTGATTGATATAAAGTTGCAATTGCGTGTTGTAAAATCAGAATTGCGAGATATAAAGTCAGAATTGCTTGATATAAAATCGCAATTGCGTGTTGTAAAATCAGAATTGCGTGATATAAAGTCAGAATTGCGTGATATAAAGTTGCAATTGCGTGTTGTAAAATCAGAATTGCGAGATATAAGGTCAGAATTGATTGATATAAAGTTGCAATTGCGTGTTGTAAAATCAGAATTGCGTGATATAAAGTCAGAATTGCTTGATATAAAATCGCAATTGCGAGATATAAAGTCAGAATTGCGAGATAATAAAGTCAGAATTGCGAGATATAAAGTCAGAATTGCGTGATATAAAGTTGCAATTGCGTGTTGTAAAATCAGAATTGCGTGATATAAAGTCAGAATTGATTGATATAAAGTTGCAATTGCGTGTTGTAAAATCAGAATTGCGTGATATAAAGTCAGAATTGCGTGATATAAAGTTGCAATTGCGTGTTGTAAAATCAGAATTGCGAGATATAAAGTCAGAATTGATTGATATAAAGTTGCAATTGCGTGTTGTAAAATCAGAATTGCGTGATATAAAGTCAGAATTGCGTGATATAAAGTTGCAATTGCGTGTTGTAAAATCAGAATTGCGAGATATAAAGTCAGAATTGATTGATATAAAGTTGCAATTGCGTGTTGTAAAGTCAGAATTGCGAGATATAAACTATTCTGAGGGGAAAAAAGTTAGTCTTTTTCCCCCCTTAGAATTTCGCAATTGCGAGTTTATATCTCACAATTCTGAGAAAAGATGTCAGAATTTCGAGATGTAAACTCGCAATTGTGAGAAAAAAAGTCAGAATTGTGAGATAAAAAGTCGCAATTCTGTCTTTTTTTCTCGCAATTGCGACTTTATTTCTCACAATTCTGACTTCATATCTCGCAATTGTGAGATAAAAAGTCGTAATTATTATATATATATTTTTTATTCAGTGGCGGAAACAAGCTTCCATAGGTTGGTGAACAGCTAGTACAATGTTATACTTGCTGGTGTTGAATATGCTTGACTACCTGACTGACACACACATACACAGACATGCATACACATACATATGTAACAGGTGTACAAAGTGTACAGTTATATGCATGTATTGTTTTATAATTTATAATATAAAATGTGAGTGCTTTCCTCTTTAATTGATGTGATGTCAGTGAATTATAACAAAATAGTTATTTGTTTTCACCAAAATGTCATTTTCGGTGAGAGACAGAGAGGTTTGACTATGAACAGGGCGACAATGCTCACAGCTCTTTTGGGTTTAACTAGAACTAATACTCACAGCAATAGGCAGAGCAGGATCCGTCTCTTGGAAATGCTGAGAACAGGCCACTGACAGGCTTTCCTCAGCTTTCCTTGAGGCTTGTGTAGTCCTGGTTGCAACGGGCTAAAAAGGAAATAAAAATATAAACAAATAAACATTTAATGGCAAGCTATTAAATCCTTATAATCTACTCTTTGTAGATGAGTCGGGAAACTGAAGACTGATGGTTTAGCTCCATCCCTAATCCTGACAGTCTGACCTGTCCTGTCAAAGTCATCCGAGTTGAAGTGCTCACTGCATAGCACAGAGAAATCGCTTGCGGAAAAACCTTGCCTTCGTACAGCTACTTCCCACGGTCTCTTCAACTCTTTGTTTTTTGGAAACCTTCAATGTATGAGAAAAATGAGCTAGCCAACTATCTAACTAACTAACTGTTAACTAACGTTACAGTAAGATTCACAATACGTCAGTCGTCTAGACGAAACGACTAAGTTATTTGTCATAAAAGTCGGTTTTAAGAAAATATAGATGAATATTTAGATTTTCAGGAAATTTACTTTATAATATAAAATATAATATCAGCTAAAACTATACTATTTAAAGTATAAATCATGTCAACTCTCAACGTCCACAGCTAAGTTAACTAACGTTAGCGACATCGCAAACATTAACGTTAGCTCTTTTAGTCTGACTAACTCCGGTGGCCAACTAACGTTACTATTACTAATTATATAATGACCAAATACAACCAGAAACAAACGTTCAGTCGTACTTGTGAAAAGTAATTCCCCGAGACCTGTTTTCAAATGTGCGGCGATGTGTACAGCCCCAAGCAGCGCATGAAGCAGGCATCTTTCAATTACCGTTATGAGAGATTTGAGAATGTTGCCCTCAGCAAAATGGCGGCGCCGTTGACGTACGCTCCAACGGCCAATAGGGCGTCTATGTATATATTATGTCTATGGTTGCAAACACTGAACCCCATTCATTTCCAGTGTTTCCGAAGTACGCTCGCTGGTAAGTTGATGAAATTACTGTATTTGTCACTTTTAAACACGTTAGCCGTACTTTAAAGTTGTGTTTTATGTAGCCAGCTTTAGTTAGTGTTTGTTGGAAGAGAATAGTTAATTGCAGCTAGCTTACGTGACCAACACGTCACTAGTCAGTCAGAAATGTGTACATTCAATACTGAGGTCATAGTTAAATGTGATGTTGCACTTCATAGTTTTTTTGTCAGCCCTATTTACACACATGAGGTGGTCAGAATATTAGAATACTTCTGGATATATATATAGAGCTAATAAGTACAGCAGCACCCCCACAAATAATAAGACGTGTAAATGAATGTACACCATGATCGTGTATAAAATCCTGAACATTATAGAAAATAAGAGTTTATGGCTGCGCATGCATACAGAATCATAATGCAATAAAAATATAATTTGCATAATATGTTGGATGAGCAAAATGATCATCCAGCTTCTTCCATAATGTTGTAGTGTAAGAATAACAATAGTGGTTTGTATAACTGTATATCTATATATATAATTTTGTAATAAATATCCAAAAATAACTTTCACAGTGTGAGATATTGTGCACTTAAAAAATATTTGGAGACTTTTGGGAAATTGTATTTCAGAGAAATTCCAATTTTAAATAATGGCCCGTCCCGCCTGCCAATTATTATTTTATTTTTTTAGAGAATTCAAGTACAAACAATTAAGGCATAAATCAACGATCATACAGTTGTATTTCGTGTTGATAGATCACTTAGAAAAACGAACATATAAGAAGAAAAGAAAAAGAAAAGAAAAGAAAAGAAAAGAAAAGAAAAGAAAAGAAAAGAAACGAAAGGGGGTGAGGGTCTTAGTCCAATAACATAAACAATTCCAAACCGGAAAGAAGTTTCAGGGCATTTCTGTCTGTCATCCAATGAAGAGATTTTACCAATAACTTCAAGTCATTCTTCCATCCATTGAAATGGGGTTTGGTTTTTAAATATTTACATCTGTGGATGAAGTGTGTACCTAAAACAATCAGATTGTTTATCAAAAAATCTAAGTTATTATCATTAAAAAACCCTCCAAATTTAATTGAGCTCACATTCAAAGGGAGAAGCGATATCTCCTTAGATGTAAAAAGTAATTAGATGGATAAATGTCATTCAATATTTTAAATGTCACTTCTTTTGCCTTAGGAAAGATTGGGTAAGATAAATACCGCTTCCTTATTTTTTTAGCCTCTTCGTCACTGAAATCAGAACATATTTTCTTTTCTGTTGACCAGAGAAATACTGTTTCTTAGTTTATTCGATTTCTTCTAATAGATCTATTAGATTTCTTAGTTTATGTAAGTTTATTAGATAACACATTTCTAATAAACTTATTTGTAACCTGTTTACTATTTAAAATAACTTCTTCAATACACAGAGGTCGAGTGTTCGAGTACATTACAAACTGTTTAATCATCATTTTCAGGGGTGCTGATGGCCTTTAACACTGTATTGTACTCTCTCATTGGGCACTGGACATTGAATTTATCACAAAAATCTCTATAATTCAACAAATCACCAAAATTATCCATGTCGCCTGCCAGTGACGCAATATCCGCGCTATCCTCGTTTTTATTTTTTTTTTATTTTTTTTATTGAAATTCAATTTTACAGACAAAATAGGTATTGAACAAACAATATTAATTACAATTCTCAGAGGGCAGATCAAATCATTGACTCCAATCAAATATACAATCAAGAAGACACAAAAAAAAATAAAGGGAATAACATTTATGTAAAAGTAAGTCCTTGCAAGGGGTAAAGAAGCTAAAGTGCACTTAGCTCACTGAAAACACTGGCTACGGTAGAGGCTTTCTCAAAGTGAAGCAGCAAAAGCTTTAAGTTCATTAGGAAAATGAGGAAAGGTTGGGGGGGTTTCAAAAATCTGCACTTGTGAATAAAGTATTTAGCAAGTTCAAAAAGATTGTTAACCAAGTAATGCCGTGAACAATCTTTCTTAAGAACACCGAACTTAATTTGTTTGTGTTCAAGGGGGTTTACACATGTAATAATAATACATGATAGTTTACTGTGCAATTGAGACCAAAATAACTTTGAGTAATTACAATAATAAAACATATGCTCTGTAGTTTCAATATCAGTTTCACAAAATTGACAAGAGTTTTCTCCGATATCAAATTTTGATTTCAGGAATTCTTTGGATGGGTATATGTCATTTATAATTTTAAAATGAATTTCTTTTACTTTAGGGAGACTTGGAAAGGTAAGATAATTCATTCTCAATTCCTTCACCTCCTCTGGGTTAAAATCTTAGTCACGTTTATTTCTATTTGGATGAAGTCTATCAATAAAAACACTTCTAATATATTTGTTGTTACATTTATGATCTCTAATAGATAATTCACCCAGAGAAGGAGATGGGAGAAAGAATGTCACGGCATAGTGTGAAAGAATACCCTTCACCAGGAACACCATGTTCTTTGGTATGGCATTTACAATTGTGTAAACAGGGTTTCTGCGGGGTCTTAAAAAGTCGAAAAAAGTCTAAAATTTCTAAATCAAAATTTAAGGCCTTTAAAAGTCTTAAATTTGCTGAAGTATTGTGTTCTAGGTCTTAAATCATTTTAAACAGCTCTTAATTTTCCTACGTCCATGTAAATCTCATTGGAATGCTCCCGCAGCGCTTTGGAAATTATTTTTTTTTTTTTTGTGGTGTTGTAGTTCCTTATTTCGCTAGTCCAAATATAATTCGCTCTATTACGACTACAAAATAGACCAACATGCAACAGCCAATCAGCTTTGAGCATCCATCTAAGTCTATTTGAGTTTAAGTGTAGGCCTGATGCTTTGGAGAACAGACCAATAAATTGGATGGCTTTTTCAATTTGATATTGGTAAAAGATCACTGTATCATCAGCTAATTGACTAATACCAATTTGTCTTCCAAATACATTCAATTTGTCAAAGTTGCTGTTTTTATCTATCAAGATAGCAAGCATTTCTACCGCTAAGATAAATAAGAAAGGGGAAATGGGACATCCTTGTCTTATTCGGCGTGAAATGTTAAATCTTTGGGATGTTCCAAACGATAAGATAGAATTATTGATGTCTTCATATAACATTTTTATAAAATAAATAAATTTATTGCCAAAACCAAACTTTTCGAGGGATTTAAATATGAAATTATGTTCAACCGTATCAAATGCTTTCCTGAAATCTAAAAAAAGTATATATCCGTCATCCTCAATCCACTCGCTATAATCCAAAATGTCTAATATTAATCTAATGTTGTTATGTATTGATCTGCCCTTTATAAAACCAGACTGTGATTCACTAATTATTTGATTCAAGTTTTTCTTGAGCCTATTGGAAAATATATGAGCTAGAATTTTATAATCACAGTTCAATAGAGTGATAGGACGAAGGTTATCTATGTGTCGTGGTTCTTTACCTGGTTTGGGGATGAGAGTAATTAAACCCTGTTTCATAGTCGAAGATAGGGAGTTATTTTGGATACACTCGAGAAAGGCTTGAAATAATAGTTCTCTCAAATCTTCCCTAAAGAATTTATCAAATTCTGAAGAGAGGCCATCCGGGCCTGGGGATTTCCCTGCAGATAATATATCTATTGCTTTATCTAATTCCTCTATTATAATGTCAGCCTCGCATAAGTCTCTAAATTCCTGGTCTAACTGCGGTGTGTGTGTTGTCAAAGAGAGTATTACAGTCTGATGCAGAGAATGATGAGCTATATAAGGAACTGTAACGTTGGAGAACCTCTGAGGAAATAATTTTAGGACAGGTATTTTCAACTCCATTCACATAAAGAGAATTTATGGCGTTTTTCTCCTGTCGCCTTTTTTCAAGTCTACAAAAATAATTATTACTTTTTTCCCCTTTTCTCTATCCATCTTGCCCTAGATCTTACATATGCTCCGGTAGCTTTTTGAATATATAAATTATCAATTTTGGATTGCAAGGATAGAATTTGTGATTTGGTTTCATTATCCATTTCACTTTTATTACATAAATTGTTTAATTCTATTGTCAATTCTAACTCCAGTTGTGTTCTGGCCTTACTTAAATTTTTTACTGAATTGTATAGAAAATTCCCGAATCTTGTGTTTTAAATATTCCCATTTACTTATGAAAGAGGTAAGGTCCTAGCACTTCAACACGCCTGTTTTTTTCCCTCTTGGCACGCCGACCGGACGTGACATGGGGGCGTGGCAGCATCGACGATTCCATTTTTTAATTCGAAGTTCGAGATTGTGAATTAATTTTGGTCGATTTCGATTTAAAATCAAAATCGTGACACCCTTAAATGAGTGAGCATAGCAACTATGTAAATGCCCCTCGAAACCGAATGCTAAAAGCACACCACACTTGCCAGCTGCCATCTTGAATTCCTCCCAGCTCCAGGGTGTATTGTGTTTATTCTTCATTCATTCATGATGCTGAAGAACATTCATGTTAGAAACATTCAAGCACTTCATCACATTTATTATTCACATTAATAGAGTATTTTAAGTCTATTTTGCTGCTATGTGAACAAAATCGCGCAAAACGCGCCGGCGCGTTTGCCGACCCCAGAGGGTTAACTTAGGGGCCGCTAACACGACACCGTTCTAACAGAAAATCCTTAACTTCTCTTCGCAAACTTTAAAAACGCGAACCTGTGAGAACACGTACACGTGCGTATTACAAGTTCAGTCTATAGTTATGCGTGTTTGAATATTTGTGCGCAGGTGTGTAGTCCTAAAAAAAAAAAACCCTCAACAAACTACTTGTCTGGCCTTAAAATTTATAATACAGAATTTGTATTGCTTCGGCATAGCCACGCGAGTTATCCCGACAACGTTTTATCTGTACAGAGGTGAAGAGAAGGAGACCTTCACAGGGTAGAGCAGGGGTCGGCAACCGGCGATATTTTCTGGCCCGCCGGATTATTTTGGAAGTCCGTTTTTTTAAATAAAAAATAAAACAATTTAATCAGCCTATTTTCATTTTACAATAACAGTTTACAAACAGGCCCCGTGTATCATTCGTTCAATCGTTCAAACACTTTTTTCCATTATTTCCTGAACTAAAATGAAAAAAAAACTAATAACGACTCGTTTTCCGATTTTCTGATTGTGCGCAAAAAATGAATAACGGGTTTAGACAAATTTGAATTTTGAATTTGAATTGAACACCTTAGCAGACATATTCCAATGAAATGATTTTAAACAGATCAAGTACTATTGTGGTAACAGATTACAGCCATTTTAATGGTCTGAGCTGTCGACACGACAGATCTCGTCACAGTTGTTGTTGTTGGTGTGTCCTACGATGCGAATAGAGGCCGATCCTTGACGCACATGGCCAGCCACAGGCGTCGCACACAAACTGGCTAGATGTGTCTTCGTTTGTCTACTGCAGTAGTGATGCGGCTGAACTCAAAGGAGTGTATGGCACTGTGCTCGCCATGATGTCCTGTCTGCAGCCATCTCTTCAAGGGCATTTGGGTCCATGTTGCATAGTTTTAAATTGGCTTTGAGGCCGTCCTTGTAGCGTTTTAGTTGCCCTCCTTGGGAGGGGATTCCGCTCTGGAGCTGACCATAAAAAACCTGTTTCGGGAGGCGTGAATCTGCCATGCGTACAACATGTCCAGGCCAGCGAAACTGCGCAGCAAGCAGGAAGGCCTCAATACCAATGATCCCACAGGTCTGAAGTACCTCAGTATTTGGGACTTTGTCCTGCCATTTGACATGTCAGATTCAGATTCAACTTTATATCTTCCACGTGAATTCGGAAACATTTTAATATGTACTGTTTATATTCCACCTAGTGGGAATGCTGCAAATGCAGCCAAACTTACAGCAGACTGTGTTCATAGACAATTAAGTCGTACCCCGGAAGCACCTTGTTTCATTTTAGGGGATTTTAATCATTGTAAACTTGATGCTGTGTTGCCTGGATTTCATCAATATGTGGACTGTAATACGAGAGGCAAAAACATCTTGGACAAATGTTATGGGAATGTTAAGAATGCCTATACAGCTAAGGTTAAATCGCCATTAGGCTCCTCTGATCATAATGCTGTCCATTTAATTCCGACATATAAGTCCCTGCTTAAAAGCAGTAAACCACAAACTAAAACTGTATATGTGTGGAATGATGATGGAATTGAAACGTTAAAAGGATGCTTCTCTTGCACTGACTGGAACGTCTTTCAAAGTTTGGATCTAGAGGAGGCCGTAGAGACTGTGACAGATTATATACTTTTCTGCAAAGATAATGTGTTAGATCAAAAAATAATAACTATATATCCGAACAATAAATCCTATATCTCTAAGGAAATTAAGGAGTGCATAGTACAGAAAAAAATGGCTTTTAGGAGAGGAGACCTTGCAGCTATGAAAGATGTACAGAAGGAACTGAATTATAAACTAAGGAAAGCTAGGAGGAAGGAGAGGGAGAAATTTGAGGCCCACTGTTCGACTATGAATACCAAAAAATTATGGGATTCTATGAAATATATGACAAACATGGCTCCAGCAAAAAGATCTATCAATGTGATAGATGAGGGGGCAAAGGCAAATGAGTTGAATGATTTTTATTGTAGATTTGATGTAAGAGACTTCTCACAGGAGCAGGCAAATGCACTGGATGCCTTGTCTATATTGGATAATCCTAAAATAATTATTGACCAGAACATGGTGGAGAGACTGTTTTCACAGATCTGTCCTAATAGGGCTTCTGGGCCGGACGGCATCTCTGGGCGGTTACTAAAATCTTGTAGTAGAGAGCTGGCCGAAGCCTGGTGCCCTATTTATCAGAAATCTATAGACACGAATACAGTTCCCTCTATGTGGAAGAGCTCCACTATTATCCCTGTCCCAAAAAAGGCTAGCTGTAAGGAGAATAATGATTATCGTCCAGTAGCACTTACGTCAATAATAATGAAGTGTTTGGAGAAAATCATGATTAATTTTGTAAAAACAGACGTGAGTGGTCTATCAGACCAATTTCAGTTTGCTTATAGGAGCAATAGAAGTACAGATGATGCTGTTATACACTCACCGGCCACTTTATTAGGTACACCTGTCCAACTGCTCGTTAACACTTAATTTCTAAGCAGCAAATCACATGGCGGCAACTCAGTGCATTTAGGCATGTAGACATGGTCAAGACAATCTCCTGCAGTTCAAACCGAGCATCAGTATGGGGAAGAAAGTTGATTTGAGTGACTTTGAACGTGGCATGATTGTTGGTGCCAGAAGGGCTGGTCTGAGTATTTCAGAAACTGCTAATCTACTGGGATTTTCACGCACAACCATCTCTAGGGTTTACAGAGAATGGTCCGAAAAAGAAAAAACATCCAGTGAGCGGCAGTTCTGTGGGCGGAAATGCCTTGTTGATGCCAGAGGTCAGAGGAGAATGGCCAGACTGGTTCGAGCTGATAGAAGGGCAACAGTGACTGAAATAACCACTCGTTACAACCGAGGTATGCAGCAAAGCATTTGTGAAGCCACAACACGCACAACCTTGAGGCGGATGGGCTACAACAGCAGAAGACTCCACCGGGTACCACTCATCTCCACTACAAATAGGAAAAAGAGGCTACAATTTGCAAGAGCTCACCAAAATTGAACAGTTGAAGACTGGAAAAATGTTGCCTGGTCTGATGAGTCTCGATTTCTGTTGAGACATTCAGATGTTAGAGTCAGAATTTGGCGTAAACAGAATGAGAACATGGAACCATCATGCCTTGTTACCACTGTGCAGGCTGGTGGTGGTGGTGTAATGGTGTGGGGGATGTTTTCTTGGCACACTTTAGGCCCCTTAGTGCCAATTGGGCATCGTTTAAATGCCACGGCCTACCTGAGCATTGTTTCTGACCATGTCCATCCCTTTATGGCCACCATGTACCCATCCTCTGATGGCTACTTCCAGCAGGATAATGCACCATGTCACAAAGCTCGAATCATTTCAAATTGGTTTCTTGAACATGACAATGAGTTCACTGTACTAAAATGGCCCCCACAGTCACCAGATCTCAACCCAATAGAGCATCTTTGGGATGTGGTGTAACGGGAGCTTCGTGCCCTGGCTGTGCATCCCACAAATCTCCATCAACTGCAAGATGCTATCCTATCAATATGGGCCAACATTTCTAAAGAATGCTTTCAGCACCTTGTTGAATCAATGCCACGTAGAATTAAGGCAGTTCTGAAGGCGAAAGGGGGCCAAACACAGTATTAGTATGGTGTTCCTAATAATCCTTTAGGTGAGTGTAGATTAATTATTTTTTGTATATACACTCACCGGCCACTTTATTAGGTACACCTGTCCAACTGCTCGTTAACACTTAATTTCTAAGCAGCCAATCACATGGCGGCAACTCAGTGCATTTAGGCATGTAGACATGGTCAAGACAATCTCCTGCAGTTCAAACCGAGCATCAGTATAGGGAAGAAAGTTGATTTGAGTGACTTTGAATGTGGCATGATTGTTGGTGCCAGAAGGGCTGGTCTGAGTATTTCAGAAACTGCTAATCTACTGGGATTTTCACGCACAACCATCTCTAGGGTTTACAGAGAATGGTCCGAAAAAGAAAAAACATCCAGTGAGCGGCAGTTCTGTGGGCGGAAATGCCTTGTTGATGCCAGAGGTCAGAGGAGAATGGCCAGACTGGTTCGAGCTGATAGAAGGGCAACAGTGACTGAAATAACCACTCGTTACAACCGAGGTATGCAGCAAAGCATTTGTGAAGCCACAACACGCACAACCTTGAGGCGGATGGGCTACAACAGCAGAAGACTCCACCGGGTACCACTCATCTCCACTACAAATAGGAAAAAGAGGCTACAATTTGCAAGAGCTCACCAAAATTGAACAGTTGAAGACTGGAAAAATGTTGCCTGGTCTGATGAGTCTCGATTTCTGTTGAGACATTCAGATGTTAGAGTCAGAATTTGGCGTAAACAGAATGAGAACATGGAACCATCATGCCTTGTTACCACTGTGCAGGCTGGTGGTGGTGGTGTAATGGTGTGGGGGATGTTTTCCTGGCACACTTTAGGCCCCTTAGTGCCAATTGGGCATCGTTTAAATGCCACGGCCTACCTGAGCATTGTTTCTGACCATGTCCATCCCTTTATGGCCACCATGTACCCATCCTCTGATGGCTACTTCCACCATGTCACAAAGCTCTAATCATTTCAAATTGGTTTCTTGAACATGACAATGAGTTCACTGTACTAAAATGGCCTCCACAGTCACCAGATCTCAACCCAATAGAGCATCTTTGGGATGTGGTGGAACGGGAGATTCGCATCATGGATGTGCAGCCGACAAATCTGCGGCAACTGTGTGATGCCATCATGTCAATATGGACCAAACTCCCTGAGGAATGCTTCCAGCACCTTGTTGAATCTATGCCACGAAGAATTGAGGCAGTTCTGAAGGCAAAAGGGGGTCCAACCCGTTACTAGCATGGGGTACCTAATAAAGTGGCCGGTGAGTGTATCTATAACACATTTTATAAATAGGCATTTAGAGGATCCAAGCTCGTATGCACGTCTTTTATTTGTAGATTTTAGTTCAGCTTTTAATATGTTGCAACCACATCTTTTAATTGCAAGGCTGAATGATTTTAAAGTCAATCCACTTATTATAAAATGGTATTATTATTCTTTTTTGACTAATCGCAGGCAGCAGGTTAGTGTTAATGGTACACTATCTGAATTTAGAACATTAAGCACAGGAGCCCCTCAGGGCTGTGTTAGCTCACCGGTTTTGTTTACTTTGTATACAGATGATTGCAGAAGGCGTTATTCTAATAACCACATCATTAAGTTCTCAGATGATACTGCAATTTTAGGTTTACTGAAAAAGACAGAGGACTTGTCTGAATATCTGTCAGAGATTGAACAGTTTGTGAATTGGTGCGAGGATAACCACCTAGCTCTGAATGTCAGTAAGACGAATGAAATGGTGTTCGACCCTAGAGGAGTTGGTGATCACAGGCCTGTGATCATCCACAATGAAACCATCACACAGGTCCCTTCACATAAATATCTTGGGGTCTTTTTTGATAATTTACTGACATGGAATATCCATGTAGATAGTCTTTGCAGTAGATTACAACAACGGTTGCACTTTTTACGGCGTCTTAGACTTTATGGTGTGGATCAGAGGTTTATGATAATTTTTTATCAGGCAGTCTTCGAGAGTTTAATTAGACATGGTATTGTAGTCTGGTTTGGTAATCTGTCTGTAGCATGTAGAACTAAACTGGTACGGATGATCCACACTGCCTGGAAAATTATTGGAGTGAAAGAACAGACATCATTGCAGACCCTCTATGAACAGGCTACTTTAACGCAAGCTAAAAAGATTGTGTGCGATCCGTCGCATATCCTGTACACAGAGTACGAGTTGCTGCCTTCTGGGAGGAGGTTTAGAGTTCCTCGCTGTAGATTGAACAGATTCAAAAACTCATTTATTCCAGTGTCTGTAAAGATGTTAAATGATGGCGGTATGGAGTTGTAAGTTATGCAATTTTTATTATTAATATTGTCTGGTTTGTAAATTTGTTGTATGTTTACTGTATACTGACGGCAGCATGGGTGATGGCCCAACACAAATTTCCCTTCGTGGGACAATAAAGTTTTTACTTACTTTTACTTACTTACTTACTTACTTACTTACTATTGTCATTGCACAAGTAAGGACAACCAGTACAACGAAATGCAGTTTTTACATCTAACCAGTAGTGCAATCATTAAAGTGCTTTTCTTCTTAGCAGTGCTTAAAAAATATATAAAAACACAAAATGCAGTATGACCATGTTAATCCATTTTTAAAATGCATTAGCAATAAAGTGCATAGAGTTCTGAGAAGTCAGACGGTCCATAGTCCATATAAGTAGAGTTTTTTTCAGTTCATAATCAATTATCATTCAGCTGCGACTTCTACAATACAACACAAAAATTAAGTTCTGATCTTTATTTCTCTACGTGATTTTCAGGAGCTGAAGGTCCATCAGAGGATCAGGAGTGTCTGAGGATTGCTCTGATCGGGAAGACAGGAAATGGGAAGAGTGCAACAGGAAACAGTATTCTGGGAAGAGATGAGTGTGTGAGTGAATGAAGACTAGATTCAGTCACGAGTGTGTGAAGAGAGAGTTGGTGAAGTTGATGGTCGATCAGGAGCTGTTGTTGAGACTCCAGGTCTCTCTGACACTAAGGCACTATTTTAGCATAAGTAGTGTCATAGGCTAACCAAAACTTATTTATCACATATATCACATATTTTACCGGAGGCTGAAATATTAGGGATTAGGGATATTGTGAGGCAATCTTTTCTGTAAGATGTCAAAAGCTAGGCAAAATATAGTCTGAAAATTCATTTGAGCTCTATACGATCAGAAAAGAAATTATGAAACACTAAACAACTTACTCTGAACTTGTAGGCCTATCCTCGGCGCGGGATCAATTCGTTCTTCAAAATGCAGCCGTTCCTCGTCCGAGTTATAGGCTAATCTTCCTCTGAGGAAAAGTGAATTCTTCCTCGCTGTCCAGAATCATCTGAAGGGCCTCTTTGTCGGAGTACCGTGCCAAAACGGTATGACGCAATCCTCAAAACGCAATGAATCTATCGTGTTTTATGCCATTGATCGCTGGGCGTGTGCGATGCTTAACGTTAGATCACCTATTTACCATGTGAAAAGCGCTAGGGGCGTGGCGGCCTCGGCTCATTAAAGATAATGAGGGGAGAATGAAAAAACTGTACCTCTCCTTGGTTTCAAACGGATTACATAAACTGAGAATATTTGTTTTTTTATATAAATTACTTCATTTAAAAGAAGAGAATACAAGCTTCATAAAGAAAAACCTCTCGTGCCTGTGTGACAAGTAATCGCGGAGTTACAGTTAATCTTAGGACGCGTTTCAGAATGGACTTCACTGACAGAGAGAACGCAGAACTCGCATCATGTTTGTTTTTCTTTATTTGGTGAAAAGCACAACACTTTGTTTTTATTGTGAGTATCCACAGAAAAATAGAAACTTAATAGGATCTAATGATGTATAACACTACAAAATCTGTTTTCACACAAAATCTGTTGCTCCATCAAATTTCAAACATATATTTTTCTGCAATCATATGTGAAAAGCAAATGTTAGGGTGTTCCTTTAGCCCCATTGTAACCTAGCTAATATACTAAGGTACTGTTCATTTAGATCAGTGTTAATTTTGACAGCAAATTTTGATTTAGTCTTAGTCTTTTGACTAAAATGCCATTTAGTTTTAGTCATATTTTAGTCATCTGAATTGTTTTAGTTTTAGTCAACGAAATACAATAAGGTTTTAGTCGACTAAATCTACAGTAGATTTAGTCGACTAAAATTTAACGGGTTCAGTGTTAAATTGTAATGCATTAATTTAGAATTTCTCTAAAATGTCCAAACCCATTATATATTCCCGTAGAAAATATCTATTAACCTGATAATATTAATAATTTTTAAAGTTTGAACATGCAATACAGACACATATTTAGCACTGTGACATAAAATAATATCTTAAAATTAAAGTCTTACATACATCATTCTTTATGCTTTCAAGCAGACATATTTATTTGTCTGAATTAAATCTAATTAATCCTTATTAAAGCTATTAAAGAGCAGTGCATGCTTTTCTCTTTTTATTTTGTTGTTTGAGTAATATTAAGTGCACAGACGGCATTAGGTTTATTACGCACTGTCACTTTAAGACCGAGTGTGCAGATCCAATTGCACTGATGCACATCCGATATTCTCACAACTGTACGTTCTGTAAAGACATAACTGACTGCGTTTAAGTGAATAATCTCCAAAACGGACATTTAGACATAATGTTGTGTGTATTTGTCCATTCAGACGCGAAAGAGAGCTCAGTTCAGTCCTTGCGCGCTGCTCTGTCTATGTGCAGGGCTGCACGCGTCGGGTTGTGTGTGTATGTGTGTGTGTGTGCACGCACAGGAAAAAATACAGAATAAAGGCCATTGCACACTGCGTTTTTTCGTATTCGTGATTCGTTGGCTCTGAATTGTCAAAACACCATTCAAACTCCATTCAAACTGCTGGCTACGGTTCGATTAGATTTTTTTATGACGGACGAAAGTTTCGGAGGCAGTGTGCAAGTGTGATTGACATAACGTGAGGTCGTATTTATTTTTTGACGTGCGAAAATTCTGGAGCGATAACATAACGTTTTTATGGAAAGCCTCTGGAGGGTTAGGGAGGGGGGCGAGAGGGGCACCTCAGCTGATGAGGGCAGAAGGGCAGTGGCTCTAGCCCCCCTGTGCACGGCCCTGCTTATCCGGGATGCTGAGATGATGATGAAGCGTGTCCCTAGAGTTGGTTAACCTTCGCCTACGGCTGCACACATTATTTTTATTAGCTTCACCTTTAAAACCAGCGTCAGTCATAGTGACACCGAGATAACAAGCTGTCACACACAATGTTTTTCTTTTCTTTCTAACGTAAGAACGGGCGCGGGAACTTAGATGTGTGAGGATTTGGATTACATCAGCTTCAGTGACGAAAACATTCTGATTTTGCTTGATATTTCACACTAGTATTTATTACCAAAGCAAATTAATTTAATTTACTCTCATAATCATGAAAAATGGATAGCAGTATCCAGCATGTGTGTGTGTGTGTGTGTGTTACACAGGTCTGCCAGCAGAGGGAGACACACACTCTCTCTCACACACACACACACACACACACACACTTTCACTCACACACACACACTCTCACTCTCACTCTCACTCTCTCTCTCACACACTCTCTCTCTCTCTCTCTCTCTCTCTCTCTCTCTCTCTCTCTCTCTCTCTCTCTCTCTCTCTCTCTCTCTCTCTCTCTCACTCACACACACACACTCTCTCTCTCTCGCATACATCAGTGTTTACTGAGAGACAGAGGTGAGATCAGAGCTAGTGTGTGTGTGTGTGATTGAGAGAGAGAGTGTGTGTGTGTTACACAGGTCTGCCAGCAGAGGGAGACACACACTAGCTCTGATCTCACCTCTGTCTCTCTCTCTCTCAATTCAATTTCAATTCAATTCAAATTGCTTTATTGGCATGACTGTATATATTACAATATTGCCAAAGCTTGGAATACATAGGAAAATTATAAAGACATCAAAATACTTGAATATTATAACAAATCTCTCTTATAACATAAATTAAATTTAAATGTACAAATTAAATTAATTGTACAAGTGAACAGTGTAACAGAATAGAATATCTGTGAACATTTTGATACCACAGTGTTTTAACATACATAAACACACACACATTACTGAAGTCACTGTGGTGGGCAGTAGGGAAACACCCTGAGGTCACACACACACACACACACACACACACACACACACACACACACACACACACACACACACATTCACCTGCTGTCTCTCAGGCTGTGGCACACATACACGTATCTGGCAGCCAGTGTTGCGGTCTGTCCCTCTCCTAGTAAGATCTTTATCTGTTCTACTTCAGTCATGGCTGTAAAGTTGTGTATTAAGTTATTAAGTTTGTTAAAGTAGAGGTCTCTGACTGAGCTGTATCTGTGACAGTGAAGGAGGAAGTGTGTCTCTGTCTCGATCTCTCCTGTCCTACACTGAACACACACCCTTTGCTCTCGGGGTAACCAGCTCTTTCTGTGTCTGCCGGTCTCGATGGCGAGACTGTGTTCACTCAGCCTGTACTTGCTCAGGATCCGTCTCTGCTTTGTGTCTCTCACACTCTGGAGATATTCTTCCATTTCATAATTTGATTTCAGATTTCGATAGAATTGTAATTTACTTTGTGTTTTGGTTTCCTGATCCCAATGTTCCAAATATGTATTTTTAGACTGTTTGATAATTTGGTTTATTCTGATGTGTGTGTGAGGAGCTGGTCTGAGACTGGTTAGTGTTAGTAGGGTTAGTCGGGTTAGTGAGTCTCAGGACCAGCTGACTGAGGAGACTCTTTTCGGGGTTCAGTTCTTGGGTTTGCAGTGCTTTAAAATGTAGCGATTCTGTGGGACTTGATTTTAGATGCATCCAGAATTTGAGGGATCTTTTTTGCATATTAATAATCAATGGGAATCGGCCTAATTCTGCCCTACATGCGTTATTGGGTGTTTTTCTTTGTAGTTTTAGTATCATTTTGCAGAATTCTGTGTGTAGGGCTTCTGTTGGATGTCTGTCCCATCTAGTGTAGCTCTGATCACTGAGTGGACCCCAAACCTCACTTCCATACAGCGCAATGGGCTGGATTACACTATCAAAGATTTTACACCAGATTGGAATCGGTAATTCAGTGTTTTGGAATTTCTTCTTAATTGCATATAGAGCTCTTCGAGCTTTATCTTTAAGAGCATTCACTGCCATACTGAAACTCCCCGATGCAGTGATGACCAGGCCGAGGTAAGTGTACTGCATCGTGTGCTCTAGGTCGGTGCTGCCTAGACTGAACTGGTATCTGTGTTCCTGACATCTGGGCTTCTTCTGAAAGACCATAATGTTGGTCTTTGTGAGGTTGACTGCCAGGGCCCAGTTCTGGCAGTAGTTGTGCAGCAGGTCCAGGTGCTGCTGTAGTCCCTGTGCAGTGGGTGACAGCAGCACCAGGTCGTCTGCGTACAGCAAGAGCTTGATGCTCCTGTCCCGTAGAGTGAGTCCAGGGCCTGTAGACTGCTCCAGCTGCACCGCTAGCTCATTAATGTAGATGTTGAACAGCGTTGGACTCAGGCTACAGCCCTGCACCTGGTGAACACACACACACACACACACACACACACACAGGGACTGGACTCAGGCTACAGCCCTGCCGCACTCCTCTTTTCTGGGTGAAGAATTCTGTATGTTTGTTGCCAATTCGTATTGCACATTTGTTGTTCGAATACATTGATTTTATAATGTCATAGACTTTACCCCCTACACCACTTTGTAAAAGTTTATAATATAATCCGTTGTGCCAAATAGAATCAAATGCTTTTTTGAAATCGACAAAGCATGCAAATATTTTTCCATTTTTGGTCTGTTTTACGTGTTTATCGATTAGGGTGTGTAGGGTGTAAATGTGGTCGGTAGTTCTGTGATTTGGAACGAAGCCAATCTGACTCGAGCTCAGGACATTGTGTTCGTTAAGGAAGCTTACAATTCTATTGTTTAAAATACTGCTAAATAACTTCCCCAGATTACTGCTCACACAAATGCCTCTGAAATTATTAGGGTCCAATTTATTTCCACTCTTATGGATTGGGGTAATGAGTCCTTGGCTCCAGATGTCAGGAAAACAGCCTGAACTGAGTACGGTGTTGAATAGTTTGAGCAGCGCCGCCTGCAGCTCCGGTGTGTGTGTTTCAGCAGCTCCGGTGTGTGTGTTTCAGCAGCTCCGGTGTGCTGTGTTTCAGCATCTCACCTAGAATGCTGTCAGGACCACAAGATTTATTACCTTTTTGGCTTTTGAGTTTGTTTGCCAATTCTTCATGTGTAATTGGGAAGTCAAGTGGATTTTGATTATTTTTAATTGTCTCTTCATAAGTTTGTAGATTTTGTTTGGTCAGATTATAATTATCATTGAGTTGGTTTGATGGGATTTCTTTATATAAGTTTTCAAAATGATTTGTCCAAATTTCTCCGTCTTGTATAGGTAGGTCTTGTGGTTTTGCCGTGCTCAGATTATTCCACATATCCCAGAACTGATTATGATTTATTGAATTTTCTAATTCTTGTATACTTTTGGTCAGATGGTGTTGCTTCTTTGCTCTAATTTTGTCTTTATATATTTTTAGTTTTGAAAAGTATTCAGTTCTTATGTCAGTGTTGTTTGGTTCTTTATGTTTCAGATTTGATAATTTTCTAAGTTGTTTTCTTAATGTTTTGCAGTCTGAGTCAAACCATTTTGCATCTTTTGGAGTATTTTTTGTGTATTTTTTGCCTTTCTTTTTCAATTCACTTTTCTGTGCTGCTTTTTTAAATATGTTATTGATTTCATTTGTAGCCGAATTAACACCATCTTTAGTTGTTTCGAATTTCTTATTAATAAATGTATTTATTAGATTTTTTATTTCTTCAGAACTGAGGGCTTGGACAAACTTGTCTGCGCTGTCCGTAGCCCATCTGTACCTCGGCTGGACCTGATACATTCGGCAGGTTTCCAGTCTGTTTTGTTCTGGTGTGTGATGTGTTTTGATATAGATGTTAGTTTGGTTATGGTCAGAAAGCGGAGTTTGCTGTTTGACAGTGAATGCATTGAAGGAGGATGGGTCCATGTCAGTGATGGCATAGTCAACTACACTAGCTCCAAGACCTGAACAACACGTGAACCTCCCTAAAGAGTCCCCTCGGATCCGGCCGTTCAGGATGTACAGGCCTGAGGCTCGGCAGAGCTGCACTAACTCTCTACCGGTTTTATTTACTGTCTGGTCAAGGTTGTTTCTCGGTGGAAGTTTTCTTGTGATACTTGGGGGGTTTTGGCCAAAGACATATTCATTACCCTTTGGATCTATGTCATCGGGTTCAGATCCAGTTCTTGCATTAAAGTCTCCACACAGCAGCACATTCCCCTGGGCCTGGAAATGGCTGATTTCTGTGTGGATGTTGTTGAGGTATTCCTCCTCATGGTAAGGGGATTCCGCTGGGGGAATGTAGATGGCACAGAGATATGTGTCTCTAATAGAAATGCCAATTTGGTTTATTTTTAACCAGCAATGAAATTTTCCAACTGAGATAGTTGAAATGTGTTTGGCCAGATGCTCCCTGTACCACACTAGAATTCCTCCCGAGTCTCGTCCACGGTGGACTGTACTTATTTTGACTGAGGGCACAATCACTTCATAGTAGCCTGAGGGACAGTAGGTGAGCGCATCATTTCGACACCAGGTTTCAGTGAGGATTATGATGTCAACATCTTCGATATGTTTTAGAAATTCTGGGTCTGTACTTTTAGAACCAAACGTTGAAGAGTGAAGACCCTGAATATTCCAGCAACTTATTTGAAATGAACACATTCGAATTCCAAAAGATAAACCTATTTGGTGAGACAGAGAGAAGATAATGTGTACATGTGGAAATGTACATGGCAAACAATTTACATTAGTGCAAAATTACATATATATATATATATATATACATATATATACATATATATATATATTTATACACATGTATATATATATAATATACATACACATATATAAATGCATACATCTCTCTCTCTCTCTCTCTCTCTCTCTCTCTTTCTGTCTTCCTCCATTTCTGTCGTCAGACCAGGAGAAACTTAATTTACTCTGCCCTGTTAGGGCATTAGACGCTTATGTCCACAGAGCTGCCCTGTGGAGGAAATCAGAACAACTGTTTGTGTGCTTTGGGCCACCCAGGAAAGGGTGTCCTGCGTCTAAACAGAGAATGAGCAAGTGGGTGGTTGAGGCTATCTCACATGCTTATGAGTCGGCTGGTCAGCCTTCACCTTTGGCTGTTTGAGCCCACTCTACCAGGAGTATGGCTGCTTCCAAAGCTTTATTGTCAGGAGTATCCCTGAGTGAGGTTTGTGATGCGGCTGGATGGTCTTCACCGCATACTTTTGTTAGGTTCTATGACCTAGACTTAAGCTCTACCCCTGGGGCACAGGTGCTCTCGTCCTCTGTGCGCTAGTTCTCACATGACGGTCACTTGGTCCTATGGCGACGTGGGTATTCGCGTTCCCGCAGCGTTTGACGCAGCTCGAAGTTCCCTTGAAAGGGAACGTCTCGGTTACGTATGTAACCCTGATAGGGAACGAGACGCTGCGTCGTTCTGCCATACTCCCGGCACTCCCGTTAGCGCTTCCTTCAGGCCTATCAGAAGCTGATGCGCTTGTGTTTTTGGGGTGCTTTATAGTTTCCTGGTCGATGACGTCACCCGCCTATGACGTTTCATCTCTCCATTGGGCTGATTCCATACGTGCTTCATGACGCACAACGCAGGGGCGTTCCCACAGCGTTTGACGCAGCTTCTCGTTCCCTATCAGGGAACTAGGGTTACATACGTAACCGAGACGTTTTTAAATCATACCCTCATTGGGGGCTGAGCCCCCTAAAATGAAAATCCTAGAATCGCCCCTGATTCTAGGTATTATCAACTGGCCGGAGTTTTGAGATCGCAATAGACGTGACGGACTATAATGCGTTAAGAGCTCGCTCAAGTACTGGGAGCTAAACCATTTAGTGCTTTGTAAGTAATCAGCAATATTTTAAAATGTATACGATGTTTAATAGGCAGCCAATGCAGTGTTGACAGAACCGGGCTAATATGGTCATACTTCCTGGTTCTGGTAAGAACTCGAGCTGCTGCGTTTTGGACCAGCTGGAGTTTGTTTATTAAGCGTGCAGGGCAACCACCCAGTAGAGCATTACAGTAATCTAGCCTTGAGGTCATGAACGCATGGACTAATTGTTCCGCATTTGTCAGTGAGAGCATATGGCGTAATTTAGATATGTTTTTAAGATGGAGGAATGTGGTTTTGCAGATACTACACACGTGGCTTTCAAATGAAAGATTGGTATCAAAGAGCACACCCAGATTCCTAACCGACGACGAAGGCTTAACAGAGCAGCCATCAAGTGTTAGACAGTATTCTAGGTTATTACGTGTGGAGGTTTTTGATACAATTCAGTCCAAAAAGCTATAAAGGTCAGCAAAGTTCAAATCCTGTTAAAGGTAACCATGGTAATCATCCTACTGTTAGCAGGGACAGGGTTAGAAGGAATGTTTTCTGACACATCTCTAATGTCTGCATAGATGTTTTAGCTAAAACAAGAGTTTTGACACAACGAGTTAATGATGCCCAAGATGTTCCTATAAGACTTAAAAGCCTTACTGTGTTTCTCCTACGAAGCAGAAGATGTCATCGAGCCTTCCTCATCAGCATGGGCTTCTCCCGTGAGATTGGTTGTTTCTGTGTGGACTACTGAAAGGTAAATTCAGTCTCTCAATCAGATACCTATCCGCTTCCTACTATCCTAGAAATTCTCGAGGTCTTGAGTGGTGCTGTCGTTTTGTCCACTCTGGACCTCAACAGTGGATATTGTCAGGTTTGAAACGGTGCACATGTACACGGCCGTCCATGTGATAAAAAGAAAATGGGACTCATCGCAACAGGCGACTTTCTTCCACTGCTCCAAGGTCCAGATCAGATGCATGATAAAGAGCAATAAATTAAACACACATAAAGGTTTTGAGGTCTTTTACCATTAACATTTGTGTATTTTCATTGTTCATTCTTGTGTTTTATCCAAGCTTTTACAGTAGGGAAGTGTTTTCTCATTAAAGACGAGATAACTAATGTAGCGCAGGGCTAAAAAGCATTTAAGTTAACTAAGTGCTAAATAATTTAGATTGCATTAAGTTCATTATTGCACATTCGAACTAAATAAATTATTTTAAAGTTATACAATATTAGAATTTAGAGTTAAGCTTAAGAAACAAATGTATTGTAGTTCATATCCATTCTAGTCATTTTATTGTTTCAAGTGTGTTTAATTTATACTAAGAGTTTTTGTTTAAAGGATTTCATTGGTGAAGTGAAATGTATAATGTAATATGTAAAATTTTGATGTTTGGTGGTAAAAAATATTTAGCATTATATGATTTTTGTATGCATGGAGTGACATGTGGGGTCATTTTGTTTGGCCACACCGAACACAAGCAGCGCTCCAGGCCTGCAACGGTTAGCTGTTACATTTACATTTACATTTACATTTAGTCATTTAGCAGACGCTTTTATCCAAAGCGACTTACAACTGAGGACTAAACCAAGCGAGTCATCGTGAAGAGACAAAAACAACGCAAGAAGTGCTCAAAATACAAAGTTCAGACATAGCTCGGAGTAGCATAAGCCAGACAAGCGAGGATTTTAGAGGAAAGGATTTTTATTTTTTTATGTTAAGTGCTCCCGGAAGAGATGAGTTTTCAGTTGTCTTTTGAATGCTGTCAGGGATTCTGCATTCCGGATGAGGGTGGGCAGATCATTCCACCAGCATGGAACCGTGAATGAGAATGTTCTGGAGAGTGATTTTGTGCCCCGCTGTGATGGCCCCACGAGCCGTCGCTCCTTGACCGATCGTAGGCTTCTGGTAGGGATGTAGACTTGTAGTAGTGAGTGGAAGTAGGAGGGAGCTGAACCTGTGGTCAATCTGTAAGCAAGCGTCAAAGCCTTGAACTTGATGCGAGCAACGAGTGGTAGCCAGTGCAGAGAGATGAGCAGAGGAGTGACGTGGGCCCTTTTGGGCTCGTTGAAGACCAGACGAGCTGCAGCATTCTGGATCATTTGTAGAGGTTTAGTTGCACATGATGGAAGTCCAGCCAGAAGAGCATTGCAGTAATCAAGCCTAGAAATGACCAGGGCCTGGACGAGAAGTTGTGTTGCATGATCAGTTAGGAAAGGCCTGATCTTCCTGATGTTGTGCATAGCAAACCTGCATGATCGAGCTGTCTTTGTAATGTGGTCTGTGAAGGTCAGCTGATCATCAAAGATTACTCCAAGATTTCTGACCGACCTTGATGGGGTGATTGAGGATGAATCTAGCTGGATAGTGAGGTCGTGCTGTAGAGACGGATTGGCAGGGAGGATGAGGAGCTCAGTCTTTGCCAGGTTGAGCTGCAGGTGATGTTCCTTCATCCATGCCGAGATGTCCGCCAGACAGCTTGAGATCCGTACAGCTACTGTGGGGTCATCTGGTTGAAATGAGAGGTAGAGCTGGGTGTCATCAGCATAGCAATGGTAAGAGAAACCATGTGCCTGTATGATAGGTCCCAGTGATGTGGTGTAAATGGAGAAGAGGAGCGGTCCGAGAACTGAACCCTGAGGAACGCCTGTGGTCAGTTGATGTGCTTTGGATACCTCACCTCTCCATGTGACCTTGAAGGACCTACCTGTGAGATAGGACTTAAACCAGTTGAGGGAGGTTCCAGTGATGCCCAGTGATGAGAGGGCGGACAACAGGATCTGATGATTCACAGTGTCGAAGGCAGCAGACAGGTCCAGTAGAATGAGAACTGATGATTTGGAAGCAGCTTTTGCGATCCGCAGGGCTTCCGTGACTGACAGCAATGCAGTCTCAGTTGAATGTCCTTTCTTGAAGCCAGATTGGTTGACATCCAGCTGGTTGTTCAGAGACAGGAAGGATGATACTTGGTTAAAAGCAACTCGTTCAAGTGTTTTCGCAATGAATGGTAGGAGAGAGACAGGTCTGTAGTTCTCTAGAAGTGATGTGTTTAATGTTGATTTTTTAAGCAGAGGAGTTACCTGAGCCTGCTTAAATGCTGTAGGGAAAATGCCAGTGTGGAGGGATGAGTTGATAATGTGTGTGAGAGCTGGTAGAAGTGTGGGAGAGATGGCTTGTAGAAGGTGTGAGGGGATGGGGTCTAGAGGGCAGGTGGTAGGATGACTGGAGAGGAGAAGTTTAGATACTTCTTCCTCGGTTAGTGGAGTGAAGGAGGAGAGAAGGTTATTGGCTGTGGGAGAGGTTAGTCTGGGTTCCTGTGCTGAGAACTGACTGCTGATAGTGGTAGTTTTGTTAGTGAAGAAGTTAGCAAAATCATCAGCAGTTAAAGAGGAGGTGGGTGGTGGTGGAGGTGGACAGAGGAGAGAATTGAATGTCTTGAACAGTGAACGTGTGTTAGAGGCGCTGTTGATCTTGTTGTGGATTTTGCGGCGTGAACATCAACAGAGAAGGCAGAGAGCAGAGATTGATACCTACTGAGGTCAGATGTGTCTTTTGATTTGCGCCATTTCCTCTCCGCTGCCCTGAGCTCGGTCCGGTGTTCACGAAGAACCTCAGATAACCAGGGGTGAGAGGGAGTGGTGCGTGCTGGCCTAGAGGAGAGAGGGCAGATATTGTCTAAAGAAGAGGTTAGGATGGAGCATAAAGTATCCGTTGCAGTATTCACATCCAGAGATGAGAAATGTGAGGGTGAGGGAAGAGAAGATGACACAGCAGAGGAAAGATGGGATGGAGAAAGTGAGCGCAGGTTTCGTCTGAAAGTAAATGGTGGGGATGTTGGTGGAGCATGGGTAGTGAGTTGTAGATTGAAAGTAATGAGGAAATGATCTGAAACTTGGAGAGGTTTCACCAAAATGTTGTCTGTGATACAGTTGCGTGTGTAAACCAGGTCCAGTTGGTTGCCTGACTTGTGAGTACCGGTGGTGATGAGCCGTTTGAGATCGAAAGAGGCTAGGAGAGAGATGAAGTCTGTTGCATACGGCTTCGCTAGGTGAATGTTGAAATCGCCAAAGACTACAAGTGGGATGCCATCCTGAGGGAAAGAGGACAGCAACACATCCAGCTCTTCTACAAAGCTTCCCAGTTGACCTGGGGGGCGATAAATAACTACAATATGGATCTTCATGGGAGTTGTAAGTGTAATAGCATGATATTCAAATGAGTTGTTATTGCATAGAGAAGAGAGAGGTGAATATTTCCAATTGTTAGAAATGAGAAGACCAGTGCCCCCACCCCTGCCCGACTGGCGAGGTGTGTGAGAGAAAGAGAAGTTGTTAGAGAGAGCAGCAGGGGTTGCTGAGTCTTCTGGACGGATCCAGGTCTCAGTCAAGCCCAAGATATTAAGAGTAGAATGAGATGCAAAGGCTGGAATGAAGTCAGCTTTATTGACTGCTGATTTACAATTCCATAGACCCATAGAAAGAGTGAGAGGTGAGTGTGAGGATGAGGGAATAGGGCGCAGATAAGCAGTATTGCGCTGCCTTCTGTGCGTGGTGAGAGAGCGTTGTCGAGAGACAACAGGAATGTGTTGAAAGCACATAATGATAATGGGAAATGAGATAAAGGTAGGAAAGGGAAGGGTGTAGAAGATACTTTAAGTGCCTTGCAGGTGTCCTTGCTCGGTGGAGTCGCGCAGGTAGAGTCGCAGGTCTTTACCCGAGTCGGTCTTCACACGAGAGCTGAACACGAGAGCTGAATGCTTCCGCTGACGCTTCCACGACAGCGCGCACACTACATAGAAATAATGCTATCAATCGTCTGAGTGAGGACAGCTGTGGTAGCCCTTACAATTAGCACAGCGAAAGCAAATATCCCGACAATGGCCCAAATCGAAACTAGCTGTTATGAACAGCAATACTTAAGTGCTACAATAACAAACACACTACAACCCTTAAGACGGCAGATATTCAAAATAGGAACGCGACTAATTAAAATAAAGATATTTAGTGAAGATAAAAATTACAAAGAAGCAAAGAATCGAAAATAGCCCTACTTACTTGACAAATGGTAAACAGAGCAACAGGAGAACTGGATATTAAGAAAAAACAACTTACGCGCTCTTGACGTTCTCGCCGAGTGACTGCTTGTCCTAGACTGCTTGTTACGTTTTAGTTCATTTGCCGGCTAGGACTGGGGTGGGTGAATCACGTGTAGAATCACGTGTAGTGTGTGTGTGTGTGCGCGGTTAGTGATTATAATTTCTGTAGCCTATACCTGAAAATCTTATTTAGAGTCTGGTAGTTTGAATCATAACCATATTTATTAAGGTTACATGGATCAAAAACAACTAAAACAATAACTAGGCCTATTTGTGTGTGTGTGTGTGTGTGTGTGTGTGTGTGTGTGTGTGTGTGTGTGTGTGTGTGTGTGTGTGTGTGTGTGTGGTGGGCCCAGTGAAAACTTTGGCAGGGCCAGTAAAAAATTAAACCTCTGGGCCGACCGGGCCAGAAGAAAAAATCCTTAGCCTTGAGCCCTCATTATATTTTAACATTTCAATGCAAGTTCATTTTGAAACCATTTACCTGAAGAAATCCTAACGTTCCCGTTTGACCTGTTTGAAAACACCCAAAGGTGATAAGAAACTCCTCCCTCTTGCAACACTTACTAGGAAGAGACTGACTTGTTATCCCCCTTTTTTTTTTGGGTGATTCTTATTGTGATAAATTTTTGAAAGCATCATTCAGAAAGTGAAAGTGAAGTTTAGAGTGCTGGAGCTCAAACAGTGAACATGGCTTCAGCAGCTGAAGATGATTATGTTTGTCCCGTGTGCTGTGACATCTTCAAGACTCCTGTTCTTTTATCATGTAGTCACAGTGTCTGTAAGGAGTGTCTTCAACAGTTCTGGAGAACCAGGGAAACTCAGGAGTGTCCGGTCTGCAGGAGAAGATCCTCAAAAGAAGATCCTCCATTTAATCTGCCGTTAAAAAACTTGTGTGAGTCGTTCCTGAAGGAGAGAAATGAGAAGCGTTCATCAGGGTCTGAGGAGATGTGCAGTTTACACAGTGAGAAACTCAAGCTCTTCTGTCTGGAGGACAAACAGCCTGTGTGTATTGTGTGCAGAGATTCACAACAACACGACAATCACAAATTCAGACCCATCAGTGAAGTCGCCTCATCATATAAGGTAAGACAAATGTCTCAAAACAAAAATTAGTCATAAACACAGAAACATTCATGCACTCAATATTTACCCAATTTCATGACATTTACTTTAATTTGAAGAAGTACTGTATCTATCCTGATTTCTTCTGTTTTTGTCACATGATAAATATTTAGATCTTCAAACTAAATGCAACACAAAACAAAGGCAATATCAGTAAACAGATTTTTAACATCTATCACCCGTGTGAAAAACTAATCACCCCCTTATCAGCAATAACTGGAGCCGAATGCTTGTGATAACTGGAGGTCTTTCACAGCGCTGTTCTGGGATTTAGACCCACTTTTCTTGCAGAACTGCTTTAGCTCAGCCATATAGGAGGGTTTTCAAGCATGAACTGCCTGTTTAAGGTCCTGTCACATCATCTCAATTGGGTTTAAGGAATTTGACAACTCCAAAACTTTAATTGTGCTTTTTTGTGCCGATCAGAGGTGGATTTATTCCTTTGCTTTGAATCATTGTCTTGTTGCTTGAGCTTCAACGGTATTTTTGTTCAATTTTAGAAGGAGTTCAATACAGCACTGAAGTCCTTGCAGAAGAAACTTCAACACAATAAAAACATTAAAGTAGAGTTTGAGAAAACAGTTCAACACATCAAGGTGAGGAAACTTTTATTTATTATTTCTGTAAATGACGAGCAGTGATCTGCTTCTGGATCCGTTATATGTCGGATCTCCGAGTTTATCTCTGATATGAATGATGTGAAGTGTTGATGTGAGTCGATTGAGATGATTGAAGTGAATGTGATGTGATTTCAGGCTCAAGCTGAGCACACAGAGCGTCAGATTAAACAGCAGTTTGAGAAGCTTCATCAGTTTCTCAGAGATGAAGAAGAAGCTACAGTCACTGCACTGAGGGAGGAAGAGGAGCAGAAGAAGCAGCGGATGAAGGAGAAGCTGGAGGAGATGAACACACACATCTCAGCTCTTTCACACACACTCAAAGACATGGAGGAGATGATGAAAGCCAGTGACGTCTGCTTTCTGAAGGTCTGATCTCAGATCATTGGTTGATCATTGGTTGATTGATTGAGTTCTTGATGATAATGGTGTGTTTGTTCTGCAGGAGTTTCCAGTCTCAATGGAAAGGTGAGTGATCTGCTCCTGTCTCTGGTCTCTCTGGTTCTGATCCAAAGCCACTGCAGTTCTGACTCCTGAATGTTCTTCCAGAGTCCAGAGCTCACGGCCGGATCCACAGATGGCTTCTGGAGCTTTGATTCATGTGCCACGATACTTGGGCAACCTGCCGTTCAGAGTCTGGAAGAAGATGCAGGACATCGTCCAATACAGTGAGTCTGACTGCAGGAGATGATGGATGGGTGGAGAGTTAAAGGTGCTAGATAGATAGATAGATAGATAGATAGATAGATAGATAGATAGATAGATAGATAGATAGATAGATAGATAGATAGATAGATAGATAGATAGAAAGGTAGATAGGTAGATAGATAGATGGATAGATAGTTAGATGGATAGATAGATAGCTTAGAAATATTATATATAATGACTTCAGTCTAATGGGCTTCTGTCAGTTTAAATGTGAATTTTTATTTTCTCAAGCCAACATAATTAGTTAGTTAAGTCAAACACAACCGACAGAAAGAATAAACGTCTCAGGTTACGACTGTAACCTATGTTTCCTGAGAACAGGGAACTTGCACTGCATCGATTGATTCTATTGGGGAACGCCTCTGTGTGACGTGTCTGAAACGCTTATCAACTCACGGCAATCGTATTGACCGGCGACAGCCTATGAAGTCACTACTAGTGCGACTTGGAAGTATATAAGGGGCGTCTAGAGAACATGTCATCCACTTTTCGTCTGAGGGAACTGTTCAGCAGGCATCCCGAGGCATGGCGAAACATTCCCTTTTCTCAGAGAACACAGATTACAGTCGTAACCTCAGACGTTTCCTTTCGAAAGGGAACTCAAACTGCATCGATTGACGCTATTGAGGAACGATATACCCACGCCGCTATGCTGAGGGGAGTGCATGCCAAGAATGGCTGTGACAAACATCAGAAATGAGACAAACACTTCCCCTTCAGGTCAAACACTAGGCTGTCAGTGACAGTATTCCCTACGGCCACTGCCCAAGCTATGAGCCTGGAAACGAAGGCCTACCAAGGCAGCTCAAAGGCTTGGAACCAACAACTTCCAATGGAAGGGGTTCCTTTAAGGGAACATGGCCAGGGTTCGAGAGGAGCCCCATCCAGTCACTTTCTAAGGGAGAAAGTCAACCCCACATGCCACCAGGGAGGATGACCTGGTCTACTTTATTGACCTAGTCTTGCCAACAACCTGTCTGTTTCCTAAACAGAGTCTCTAACATTATTTGCTGATCTAACAGGGAGGCCATGCAAGAGTCCTTCGACCTTCCAATCAGACTTAGGGAATAAAGTACTCTACAGAACGACCCTCTAGATGAGGTTTGGAGTACTAGGCTCAGCCTGTTGAGTGTTGACCAGACTCTGGCCTAGAATCAGGGAGGCTTCATGGGGCTCCATGCTTTTGCAATGCAAACCACCCAACTCGTTGGGGACCCGCCTTCAAGGGCCTTCAACCGTTCGTTCCTACAACAAGCGGCTCCAAGTGTCTCCTTCCCTTACGCGCTACTAAGCTAGCTGAAGTGTGCTCCATAACACCCAACAGCTCAACATACGCGGGGCAGGGAGGCAGTGAGGGTTCAGGTTGTACCTCTTATTCACCCTCATCAGCATCTCCTGCTCTCTTGGGCTCGGTGCCAGCAGAGCACTCGCTACTCAACTCCTCTGGGAGCCGAGCACTCGCTACTGGATCCGAGGATTTAAGTGACAACACGTCCTCTTCCAGCAGCGCACTCTCGCCACCTTCCGAAGGGCGTGAGAGATTAACACATCTCTCAAAACTCCTCCGCGAGCTCCATCTGAGATCCCCATGATCTGAGTCTCTACTCTGCCTCAGTGTGAGCGGGACCCGAATCCAAACATGAATCAAATCATTTCATTTAATAACCCATCCAGATGCCGGTCCCTCTTTCCTCGAGAAGAGGGCCAGACGAGAGTGCAGGAAAACTCTCACAATTTGCACACACAGTTCCCTCAAGAACTGATCGTGCGTGCTCTTCTTGTGTGTGTCATCGGGTGTCAAAAACCTGGGACACGGATCCACACACTTCTTGAAACCTTTGTCAGCTATAATCTTTACCTTGAATGTTTTTCAGGTGATCGCGATTCAAACAAGACTGTCCCTGAAGACAAAAAGAGGAGGACATGTTCTCTAGACGCCCCTTATATACTTCCGGGTCGCACTAGTAGCGAAGTCATAGGCTGTCGCCGTCCAATACGATTGCCGTGATTGGATAAGCTTTCTGACACTGGTCACGCGCGGTGTTCCCAAATAGCGTCAATCAACGCAGTGCGAGTTCCTTTTCGAAAGGGAACTGTTTTAAACTGATACACAGACTATAGGAGGCAATGAAATGAAGATGATCAGATGCTGCTGAAGATCAGACACACACTTACAGTTTCTCATCTACAGCGTAAATCTCAACAGATCTCAATGATTTATTGTTATTTTAACTCTTGATAGGACACAAATGTCTGAATCACACATTTACTGTTTGTAGTTGATGGTGATAAACGCTGATGATAAAACGAGTGTGAAACTAATGACAGCACTGACAGTGATCAGAGGAAAGTGTGTTTGATCTACAGGACGAGTGTCATAATTTATCATTGGTGTCGGGTTGCCTCTTGATCATTATATGAAGATCAGAATAAAAGCTTGTGTTGATTGTGTCTCATCAGCTCCTGTGATTCTGGACCCAAACACTGTGAATCCACATCTCGTCCTGTCTGATGATCTGACCATTGTGAGAGACAGCGAGAACTATCAAACTCTTCCTGATAATCCAGAGAGGTTTGACTGTTATCCCTGTGTTCTGGGTTCAGAGGGTTTTGACTCAGGAACACACTGCTGGGATGTGGAGGTTAAAGAGTGTTCATGGTGGACTCTTGGAGTAACTACAGCATCAAACCAGAGGAAGGGACGGGGTTTATTCAACACTGATGTCTGGTGTGTGGAGTATCATCAGGACAGAGAGACTTTAGGTTTTGGTTTTCCTGTTAATCAGAAGCTTGAGCGTGTGAGAGTGTATCTGGACAATGACCGTGGAACGGTGTCGTTCTCTGATCCTGTAACTAACACACATCTACACAAATTCACAACCACCTTCACTCACACACTCTTTCCATTATTCTATGGTTCTGACTCTCTGAGGATCTTAGCGTTCAATAGTAAGTAAACGTTACTCCTGTAGATCTGGATCTTCCTGCTTTTATCATGTCTCCAATATTTAATCCATATCACATGAGTAAGAGTGCTGTTGATCTGAGTATCAGTGGCTGTGATTGGGCCATGATGATCACATGACTGATATCCAGAACTACAGCAACACCCACACTCTCATATTACTTTTGTTTTTGCAAGTTTTTGTTGTAAATGAACAATTAATTCAGTCATAGAGGTTAAATGATCATTTGTTTGTTGAAATAATCCATAAAAGTGTTGATGAAATATAAATGCTTAGTATAGAAATACTTGATTCAGCTAATTACAAATCACGGCCGTATGTATAAAACCTCTCAGAAACTCTTCAGAATAAAGTCTTAAGCTTTGACCTCAGTGTCAGTCACTGTAAACGCAGCATTTCAGACACAAGTTGAACATTGATGCTGTGAATGCTTTTCTGTTGCTGTATGTTTGTCTACTCCTTTACTGTTGGATCAATGATGTGGACGTGAGTGTCACTGATACTCCAACAGCTCCAGGGACGCCCACGGTCCTCATGAAGCCGCTTGCTTCTGCTGAACATGTCGAAGCTCAGATGGGCAGTCAATGAACTGTCTTAGGTTTGGTTAGAGCCGCAATATTGCTGTTTAAGAGCCTGCTTACTGTAGACTGATACACCATTATTACTGTCATTTCTGCAGTTAAAGCGTTGTCGTGGAGTGGAAGAATCAAAGTCTAGAAATAAATAAATAGATGTGTAAGAAACACTTGACTTGATAATGTAAAATCAGTCCTCAGTCCCTGTGAGCAGTGAGACTTCAGTGTAGCTTTACTGACATCTTGAGGTCAAATTGAGCAACTGACTCAAAACCTCAATGGCTTCATTACAACATGATAGTTTACAATAATTAAAGCGGCAGAGGCCACAGAGCAAAAGCATTGAGTCTTGTATTTCTAAGGGGCTTATACTTGTAGAGTTATTGGGGCTTCTTCCCTCATCAGGCGTTGACAGAGATCCTGTGTACTACACTCGAGAGATGCCTATGAGTCAAACAGATGAAGTGCAGCAGATAAACAGCGACGGACTGCTCATCTGGAGCGCCGGGAGCTTTCCCGCTGGATGCTGTGCATTGTGGGCCGGCCCACAATATAGTCTGTACACTGAAAACCCTAATAAGTTGATTGTACTCAATTGATTTGAGTAAACTCGTTCCCTCAATTTAATTGAGTAATGGGGTTTCCCAAAACGTGCTTATTTAAGTTTACTTAACTTGGTGCTTATGTAGACTTGACTTAAATTGTTTAGTTCACCAAACTTGACAATTATTTAATGTACTTAAACAATAAAGTTCATTTAACTTAGTGTTAATTTCAAGTGTACTTGTATATTTAAGTAAACTCAACATGAAAATTTAACTGAAATTAGAATTTAATCCTAAATTTAAAAGTTATTATTTTTGACAGTAAGCTTTGTGCACACTGCACTTTAATAAAACAATGAACAACATATTGATCCTTTGAGTCTTTATTGACCAAAATGTGAAATGGAAATGAGTCACACCATGTACATAACTCTGAAGGTGGCAACAATGTCCAACATTAAGTAGTGCACTACATCAATTGTACAACTCTGATCACTTAAACATTACACTTAAGTCTCGCATTGTGTTAATGTACTGAACATGTAAACGTAATGTATACATCCTTTTTAAATTAAAAAATTTGGATGAAATCAAACGTTGGATGGATGAAATCAAACATGTTGGCAAGTGATTTTGGGTAATTCAGTTCTAGAGTGTAGATCAGACCGAAGAGGAGACACATAGCCTGTGGGAGGTCCTGCATTTTC
This sequence comes from Rhinichthys klamathensis goyatoka, assembly GCF_029890125.1. Lineage (NCBI taxonomy): Eukaryota > Metazoa > Chordata > Actinopteri > Cypriniformes > Leuciscidae > Rhinichthys > Rhinichthys klamathensis. The sequence continues at coordinate 271,948 of NW_026606846.1, read as the reverse complement.
TCCATCACCACTTGACCTTCAAGTATTATTCCAATCGTAGAAGTTAAATGCAAGGAATTGGGGGGCTGGAGTTCAGTGTCCTCAAATAAGATGCCCACTGGCACATCAAGGATGGAGTTGCGATGATCAGACACCTAGTGGGGTGGTGATGGCGCAGTGGATAAGACACATGCCTTTGGTGTGAGAGACCCGGGTTCGAATCCACTGCGAGACACCAATGTGTCCCTGAGCAAGAGACTTATACCCCTAGTTGCTCCAGAGGCGTGCGACCTCTGACATATATAGCAATTGTAAGTCGCTTTGGATAAAAGCGTCAGCTAAATGAATAAATGTAAAATGTAAATGTAGTGAAAAAACAGGCATAAATAGAGTATTGCGATCAGGAATCAAATGTTTATCAATGCATGTTTATCAGAACGTGCACTAGATTTATTAAAAACACAAAGCACTAACCCTAATACCAATTTATATGGACAAGTATGCATTTGACTTTATGAAAATGTACATGTTTCCAGCAAAGACAATACTTTTTTATTTATAAGTATGCAGTATAAATGACAATTAATTAATTTGAAGACTTGGCCACATTTGTATTTTTAAGGAATAGTTCACCCAAACATGAAAATGCACTCACTCTCAGGCCATTCAATATATAGGAGGAGTTTTTTTATTATTTCATCTGAAAAGAGTTGGAGAACTGTAGCATCACATCACTTGCTCACAAATTGATCCTCTGTAGCGAACGGGTGTTGTAAGTAAGAGTCCAAAGAGCGAACGTGTGGATTATTGTGATGTTTTTATCAGCTGTTTGAACGAGTTTGAGCACCTGTTCGCTAAAGAGGATCAATTTGTGAGCAAGTGATGTAATGCTAAGTTCTCCAAATCTTTTCAGACGAAGAAACAAACTCATCTTCACCTTGAATAGTCTGAAGGTGAGAATATTTCCTGCAAATTTCCATTTTTGGGTAAACTATTGCTTTAAAATCAACATGATTTTCAAATGCTTGACAAATGCTTAGACTAATGAGAGCACAGGTGGTTCTTATAATGTAAACAGGTTAAGAACAGATGAACTTACTTTCCAACATGACTTGAAGAAAGAGGAGTCATCATCTCCAAGCATGATAGGTAGTCCTCGAATCACAAGGGTTCGGACCTCCGTTGGCTGGGCTGACTTTAGAGGAAAACACGAAATTCCATCACTGCCAGAACAACTAATCAATATATTTGAAGCACTTTTATGAGAATAGGCTATACGATTAAATGCTGACAAAATTAAATGCTTTTAAAGGGATAGTTCCCCCAAAATGAAATTTCTGTCATCATTTAGTCACCCTCAAGTTATTCCAAACCTGTATACATTTATTTGCTCACCTGAATACAAAGGAAGAATACATTTTGAAGAATGTTTGTAACCAAGCAGTTTTGGGCCACCGTTGACTTCTACATGCTAAAAAGAAATACTAAGAACATCAATTGTACCCAAAATTGTTCAATTACAAACATTCTTCAAAATATCTTCCTTTGTGTTCAGCGTTAACAGAAATGTATGTATACAGGTTTGTAACAACTTGAGGGTGAATAAAAGTTATCCTTTAAATAAGACAAAATTACTAACCTTTATTTGATTTAAAAAGTTAGCCAAGTACCGACCAGGGAGTCCCCCTTTTGGCTTTAAAAAGGTCCATGAACCGTGGACTATATCTATCAAGGTTCTCGTAGAATTCCTGCTTTAGGTTTTTGCCAGTAATTCTGTTGAACTCCAAGCAGATCTGGGGGAGACAAGGGCAGGTCACATAATCACATCAGCGTGCACTTATAGACATGCTTTAAATAATTAGGAAATAATAAGTAGATTTCTCAATCAATCAGAAATCTATCATGAAAATATTGTCAATTACTGGTGAAACTGACAAAGTTTGCCCGGGAAAAATAACCCACATGGTCTAAGCAGTAGCTAGCTGCCATGTTCTTTCTTGCACAGAAAAAAAGATGATCAAATATGTATGTATCTCACAGGTAAAAAAAAGAAATAAGCTGTTGACATTTCAATAAATATACCATCACAAAAGCATGAAGAAAATATCGTTAATTACTGTCGAGGTTGTCAAAGTTTGACCAAAAAAAAAAAAAACATTACTAACGTTAGCTGCCATGTTCTTTTGGCGAGAAATACACGATTACACAATGATTACGTTTATATTTTACTAATTACTACTATTACTAATAAAATAAAGAATCGTTTGATATCGCAGTTATCATATCATCACAAAACCATCAATAAAATAACGTTAATTAGTGGCTAATGTTATGTTGGAAAAGTTTGACCAGGAAATGTTGTAATTAACGTTATGGCTGCGTTCTCTTTTCTTATAGAACCGTGCAAGGATTCAAATAAACATATTTTAGTTTTAAAAAGTCACACAAAATAACTTTATATCTTAATAATTGTACTTACCGAGAATGGTACACAAAGAAAAACTCCCGTCTTGAAATTAGCACAGTGGTTTCAGCAACAGTCAACAGACGATGCGAAAATCAGCAATTTTGTAATCCACCAATCAGTGCATTAGTTCTCTTGTTGCCAGGCAGAACTGCTCGCGTGGCCAATCGCATCAAAGGAAGACCAGATAGACATTTTAATTAAACCGATTTGAAATTAATTTGATTTAACGTTAAACATAATGTGTCGTCGCTGTATTTGTTATTTTGTATATTTTTTAATGAGACTTGGGAGGTGGCTGTGAGGAACTCTTTCATGCATTTTGGCACACAGTGTGGCATATGTGCACCTACAAATGAGCTTGTATTAAAAGGCTACTGAGTGAAAACCCTCAGTATTACAAAAACACTTGTATATGGGTATTAAAGTTTATTTATCAAGTTTAAAGTATAAGGTTTTAAAAATAAAAATCAGTTTATTTCCATTACGATCAATAATTGTAATATAATGAAAGCCATTTGTTTTCTGGTAAAATAAGAATGACACCTTGCACTTGAAGAAAGCATGTATGTATTAATTTCACAGTCACAGCACTTAAAATCTTAAGTTTATGTATTTTGAAGGTAAATAAGTTATTTGAACTTATATTTTTGAGTGACAGAGCCAAAATGCAAAATTTTAAGTAGCTAATGTTTAGTCAAGTACACTTGATTGTTTAAGTAAAGACAACATTAGGGTTTACAGCCTGTTCTTTTGTCGACTCACTCGAGTCAAAATCATATCTAAACTTAAATTAAACTTCAGGTGTCGGACCCGTTTCCCAGTCAAGCGTGGGGAATCTCGTACATGTCCATACACCGTGGCCACCCCTGGCCGACTCCTGGCCACCCCAATGGCCAAAATAAATCAGTTATGCATTTCATAAATAAGTCAAAAATATTCTTTAGTAAAAGAAGACAAGGCATTTATGTGTCGTGATGTGCTTTTTAAGTGCCAATGGTTACAGTATACTGTTACTGCAGCTTTTTGATGTGTCTTTGCCACGTTTTGACAAGCAGGGATGCAAACAGCGCGCTTTTCGGCGCCTCTCGCTTTTTTTACGTCAGTTTGGGTGACAAAGTCATCTGAAGTCATTCCATAGCTTAATGTGAGGGACATCATTAAAGACATCTACATCATTAAAGTATATGGAAACTCGTTTTCCCTCCTCTGCGGCTGTCAATCATTCTCCATTCATACTCAAACAGCGCGCGCGCCTCTTGGATGCACGGTAAAACTCTCTCCAATATGATATATTCACATTATAATGCATGATCTGTAGATAAAAGGCTGTAGATTTGCATAAAATTACTTTATTTTGTTGGAGTTTGTTGTTGTTTTTAAACGACTCACTACCGTGTGCTTGCTAGATCATCACACACACATCACAAGGACTATGAATCGGCATCAAACGCACAATAACTGGAATATAAAACTGAAACAAAGGAACAAATCGCACTAGGATTTGTGCGCTCGACATTTATTCGCTTTGTGACGTGAACTCTTAAATGCGCACTTAAGCAGCGCAGCGCTGCACACATAGAGTCACCATGTTGCTTTGAGCACATCATTCTGCACCCGTGATGCGCATACACGCTGTGTGCGCTCTGTGTTTCATGTTATCATGGGTTTGAGCACTGAAATATTATTGAAAGCCAATATATTTTGTTATACCTAGCCTGCTCAATACATTTAAAATAAGCATAATTTAATTGTATATTATTTCTTTGTAGTGTAGGCTATATATGCACTTCTGAATTCTTGACATTAATATATATAAAATTGTGAAATGTATGATTGCCTGATTGAATTTTAGAAGAGAACTAATAGTAATTTGTTTTTATTAACATATTTAGATTTTATAAAATTACTGTGCAGATTTTTTCAAGAATTACTTTTTGCTGCTGATTTATACACTCATTAAGTTTATTAAAAATTCATAGTACATTTATGTAATATTTAAAGGTGTTAACTGTAATCTTACACTGCAAAATAATAACTTAAAAAGGATTAAATTCATCACAATTATGTAAGTATCTGGAAATTTGCCGCGGGGCGAGGGCCCTTATATATATAATTGTAATTGTCCGCTTGGAGTCATTTAAAGGGGTCTTGATTTAATGAGTGTAAATGTATAAGTTTGTATATTATGAAGGATGTTTATTGAGATTTTGGTGTAGATGTGAGCACCTCACTCGACGCAGGCACCAGTGACGTCCACTAGTGGGCAATGTAGTTTCTGCCACTAGGCTAAAACCTAACCCTAGATAAACTCCATGCTCACGAGTTACAGCTATCGCAAACTCATAAACAAACTAAGAGCGAACGGACGGGAGCACACAGTAAGGACGCCAAACTTGGGATAAGGAACAAAGGAAATTGCTAGGATTGGTTTAACGCCCTTGGGAAGCGGAACGAGGTATGTGTAGTTGTTTATATGGGTGCTTGCGGGAGTGAAGTGTTTATGTTTATTGTTGTAAGTGGTTTAAATATGTATTGACAAAGAGCCATTTTGCCTGATATGTTCATTTTTGTGCGATTTTAAAGATTATGGTGTCATGTATGTAGATCTTGGAAGAAAGAATTAGTTGTTTAGTGGTGTATTTTAATTAGGTTTACTGCGTGAGAATGTTTGATGTAATTAATAGTGCTGGGTTTCGATTCAAATTTCAAGAATCGATTCGATTCCGATTCTCAAGATCTTGAATCGATTATCATTATTCGATTCGATTCGATCCGATCCGATCTTCGAGATTAAGATAAGTGTTTTTGAAAAAAGCATATTTTTTTTCCAGCTGTTGAATTACAGGACTGTAGTTATGCAACATATTGATACAATTATTATAGACATTTAACTGCAAATTAATGGAGTATTGATGGTTGTAAAGAACAATCCCCCTTCCAGAGTGTTGATACAACTGCTTTCACAAACTTGCACTGGTGTAGACGACAGAGGACGCAGAGGTATCAGCAGCAGTAACCGCAGAGGATTGCAAGTAACCGCAGCAACCGCGATATTCACGTTTTTTATAAGGCTATACCCTTCTTGTTTTGAACTTCATGCATGTGTATTGAATGTTAAACAAGTTCATAATGATAACAAACAAGACTGTTTATCGTGGTGATGTGTAGCCTACAGAGGCTTCGCACAGAGAGTGAATGAGAGAGATCGGCAGAGCGCGTGCGATTACCTGCGTCTGTCTTTGAAGTCATATGTATTCGTGAAAAAGGTTGCCGTCAAAGGAAAGCGAAATATTTGTCGTATCATCCTTTTAACGTTCACGTCACGGGTATTTACCATAAATGCGCGTCAGCAGCAGCGCTGGTCAGCATCCCACTGCGCGAGGAAGCCGCGGGGAAATAAAATCAGCGAGTCACGCATTGAATCAATGCCATATTGGTCTCTAATAAGTGAAGCATCAGCTTCAGCGTTACCCATGCGACGCATTGCTGCTCAGCTGAGCCTTGAAAAGTGGAACTCAAAGTTAAAAAATAATTAACACCTTGTTTCATTACATCTCTTTTAATGAATCAGCTTTTTTGAACGTGTTCGTTGAATGAACGGTTTAATGACTCACTCAAAGCCCGTTGTCGTAACAATGTGCGCGCTGAGTGAAAGCCTTTCAATGCGCATACAGGGATCTCCCAGTCGCGGCAAGTTAAAGTTAACGGGGAAAATGTAAACCTATTAAAATCGATCCTCTGAGTTACGGATCGATCTTTAGAAATTAATATGAAAATCGATTCAGAATTGGTGAATCGATTTTTTCAACACAGCACTAGTAATTAAGGAAATGTGTATGAAGGTACTAATGTTTGTATGGATTTGTGTATTTTTATAGTTTTCACGGTGCATTACGGATATGAAAAGAAAAATAAAGAAAACCGTAAAGACATCAGTCGAGACTCTCTCCATCTTGCTTAAACCCACCGAGGGCAGTTACAATAATATATATATAATATATATCATTATATATAATATAATATATATTAGTAGGGCCCTAATATCATTAGTAAGCTAACATTGAATATAACACAATAAACCAAAGTATATCAGTAGGAGTTTCCTTAAGCCTTTCTGATAGTTTTCTACAGGCCGGTTTACTACAACAGTAGAATACAATTCTGAAATTATGGTTTATAGTTTTGGTGTGCCACCCCAAGCTTTTAAGTGGCCCAATCTGGCCACCCCTATGAAAAATTTCTGGAGGCGCCACTGCTTGAGATGCTCAGAGATTTTCGGATACAAGATTTTTCTGATTACACACACACTAGACGTGTTCAGAGATTTGAGAGTTGATGAATAGAATCGCTATACTGGGAATCTGGGATTAATCAAAATCAACACTACTCTCTGTAATGGCTATCTCAGGGTTTGTAATCGAGGAAATGAGCACTGTAATATATCACGCACGGACATTTCAAGCCTCGCATTTCAAGCTGAATCACACAAGAGTCTGAATCGAATCTTTTTGGAATCGACTACTGTCTCGAACCTGTTCTTCCCTCTCCCCCACTGCAGTAAGCAGACCGCCACCGGATGTGTTGCACTGCGTGAGGCAAATGGTGGTCACATCAGATACTGACTGGTTCTCTGACCCCCCCGACCCCGCCCAGTATATGTGTCATGTCAGTATATGTGCTAGTTATGGTCAGTATATGTGCTAGTTATGGTCATTAGGTGCTATATGGTCAATATGTGATAAACGCCAATAGCTTTTGATTAATTTAGCCTGTTGTAATGAAACATGTCTTTAAAGGTTCCTTAGATCATGCCAACATCAAGACCAATAATGTCAAAACTTCCTGTCAGCCATTTTGATTTTCTTTCAAAAGTTACTTTTTTTTAACTCCTCCTAGATCGTTTTTGTATACCACATCAACGAATCCAATGGCGTAATGCCAAACTGCATCTGAGGCTGTATATGTGTAAAGATTGTATATTTTAACACCAAACTTTATGTGTGTCACTGTCACCCAACACTGACCACCCCAGATCAATGTGGTGTCAGCCTATTGATCAAAAGTAATAAGCAGCAAGTGATTGTATTTACAGCTTTCAACCATTGTGCTTAAAACCGTGTCCAACCATAACCATAACCATACTTATTTTGGTTTATTGAAGTTATTGGGATGGTATTGATCTGCATTAATAAAGAGGATGGCTGTTATCAGTCCTTGAATCCAGTTGAATCAGAAACGTGACCGGCAATCACAAACGCATTGAAGCATTTCATTTAATATCCCATCAGGTCCAGATGCTAATCTAGTCATGAAGTTTGTCATAACTGCCTCTGAGGGCAACAGAGATAGAGGTGGCAGTGGATAAAGCCTGTCTCATGTGTGATTGGATGGTGTTTGATGGGTTGAGTGAGAGAGAGAGTAAGAGAGAGAGATCTGATAGTGATCAGACACAAACTCCTCAGAAATGGACCTGGACGCTGCATTGATCACGCTTCTGCTCTCAGGTACAGATGTGTGTCTGTTTCTTTATAAATACACTGAGGTCAGTGAGATGTGTTAGGGTTTCTGAAAGAGTCTCTTCTGCTCACCAAGGTTGCGTTTATTTGATCAAAAATGCAGTGAGATATTATTACAAAACCACTACAGAAATAATTATAGTATGCTGATTTGCTGCACAAGACACATCTCTGATTATTATCAATGTTGAAAACAATTGTGGTGCTTCAGATTTTTGTGGAAACTAACACGTTTTATTCTTCAGGATTGTTTGATGAATAAAAAAAGTTCCAAAGAACAGCATGTATTTGAAAAGTGTCCCTTTTGATGGATTTAATGTGTTGTTGTCTGAAATGAACTCTTGCCGTTCGCAGTCGCCTTCAGCTCGTCGCCTCCGCGTCAGTATGAGTTTGTGCGCAGGTCCGTGAACTGCACCGAAGCTCAGCGATACTGCCGTCAGAACTACCGAGATCTGGCCAGCGTCAGCAACAGCGGAGACCTGAGCGATCTGCTGAGGATCACGGATCAAGACTTCTGGATCGGGCTGTTGAAGACTGTCAGCAGTGAGTGGAGCTGGTCTCTGGGCGATCCCGCCTTCTACACCAAACACCATTCACTGTATCGCAACTGGGCGCCGAACCAGACCAGCGGAAGCCTGGACTGCGCTTACATGGACCAGGACGGACTGTGGCGTATCGATAACTGCACAGCACAGCACTTCTTCATCTGCTACAACGGTGAGAGACTCAACACAAACCATTCTGACAGTATTAAACTTTCATGCACTCAATCATTACAAGGGCAGAATCAGCATTCATTACACCAAACATTGGATTCAATCTTTTTGCTTTCTTGTTTTCTTGCAATTAGCACAGGTTTTGTGTTTCTTTGCTGATCTGATTAATCTTAGGTCTCATTGATCCGAGCTCATGCTCATCCATTTTTAAACGAAAAGAGTTCAATCAAGCTTCAAAACATCAACGAGGCCTAGGATCAGTCAGATCCAGGATGAAATACAAAATCTGTGCTAATTGAAAGAAAAAGCACTGACTAAAAGATCGAACCCAATATTGGATGATAATAAAGCATAACAAGAGATTTAAAAGGCGGGTCATTTTTGACCCGGAACACTAAATGAGGGGTATTTTCACATGATGTTGATTTTCTCTTGGCATGCAGACACCATTAAAGGGTTCGTCCCTGTGCTGCAGATGAAGAGCTGGAGATCCGCTCAGAGCTTCTGTAGAGCGAACCATGTGGATCTGACCAGCGTGAGGAACCAGAAGGAGAATCAGCTGATTCAGCAGCTCGTGAACACCAGCAACGCCAGTTCAGTCTGGATCGGCCTGTTCAGAGACCCATGGGAATGGTCCGATAAGAGTCCCTCGTCGTTCAGAAACTGGGCATCTGGCGAACCCGACGGACCCCTTGAAAACGCCACAGTGATGGTGTTCATTGGACAGAGAAAGGGACAGTGGGAGGACTGGCCTTGTGTCTCACTGTTTCCATTCGTCTGTTATGAAGGTGAGTCCACGCATGTGGAAAATAAGAGAACGCCATTATTTGGGCTCAGTTAAAAATAGCGATTTTGATGAAGTGATGTTGATTCTCAATTCTCAATAATCAATCTTTAAGAAGCTGTTTTCAGTTGATGCTTGAACAAAACTTCACTAAACATCCAATAATCACAATCAGCTGTGTGAGTTTTGATTTGAAACAAAGTCTCAGCTTTCACATTCTGTCAGTTTGATCACTTTGCTGTATTGCTGTAGTGCCTCTTTACTACTAGTTACAGCACCAGATAAACATGAATGAACATCAGAAGGAATGTTGAAAGATACAGATACAGAATTGAGATCAGAATTCAATCTCAAGCTTGTGATTCACTTCACAGATCAGTTCACCCTCGTCAAGCAGAACCTGAGCTGGGCTGAAGCCATGCAATACTGCAGACAGAACCACGTGGACCTGGTGTCGGTCACCAGCGAGCAGATCGAGCGGCGCGTGAGGACCGCGGCCAGAAACGCCTCGACGCCGGCCGTGTGGATGGGTTTGCACCACTACTGCGCCATGGACATGTGGCTGTGGCTGCGGGGCGAGGTGGTGTGTTACCAGAGCTGGGCGGCGGGCGACGGCGCCGGACCGCGAGACTGCAGCCGCGAGCGGAGAGTCGGAGCCATGCAGACGGCAGGAGATCAGCGCTGGGTCAGCCTTCCTCCAGCTCGCGCACTCAACTTCATCTGCTCCAACTATGAGGACTGAGCGCCGAAACCAAAAGAAACACCTCTAGTTTAGTTTTCTTCCAGTTGCGCTCCATGTTTCTGGCTGCTCTCTTAAGGGCCTGAGTGTGCTCGCTGTACCACGGCGTTGGACTATTTTCTTTAATCTTCTTTAATCTTTTTCCAAGCTGAACTTGGTTTATTGTCCATCCCTCATTTCCGTTACATTAAAACAGATAAGAGGACTAAAATGACTAAGACAACATGTAATACTATTATAACTCTAATATACATAAAATCATCATAATATATAGAGTGGTTAAAACAGTGTCACAAATGTGTTTCAATGTTGTTTAAAAGGTTGTTTCACGGAAGAAAGAAAGAAAGTCACATGACAGAATGATGAGTTTTGGCTGAACTATGGTGTAAGGTCCAATATATAATAATCGCCATGAACATGGGATATTTTAAATCCTCCATGGTTAAGTCATGTACAGATGTTGGTGTAATGATGACTCTAAAGCTCAGTGATGTTGAGCAGATTGGTGGAGGTGTGTTTGACCAGCTCTGATATAAACTCTATGATTGATGTGGTTTGTCATTTGCTCTGTTTGGTGTAAATATCCAGAGTTCGTGTCTAGTGAAGAGGAAGAATCCGACCGCAGGATTCAGCAGAAACGAGTTCAGGTTGTTTACACAGTGTTTGCATTCATGCTTGTAGCTTGACAATCCAATCATTCGCACATCTCCTTTCCATCAGATTCCAATGAACGAGTCTTTGTTTGCGCTTTTACTTCAGCTGTCATCAGCACGTTATCCACGACTTAGAGATTTACATGTTGTGTGCTTTAAACAAAGGGACAGTTCACCCAGAAATGAAACTTCGGGCATCATTTACTCACCCTCAAGTTGTTCCAAACCTCTATGAATTTCTTTCTTCTGATGAACACAAATAAGGTCCATGTTTTTGTTAGTCTATGGGGTCCACCAATGGTTTGGTTACTATAGACGGCTGGAACGACTGGTAGAGCTGCATTTGAGATCTGTGGCGAGGGAAGATTCATGTACAAACCTGGAATCAATGCGCATATGAGCTTTCAGAAGATGGTCAATGCATGACATTACGGTGAGTGAATGATGGTGACATGGATTTGATCAATATAGAAACACTCCTATTACTTATGAATGGGAGAAACTGCGACGTGCAATATGGCACAATACGCCCCAGCCAATCGCTGATTAGTAAAGTCACTGCCGTTAGAAGCTCCAGTTCCTTTTTTAACGCCATTTGATCATAAAAAACAGACTTTCCTTGAAAGGTAGTGTAAGATAAATCTAATCAGCCTGACTTTTCTATGCACACTACTTTCATGTTATCACTGTGAAGCTGCTTTGATGCAATCTGTATTGTGAAAAGCGCTATATAAATAAATGTGACTTGACTTGACTTGACTTTTCTGTCTCTGTTTCACCCTGTTTTCTTCCTTTTTGGTCTATGAGGCTTCAGGGGTTGGAGTGGAGAGAGCTTCTCTGCACACATCTGTTTTAATGTACACTCTATGTATGTCAGTGTGTTTCTTGGAAAGCAGCCTAGAAAGGGTCCCTCTTTCTTTACTTAGAAAAGTGGCCATAAATGGACTTGTCTCACATTCTATAAGAATGTAATGTATATTCTCATTGGTTGGCTGTCACACTCTCCTGAACCCTGAATAAATGCTGATGTTTGTAAGTAAAAGTAGAGAAGGTTGGTGAACACCATTGGCTTCATGTTCCTGACTCTCTGCAATTCTTTTCAATCCATGCAAATATTCCAACAGGTACTTTTCATGTATCCACACTGATGTGTGTTGAAGACAGTCATTGTTTGTTTATTTTTGGCAAAACCACCGTTTTTGACTCATAGATCTTTATCATGCGTTCATCTACAAACCTTGAGTCTTATGATACTAATTAGCAGTGGCGGTTCTAGACCATCTCAACTGGGGGGCCAAGCTGGGGCCAGTTGTCCTGTTAGAGGGGCTAGTTACATTTAGGCATAAACAGGCAAAATACCATGTTTATAATCATCCAACAATGTATTTGCATTTCCATTATATTTTGACATTTGCATGACATATTCAGTATCAGTTACAATAACTCTATTCCACGATTTTTCTGCAAAAAGATCAGCAAATTATCCTCTAACCTGGCCTTTTACAATTACATAAAAATGACATTAATAATAATAATAAACAAGACATAAGATAAACAAAATAAGACAAATATTATCAATTTATGTGCAGGAAGAGGCAAAAAACAAACCAAATGGGCTTATTTAACGCCTCCACCTATAGATATAATTACAATAAAATCAAAAAGAACATAAAAAATAACATTTGACTACATAAAAGTAATAACAAACTAGTGATACATATATCCATAACACACACACAATACACACATGCACATACATGTATACATACACATAACATCAACCAATTTTAATGACAATGACAGTAATGGAAATATACAAACAAAAATATGATCATAACATAAAGGTAAGATAATTTCTATATTAAAATTTTAAGACAGCAGTTAAATGGGCTTTTCGTAACATGTTAATGAGGAGGAGTTTGCTGCTAGGTGGGAAAAGCTGTTCTATAGTTTGGTACCCCTAAATCTGAATCTGCACGTAAGAAACTATATTACAATATGAAAGATATGGATAAATTAAACTGTAATAGAGTGTAAGACGACAATTTGCGGTAATAAGATTGCGAATCCTTCTAATTATACCAATAGATTTATTTATTTTCTTGCTAACCCAATCAATTTGTGTTTTCCAATTCAAATTCTCATCAACAAAAATTCCAAGGAATCGTGTTGTTGAAACTTGGGATATCTCCACAGTCTCTATTTTGACTTGTGAGAGGTCCTTAGAATATGATTTTTTTCCACTAAAAATTATATAATTATAATTTTTTTGTATTCAGCGATAACTTATTTAATCTGAACCATGTAGCATATGCAGTTAAACCTTACATTTTTAATCAGAAAATTAAAATTTGAATGAGAATAAACTAAAGTTGTGTCGTCTGCAAACATTATTGGAAAAAGAATATTTGATAAATCATTAATATAAATAAGAAATAATAATGGTCCAAGAATGGACCCCTGTGGGACCCCACAAGGTAGTCTGGCTTTGTTGGAATAGCATCCATTAATCCAAACAAACTGTTGTCTGTTTGAAACATAATTTTTTAACCATTCAAGCGTGACATCATGAAAACTATATTTTTGCAATAAAATATGATGGTTGACTGTATCAAAAGCTTTTGAGAAGTCGACGAATATACTACAGGTGAATTCATTACTTTATCAATCAAATGAAGCAAGGCCATATATGTAGAATGACTTTTCCTGAAACCGTAAAGAATTAAATTAGAATCAAGATGGAATAAGATCCTTTTGTATATAACTTTTTCTAATATTTTTGAAAAACAAGGCAATATGGATATGGGTCTATAATTATTGAAACAACAAGGGTCATCTGTTTTAAACAGAGGAATAACTTTGGCAACTTTTAAATCGTCTGGTACAACTCCTGTTCTCAGAGAAAGTGGAAAAATGAAAACCAGTGGCTGCAAAATAAACTGCTTGATCTGTTTGACCAGGAATGAAGAAATATTATCATGGCCAGCGGAAGATGTTTTCAGTTCATCAATAATATCACAACGTCAGGAGGCTGAAAAAAGAAATAGAAGGATAATTCCTTATAATAAAATCTAGTGGATTACCATTACAAACAGGAACTTTACTGGCTAATTCATGTCCAATGTTAACAAAAGAATTATTACATTTTTGAGCTATATCAAATGAGTTATTAAAAGAATTGTGACCTTCATAAAAAACTGAAGGTAATTCTGAATGAGTCTTATCTCTATGCAACAACTGATTTATTACTTTCCATGTGGTTTTAGTATCAATTTTTCACAGAAATATTTCTTTTTTGACGATCTAATGTAATACGTATATTTATTTCTGCAAGATGTACAGTATAAGCACCATGGGATTAGAAATCTATTTTTTGTACAATTTATTCCTTTTCCTCAGCAGCTTCAACAAGTCAACTGTAAACCAAGGCTTACTAAAGGCCTGACTGTATTGATATGCAAAATGAGCATTTATTTCTTTGCAAAGGTCATTCCATGAAGTACCGGCAAGCATATCTTTAAATTTAGAAACATTCAGCTTGCTCATAATTCTTTTAAGCATCTTTTTCTTTTTTTGTTTAGTTGTATTAAACTTGATTAACGAGTATTGGAATATAGGGAAATGATCAGACAGATCTAAATACAAAACTCCATCAGATTTCATTCCTTCACTCAAATTATTTGTTAAAAAGTTATCAATCAAAGTTGCTGAATTCTCCTTTACTCAAGTAGGTTTATGAATGAGAGGGAAAAAATAACTAGAATAAAGTATATTGAGAAAATCTGCAGTTAATGCATCTGAATTTTTTTTTTTAAAGGTTTATATTAAAATCACCTAAAATGCAACAAAGTTTATCCTCCTAGTTAATCAGATCAAGAGAACTGGATAGACATTCATTAAAATCTCTGACAACAGAATCTGGTGAACGATAAATGACACTTTTTTCACCAAAAATCCCAGAGAGCTCCACAAAAACAGATCCTACCCCCGGACATAGATCATCCCTAACTTTAAATTCATAGTTGTCTAAAAAAAATAAAAAATAGTTTGTCATAACTCAAATCTCTCTCGAGCGCCTTCATTGCAGGGAGTCGATCTTTCCTTCTTTGCCGGACGGTTTCAGAGAAGACCTCATTGAAGATGAAAATGCCTGAGCCCTTCAAGCGTTTTGCTTTATCCAGAACCGCAAGTTTGTCCTTAAGCCGCAGAAATCTGACCACACTGGGTCTGGGCTTTTCTCAAGGTGTCGTTGGCTTCCCAGTTCTATGAGCCCAGTCGAGCTCTATTTTCAAGTGATCCAACGGTAACTTTTCACTGAATAGTTTTCTCACTTTATCTTCAGAATCAGACACTTTTTCTTTCACAGACTCTTTAAAGAAAAAAATTTATTAAGTAATACCCCAGTCTTAGCTGAATTTAATATTTTTTTATTATAATAATATTTCATATCTTTAACACACTGTCAACTTGGACAATTTAGAGAATTCATCTGGCCGTGATGAAATATATAACTGAGTATCATCGGCATAACAGTGGAAATTAATTCCATGTTTTCTTATAATATTACCAAGTGGCAGCATATATATTGAGAATAGCAGAGGGCCTAACACCGATCCTTGCGGCACTCCATAATTTACTGACATTATCTTAGATTTGTCCTCATTTAAGTACATAAAATGGTAACAGTCTGATAGATACGATCTAAACCATCTCAATGCCTGTCCCTGAACACCAGTGTAATTTTGTAATCGATCTAAGAGTATTTTATGATTGTTATGTAGTGACCGATGTGGCTCGGGTTAAATTAATACATCTGGCCAGGACGCAATGAAGATGACAAAGGTTTTGTTGAGTATTTATTGGGTGTACTTTTTTGTGGTTCTATAAGACAAATAGAAACCAATATATCAATACTTAACATTGATAAAATAATTATTAATCAATAACAAAGACATTTCAATAGTTAGAAAGGCATAAGAACATATCCAGAAGTCATATTATTCACTTTTGTTATCTTACCTAACTTTGGTCAGACTGGGGATCGGACCCGTGACGAAGCACTTTTCCCAGCATACTCGACAATATCCACAAATAACAATAAACAACAAATGAAATAAGATCGGGCTCCGCAGTCCACACTACGGATTCATAACAACAACTAACGCACTTTCCAGCATATTACAATTACTCGGTTATTCCACAAGGGGGCGTTGACGGTCCATAGTCATTGAATATGTCAACTCTCAGTAAGAAAACACTTCTAATATAAATCTATGACCTGAAGTGCTAAATACAAGGCCCTTTGTAACAATGATCATTTACAATTGTATTTCTGATGCATTCGTTTTTCTCATTGACGAAATTCATAAAGTCGTTACTACTAAACTGTAATGTAATAATATGTTCAGGTGATGTCTGTTTATTTGTTCATCTCGCCACTGTACTAAATACAAATCTTGGATTGTTTTGGTTATTTTGTCCGGGATGCTGAGATGATGATGAAGCGTGTCCCTAGAGTTGGTTAACCTTCGCCTACGGCTGCACACATTATTTATATTAGCTTCACCTTTAAAACCAGCGTCAGTCATAGTGACACCGAGATAACAAGCTGTCACACACAATGTTTTTCTTTTCTTTCTAACCTAAGAACGGGCGCGGGAACTTAGATGTGTGAGGATTTGGATTACATCAGCTTCAGTGACGAAAACATTCTGATTTTGCTTGATATTTCACACTAGTATTTATTACCAAAGCAAATTAATTTAATTTACTCTCATAATCATGAAAAATGGATAGCAGTATCCAGCACACTAGCTCTGATCTCACCTCTGTCTCTCAGTGAACACTGATGTATGCGAGAGAGAGTGTGTGTGTGTGTGTGTGTGTGTGTGAGTGAGTGAGAGAGAGAGCGAGAGAGTGTGTGTGAGAGAGAGTGAGAGAGAGTGAGAGTGAGAGTGTGTGTGTGTGAGTGAAAGTGTGTGTGTGTGTGTGTGTGTGAGAGAGAGAGAGAGAGAGAGAGAGAGTGTGTGTGTGTGTTACACAGGTCTGCCAGCAGAGGGAGACACACACTAGCTCTGATCTCACCTCTGTCTCT
>NW_026606846.1:215000-252500 GCF_029890125.1 Rhinichthys klamathensis goyatoka | reverse complement strand
CAGGCGCTTCTCCAGATGCGCAAACACACACGCCTCTTTCTGCTCTTTTACAATGGACTAAATGCGGAGTGAAGCCGATTCAGCTCAGGTGAATGTGAACGGGACGCCGGAGGACGGGAGCGCGCACACTGTTCGGTGAGTGAGAGTGTGTGTGTGTGTGTGTGTGTGTGTGAGAAGGACACACACTCCTGATTCTGCTCTAGACACTTCTCTAAATCTACAGCTGTGTGTTTATTTTGTAATTGGTATTTTTGAAGCACATTTATGAAGTTGAGCTCATCCTGCAGGATTCACTCATGATCATATACATATTCACTCTCAGTTCCTCTACACTGTGACAAAATATGGTCAGTAAATCATGGCAGCATGTTTTCCCCTTACTTTAACTCATCAAAATAATGTAATAAATTTCAACTTGAAGTTATACAAGATTCAACTCTTTGTTAAATATAGTCTGTTAACTGGCAGTGCCTTTCCCCTATCGCATATTTTAGTGATCACATCGTAAATTAGGTCAAAAATCCTTTAAAAGTTTAAACACTCAAACATCATCCTGCGAACACTGATTTGAAATTGCGTTACCAAACTTTAAAATCCTTTTATAAATCAATATTTGTTATATCAATTTATCTGGCTTTGATTTAATCGCAGTTTTATAGTCGAAATTATTTTGTAAAATATATATTTTGCATAAAATAAAATAACAATGTTTAGTTCAGTAAAAAATAAAATAAAGTATTTTAAAAGAGACCAACCGTACGCCTGTTTAACCATTTAAGTTCAGATCTGTGATCAACGGTTAGTATTGATATACATTTTGTTTTAATTCATTATTTATTTTTATTAAATTAAGCAGCTCGTTAAAAATACTTTATCGCTAGAAAACTGAAGTTAAAGGCAAGGAATGATGACAAGACTGACACTAATGTGTCTGTTTGTGGTTGATCAAGACTAGATATGACTAGAATTCCTTTTTAATGTAACATATAAACAAATAAACAAAGATATAACTGTTTTCAACATTGATATTAATCATAAATATTTCTTGAGCATCAAATCCTCATGTGACACTGAAGACTGGAGTAATGATGCTGAAAACTCAGCTTTGATCACAGGAATAAATTACACTTTACTGTATATTCACACAGAAAACAGCTGATTTACATTATAATAATATTACACTGTTTTTACTGTATTTCTGATCAAATAAAACGCATCCTTGCTGAGCAGAAGAGAGGTTCTATATAAGGAGAAATGTCTTAAATATTTGCACAATACTTTCATGTTTTCTAGTGATAAAGTATGTTTGCCAGCTACTAAATGCATAAAATGATCCCATGATGAGCCCCTAAAAGGTTCTGTATATGAAGGGCCTGGCAGAACCAGTTGACACTCTTCTAAGAGTCTTTCTTTTGTGGAACGTTTGTCATGTGGAACGTCTGTAGTGGGAAACGTCTGTCGTTTGGAACGTCTGGAAGAAAAGTTCTATATGGAACCTCAAATGGTTCTGTTGTATTTCTGTTGTTTGGTCGACGTCTGTCGTGTGGAATATTCTCGTGTGGAATGTTTGTCATGTGGAACGTCTGTTGTGTTGTTAAACGTCTGTCGTTTGGAACGCCTGGAAGAAGAAATTTCTATATGGAACCTCAAATGGTTCTGTTGAATGTCTGTTGTTTGGAACATCTGTCTTGTGGAACGTCTGTCTTGTGAAACCCCTGAAAGGTTCTGTATATGAAGAGCCTGGCAGAACCATTTGAGGTTCCATATAGAACCTTTTCTACTACGAGTGTTTCCGTTGTGAAACGTTTGTCATGTGGAACGCCTGTTGTTGTTAAACGTCTGACGTGGGAAACGTCTGTCGTTTGGAACGTCTGGAAGAAAAGTTCTATATAGAACCTCAAATGGTTCTGCCAGGCAGAACCAGAATGGTTCTGTTGAATTTATGTTGTTTGGTACGTCTGTCATGTGGAATATCTCTTGTGTGGAATGTTTGTCATGTGGAACATTTGTCTTGTGGAACGTCTGTCATGAGGAACGTTTGTCATGTGAAACCCCTGAAAGGTTCTGTATATGAAGCCCCTGGCAGAACCATTTGAGGTTCCATATAGAACCTTTTCTACTACGAGTGTTTCCTTTGTGGAATGTTTGTCATGTGGAACATCTTTCTTGTGGAATATCTTTCGTGTGAAACGTTTGTCATGTGAAACCCATGAAAAAGTTTCTGTATATAAAGAACCTGGCAGAACCCTTTATTGTTCCATATAGAATTTTTTTTCAAAGAGTGTTTCCTTTGTGGAACGTTTGTCATGTGGAACATCTGTCTTGTGGAACGTCTGTCGTTTAGAACGTCTATCATTTTGTAACGTCTGTCATGTTGAATGTTTGTTGTGGAACCTCAAATGGTTCTGCCAGGCGCTTCATATACAGAACCTTTCAGGGGTTTCACATATAGAACCTTTTCTACTGAGAGTGTTTCCTTTGTTGAACGTTTGTCATGCCTAATGTCTGTCTTGTGAAACTTCTGTTGTTTTGACCGTCTGTCTTATGGAACGTCTGTCATGTAAGCAATCGCTTTTTAATACTTTTAAGAGCCTCTAAAAATAATCCATCGCTGATAAAACAGTGTGATGAAGCACTAGCAGTTAATATGTTGCATGCAGAACTGTTTCCCATGTTTGCGTGTCTCTCAGAGGAGAGCTCAGGTAGTGCAGCACAGTCCCACTTTAAGAAACTGGGCCGAACCAAATGGGCAGAACTCTCGCCTCTGGTCTCTGTTGTACCCCATAAACTCTGGATCCTCCAACCTACATATGACTGCCTACACACACACACACACACACACACACACTCACTCGCTCTGAATAACCCACTTCAGCGTCTCACACTCTCTCTCTTCTCTTAATAGCTCCTCAGATGAGTGGCGCTGCTCTTAAATTGATTGAAGTAATTAGAGATTACAGCAGCTCGTCAGTCATCCAGCTGTAATTGTCTGACCGCCTCCTCATCATCGTCTGATCCAGTGACGACACTGAAAGACTGTGTCCGGTAGTTTAGACGAAGAGTGTGTAGTTGTTGTCGGTGTGGGAGTCGCAGCGCCTCCTGCTGGCTGGTCTGAGCTCACATTCACACCTGTTTATACCTGCCAGACACTCCAGACACCTGAGACGCTGCCAACACACACACACACACACACACACACACAGGCTCGTCCATCCCTACAACACGCTGTCCTCGACTGAACGTGTGCACAAACACACACACACACACACACACACACACACACACAAACACACACACACACACACACACACACACACACACACACACACACACGCTCTAGTTCTCATCTTAAATATTACAGCATGTTTCCACAGATTTTTTTTTTGTATTGTGGTTTAATGCTGGTCACCTGCAGTTCACTTCTTGTGTTATTGTTCATTCATTTCATTCTTTTAATAATTAATATTAATCATTTCTGCTAATTTAGACTAGTAAAATATGAAACATGCATCATGAAAGTTATCTGTGCTCGTCAGGAAGCTCATTTGCTTATAAATAGTGTGAGTCAGATTTGTGTGATTTCAGGATGACTGTTTTGTCCGTTTGTGTCTGTTTTTAGACGAATCACTGTGGAGTCCGAGGTAGATCCTATTTATATATTTCTCCCTTTAAATACAATATATTGCCAAAAGTTTTGGGAAGTTTGCCTTTACATGCACATGAACTGTAATGACATCCCGTTCTTAATCCGTAGGGTTTAATGTGGAGTTTTCCACCCTTTGCAGCTATAACAGCTTCAACTCTTCTGGGAAGGCTTTCCACAGGGTTTAGGAGTGTGTTTATGGGAATGTTCAGGCACTGATTTTGGAGGAAAAGGTCTAGCCTACAGTCTCCGCTCTAATTAATCGGGTCGAGCTCAGGACTCTGTGCAGCCAGTCCAGTTCCTCCACACCAAACTCCTCATTCATGTGTTTATGACCTGCTTTGTGCACTGGAGCGCAGTCATGCTGGAACAGGAACATCCACAAACTCTTCCCACAAAGTTGGGAGCATGAAAATGTCCAAATTGTCTTGGTATGCTGAAGCATTAAGAGTTCCTTTCACTGGAACTAAGAGGCCAAGCCTGAAAAACAACCCCACACCATAACCCCCCCTCCACCAAACAACCCCACACCATAACCCCCCCTCCACCAAACAACCCCACACCATAACCCCGCCTCCACCAAACAACCCCACACCATAACCCCCCCTCCACCAAACAACCCCACACCATAATCCCCTCTCCACCAAACAACCCCACACCATAATCCCCCTCCACCAAACAACCCCACACCATAATCCCCCCTCCACCAAACAACCCCACACCATAACCCCCCCTCCACCAAACAACCCCACACCATAACCCCCCCTCCACCGAACGACCCCACACCATAATCCCCCTCTCCACCAAACAACCCCACACCATAATCCCCCTCTCCACCAAACAACCCCACACCATAATCCCCTCTCCACCAAACAACCCCACACCATAATCCCCCTCCACCAAACAACCCCACACCATAATCCCCCCTCCACCAAACAACCCCACACCATAACCCCCCCTCCACCAAACAACCCCACACCATAATCCCCCCTCCACCGAACGACCCCACACCATAATCCCCTCTCCACCAAACAACCCCACACCATAATCCCCCTCCACCAAACAACCCCACACCATAATCCCCCCTCCACCAAACAACCCCACACCATAACCCCCCCTCCACCAAACAACCCCACACCATAACCCCCCCTCCACCGAACGACCCCACACCATAATCCCCCTCTCCACCAAACAACCCCACACCATAACCCCCCCTCCACCAAACAACCCCACACCATAACCCCCCCTCCACCAAACAACCCCACACCATAATCCCCCTCCACCAAACAACCCCACACCATAATCCCCCCTCCACCGAACGACCCCACACCATAATCCCCTCTCCACCAAACAACCCCACGCCATAATCCCCCTCCACCAGACAACCCCACACCATAATCCCCCCTCCACCAAACAACCCCACACCATAACCCCCCCTCCACCAAACAACCCCACACCATAATCCCCCCTCCACCAAACAACCCCACACCATAATCCCCCTCCACCAAACAACCCCACACCATAACCCCCCCTCCACCTTACAACCCCACACCATAACCCCCCTCCACCAAACAACCCCACACCATAATCCCCCCTCCACCAAGCAACCCCACACCATAACCCCCTCTCCACCAAACAACCCCACACCATAATCCCCCCTCCACCAAACAACCCCACACCATAATCCCCCCTCCACCAAACAACCCCACACCATAATCCCCCCTCCACCAAACAACCCCACACCATAATCCCCCTCTCCACCAAACAACCCCACACCATAACCCCCTCTCCACCAAACAACCCCACACCATAATCCCCTCTCCACCAAACAACCCCACACCATAATCCCCCCTCCACCAAACAACCCCACACCATAATCCCCCCTCCACCAAACAACCCCACACCATAATCCCCTCTCCACCAAACAACCCCACACCATAATCCCCCCTCCACCAAACAACCCCACACCATAATCCCCCTCCACCAAACAACCCCACACCATAATCCCCCCTCCACCAAACAACCCCACACCATAATCCCCCCTCCACCAAACAACCCCACACCATAATCCCCCCTCCACCAAACAACCCCACACCATAATCTCCCCTCCACCAAACAACCCCACACCATAATCCCCCCTCCACCAAACAACCCCACACCATAATCCCCCTCCACCAAACAACCCCACACCATAATCCCCCCTCCACCAAACAACCCCACACCATAATCCCCCCTCCACCAAACAACCCCACACCATAACCCCCTCTTCACCAAACAACCCCACACCATAATCCCCCTCCACCAAACAACCCCACACCGTAATCCCCCCTCCACCAAACAACCCCACACCATAATCCCCCCTCCACCAAACAACCCCACACCATAATCCCCCTCCACCAAACAACCCCACACCGTAATCCCCCCTCCACCAAACAACCCCACACCATAACCCCCCTCCACCAAACAACCCCACACCATAATCCCCCCTCCACCAAACAACCCCACACCATAATCCCCCCTCCACCAAACAACCCCACACCATAATCCCCCTCTCCACCAAACAACCCCACACCATAATCCCCCCTCCAGCAAACAACCCCACACCATAATCCCCCCTCCACCAAACAACCCCACACCATAATCCCCCTCTCCACCAAACAACCCCACACCATAATCCCCCTCCACCAAACTACCCCACACCATAATCCCCCCTCCACCAAACAACCCCACACCATAATCCCCCTCTCCACCAAACCACCCCACACCATAATCCCCCTCCACCAAACCACCCCACACCAGAATCCCCCATCCAGCAAACAACCCCACACCATAATGCCCCCTCCACCAAACTACCCCACACCATAATCCCCCTCTCCACCAAACAACCCCACACCATAATCCCCCCTCCACCAAACAACCCCACACCATAATCCCCCCTCCAGCAAACAACCCCACACCATAATCCCCCTCTCCACCAAACAACCCCACACCATAACCCCCCTCCACCAAACAACCCCACACCGTAATCCCCCCTCCAGCAAACAACCCCGCACCGTAATCCCCCTCTCCACCAAACAACCCCACACCATAATCCCCCCTCCACCAAACAACCCCACACCATAATCCCCCCTCCACCAAACAACCCCACACCATAATCCCCCCTCCACCAAACAACCCCACACCATAATCCCCCCTCCACCAAACAACCCCACACCATAATCCCCCTCTCCACCAAACAACCCCACACCATAATCCCCCTTCCACCAAACAACCCCACACCATAATCCCCCCTCCACCAAACAACCCCACACCATAATCCCCCTCTCCACCAAACAACCCCACACCATAATCCCCCTCCACCAAACTACCCCACACCATAATCCCCCCTCCACCAAACAACCCCACACCATAATCCCCCTCTCCACCAAACCACCCCACACCATAATCCCCCTCCACCAAACCACCCCACACCATAATCCCCCATCCAGCAAACCACCCCACACCATAATGCCCCCTCCACCAAACAACCCCACACCATAATGCCCCCTCCACCAAACTACCCCACACCATAATCCCCCTCTCCACCAAACAACCCCACACCATAATCCCCCCTCCACCAAACAACCCCACACCATAATCCCCCCTCCACCAAACAACCCCACACCATAATCCCCCCTCCAGCAAACAACGCCACACCATAATCCCCCTCTCCACCAAACAACCCCACACCATAATCCCCCCTCCAGCAAACAACCCCACACCATAATCCCCCTCCACCAAACAACCCCACACCATAATCCCCCTCTCCACCAAACAACCCCACACCATAATCCCCCTCCACCAAACTACCCCACACCATAATACCCCCTCCACCAAACAACCCCACACCATAATCCCCCTCTCCACCAAACTACCCCACACCATAATCCCCCTCCACCAAACTACCCCACACCATAATCCCCCCTCCACCAAACAACCCCACACCATAATCCCCCCTCCACCAAACAACCCCACACCATAATCCCCCCTCCACCAAACAACCCCACACCATAATCCCCCTCCACCAAACTACCCCACACCATAATCCCCCCTCCACCAAACAACCCCACACCATAATCCCCCTCTCCACCAAACAACCCCACACCATAATCCCCCCTCCACCAAACAACCCCACACCATAATCCCCCCTCCACCAAACAACCCCACACCATAATCCCCCTCTTCACCAAACAACCCCACACCATAATCCCCCATCCAGCAAACAACCCCACACCATAATCCCCCCTCCACCAAACAACCCCACACCATAATCCCCCCTCCAGCAAACAACCCCACACCATAATCCCCCCTCCAGCAAACAACCCCACACCATAATCCCCCTCTCCACCAAACAACCCCACACCATAATCCCCCCTCCAGCAAACAACCCCACACCATAACCCCCCCTCCACCAAACAACCCCACACCGTAGTCCCCCCTCCACCAAACAACCCCACACCATAACCCCCCCTCCACCAAACAACCCCACACCATAACCCCCCCTCCACCAGACAACCCCACACCATAACCCCCCTCCACCAAACAACCCCACACCATAATCCCCCTCTCCACCAAACAACCCCACACCATAACCCCCCTCCACCAAACAACCCCACACCATAATCCCCTCTCCACCTCTCCACCAAACAACCCCACACCATAACCCCCCTCCACCAAACAACCCCACACCATAATCCCCTCTCCACCAAACAACCCCACACCATAATCCCCCCTCCGCCAAACAACCCCACACCATAATCCCCCCTCCACCAAACAACCCCACACCATAATCCCCCTCCACCAAACAACCCCGCACCATAATCCCCCCTCCACCAAACAACCCCGCACCATAATCCCCCCTCCACCAAACAACCCCACACCATAATCCCCCCTCCAGCAAACAACCCCGCACTGTAATCCCCCCTCCACCAAACAACCCCACACCATAATCCCCCCTCCAGCAAACAACCCCGCACCGTAATCCCCCCTCCACCAAACAACCCCACACCATAATCCCCCCTCCACCAAACAACCCCACACCATAATCCCCTCTCCACCAAACAACCCCACACCATAACCCCCCCTCCACCAAACAACCCCACATCATAATCCCCCTCCACCAAACAACCCCACACCATAATCCCCCCTCCACCAAACAACCCCACACCAGAACCCCCCTTCCACCAAACAACCCCACACCATAACCCCACCTCCACCAAACAACCCCACACCATAATCCCCCCTCCACCAAACAACCCCACACCATAATCCCCCCTCCACCAAATAACCCCACACCATAATCCCCCCTCCACCAAACAACACCACACCATAATCCCCCCTCCACCAAACAACCCCACACCATAATCCCCCCTCCACCAAACAACCCCACACCATAATCCCCCCTCCACCAAACAACCCCACACCATAACCCCCCCTCCACCAAACAACCCCACACCATAACCCCCCTCCACCAAACAACCCCACACCTGCATGCCTAGTGCTTGATTTTATACACCTGTGGTCATGGAAGTGATTGGAACACCTGAACTGATTTGGAGGGGTGTCCCAATACTTTTGGCAATATAGTATATGTTTTACAAATTTAACCCGTTTGCTGGTTTTATTGAAGGTTGCAGTGATGTTTATATAGGTCTGTTTTTAATAATTCATCATGAATCTCAATCACATTTCTGATGCTCATGGAAAAAAACATGTGGAGCAAAGTCACAAATAATATGTCTATATAATATAAGCACAGTATTAAAATATATAATTGAAAACAAAGCAATTACAATACGTTTTGTTCTCTTAAAAAAATGTTTTTGCCTGCTAAACGTTGATTAAAAAACAAACTTTTTAAGAGGGAAAACAATTTAACAGAGCATTTATGAAAATGATTTCCGTTCTCTGTGAATTTGTGTGTGTGTGTGTGTGTGTGTGTGTGTGTGTGTGTTGTTTTGAGTTCAGTCTGAAGATGAAGGTCTTTTCTCTCCCTGCAGACGCTCTAAAATCCAGGACACTGAAGATCAGCAGCTCCAGAGGACAAACACACACATACACACACACGAGAACAGAGAGAGAAACTACGGACCGACTGCTATCAGTGTCCACAGGTACATACACACACACACACACGCCCTATTGATCCTGGGGTACATTTGTCAATAACTCTTTATACGTTGTAGAATATATGAAGACTGTATCAAATATATGTTCCAATAATACTGACATATGTGTGTGTGTGTGTGTGTGTTTTGTAGGGAATGAGAGCCCTACAGAATCATGTGGTTTCTGAGATGGAGGAGTGAGAGTTTGGCTGAACACACACGAGGTGAGACAAACACAAACACACACGGGTCCGTTTGCTGCTGAGTCCAGATCAGACGTTTGATCACATAAAGATGGCAACACCTGAAGCGCACAGACACACACACACACACACACACACACACACACACACACACACACACACACACACACACACACACACACACACACACACACACACACACAGTAATCTGTGATAATCTGTGAGAAAGCTGCTGCTCTCATCAGAGTTTCACACACATCAAATCTCATCAACCCAACACACACTCACTCAGAGGAACACAACTGTGTGTGTTTTAGGAATGTAACTCTCCATCATGTAAACCGTTCTCTCCTCTGTGAAACAGTGTATTTAGTGTGAACTCTCTCTTTAGTAACGTCTGCAGGTTGTCATATGTGTAGTTCTGACTGTCACATGTTTATCATCCGGTGATGTTGTGCAGTGATGCGATTATTGTGCGATGCTCTATGTACGTGACTGTAAATGTGCGACTGAGACCCGTTCACACAATGAGTCCACAACACAACTATAATGATAACACAGAGAAACGATATCATTGGAATCACTTTCAGAATGATGTTTTCCAGCTGATGAACGATCAAAACACTGACAGCCAATCAGAATCCATCCTGCTTTAAAGAGCTCCAGCATTTAAAGAGACAGACGACAAAACTGCAGCGCTAATAAAAAGCATAGTTGTAGAAAAGGCCCTGTCACCCATAGTGTGAAGATGCTTTAGTTAGATAGTTATAGTTATCATTAGTGGGATCTGGGATCACTCGTCTAGACTGATGTTACTGGGATAACTCGTCTAGATTGATGTAACTGGGATCACTCGTCTAGATTGATGTTACTGGGATCACTCGTCTAGATTGATGTTACTGGGATCACTCGTCTAGATTGATGTTACTGGGATCACTCGTCTAGACTGATGTAACTGGGATCACTCGTCTAGATTGATGTTACTGGGATCACTCGTCTAGACTGATGTAACTGGGATCACTCGTCTAGACTGATGTTACTGGGATCACTCGTCTAGACTGATGTAACTGGGATCACTCGTCTAGATTGATGTTACTGGGATCACTCGTCTAGACTGATGTAACTGGGATCACTCGTCTAGACTGATGTTACTGGGATCACTCGTCTAGACTGATGTAACTGGGATCACTCGTCTAGATTGATGTTACTGGGATCACTCGTCTAGACTGATGTAACTGGGATCACTCGTCTAGACTGATGTTACTGGGATCACTCGTCTAGATTGATGTTACTGGGATCACTCGTCTAGACTGATGTAACTGGGATCACTCGTCTAGACTGATGTTACTGGGATCACTCGTCTAGACTGATGTAACTGGGATCACTCGTCTAGACTGATGTTACTGGGATCACTCGTCTAGACTGATGTAACTGGGATCACTCGTCTAGATTGATGTAACTGGGATCACTCGTCTAGACTGATGTAACTGGGATCACTCGTCTAGATTGATGTTACTGGGATCACTCGTCTAGATTGATGTTACTGGGATCACTCGTCTAGATTGATGTTACTGGGATCACTCGTCTAGACTGATGTTACTGGGATCACTCGTCTAGATTGATGTTACTGGGATCACTCGTCTAGATTGATGTTACTGGGATCACTCGTCTAGATTGATGTTACTGGGATCACTCGTCTAGACTGATGTTACTGGGATCACTCGTCTAGACTGATGTGACTGGGATCACTCGTCTAGACTGATGTTACTGGGATCACTCGTCTAGATTGATGTTACTGGGATCACTCGTCTAGACTGATGTAACTGGGATCACTCGTCTAGATTGATGTTACTGGGATCACTCGTCTAGACTGATGTAACTGGGATCACTCATCTAGATTGATGTTACTGGGATCACTCGTCTAGATTGATGTTACTGGGATCACTCGTCTAGACTGATGTAACTGGTATCACTCGTCTAGACTGATGTTACTGGGATCACTCGTCTAGACTGATGTAACTGGGATCACTCGTCTAGACTGATGTTACTGGGATCACTCGTCTAGACTGATGTTACTGGGATCACTCGTCTAGACTGATGTAACTGGGATCACTCGTCTAGATTGATGTAACTGGGATCACTCGTCTAGACTGATGTAACTGGGATCACTCGTCTAGATTGATGTTACTGGGATCACTCGTCTAGATTGATGTTACTGGGATCACTCGTCTAGATTGATGTTACTGGGATCACTCGTCTAGACTGATGTAACTGGGATCACTCGTCTAGATTGATGTTACTGGGATCACTCGTCTAGATTGATGTTACTGGGATCACTCGTCTAGATTGATGTTACTGGGATCACTCGTCTAGACTGATGTTACTGGGATCACTCGTCTAGACTGATGTGACTGGGATCACTCGTCTAGACTGATGTTACTGGGATCACTCGTCTAGATTGATGTTACTGGGATCACTCGTCTAGACTGATGTAACTGGGATCACTCGTCTAGATTGATGTTACTGGGATCACTCGTCTAGACTGATGTAACTGGGATCACTCGTCTAGACTGATGTTACTGGGATCACTCATCTAGATTGATGTTACTGGGATCACTCGTCTAGATTGATGTTACTGGGATCACTCGTCTAGACTGATGTAACTGGTATCACTCGTCTAGACTGATGTTACTGGGATCACTCGTCTAGATTGATGTTACTGGGATCACTCGTCTAGACTGATGTAACTGGGATCACTCGTCTAGACTGATGTAACTGGGATCACTCGTCTAGACTGATGTTACTGGGATCACTCGTCTAGATTGATGTTACTGGGATCACTCGTCTAGACTGATGTAACTGGGATCACTCGTCTAGACTGATGTTACTGGGATCACTCGTCTAGACTGATGTAACTGGGATCACTCGTCTAGACTGATGTTACTGGGATCACTCGTCTAGACTGATGTTACTGGGATCACTCGTCTAGATTGATGTAACTGGGATCACTCGTCTAGACTGATGTTACTGGGATCACTCGTCTAGATTGATGTTACTGGGATCACTCGTCTAGATTGATGTTACTGGGATCACTCGTCTAGACTGATGTAACTGGGATCACTCGTCTAGACTGATGTTACTGGGATCACTCGTCTAGATTGATGTTACTGGGATCACTCGTCTAGACTGATGTAACTGGGATCACTCGTCTAGACTGATGTAACTGGGATCACTCGTCTAGACTGATGTTACTGGGATCACTCGTCTAGATTGATGTAACTGGGATCACTCGTCTAGACTGATGTTACTGGGATCACTCGTCTAGACTGATGTAACTGGGATCACTCGTCTAGACTGATGTTACTGGGATCACTCGTCTAGACTGATGTAACTGGGATCACTCGTCTAGATTGATGTAACTGGGATCACTCGTCTAGACTGATGTAACTGGGATCACTCGTCTAGATTGATGTTACTGGGATCACTCGTCTAGATTGATGTTACTGGGATCACTCGTCTAGATTGATGTTACTGGGATCACTCGTCTAGACTGATGTAACTGGGATCACTCGTCTAGATTGATGTTACTGGGATCACTCGTCTAGATTGATGTTACTGGGATCACTCGTCTAGATTGATGTTACTGGGATCACTCGTCTAGACTGATGTTACTGGGATCACTCGTCTAGACTGATGTGACTGGGATCACTCGTCTAGACTGATGTTACTGGGATCACTCGTCTAGATTGATGTTACTGGGATCACTCGTCTAGACTGATGTAACTGGGATCACTCGTCTAGATTGATGTTACTGGGATCACTCGTCTAGACTGATGTAACTGGGATCACTCGTCTAGACTGATGTTACTGGGATCACTCATCTAGATTGATGTTACTGGGATCACTCGTCTAGATTGATGTTACTGGGATCACTCGTCTAGACTGATGTAACTGGTATCACTCGTCTAGACTGATGTTACTGGGATCACTCGTCTAGATTGATGTTACTGGGATCACTCGTCTAGACTGATGTAACTGGGATCACTCGTCTAGACTGATGTAACTGGGATCACTCGTCTAGACTGATGTTACTGGGATCACTCGTCTAGACTGATGTAACTGGGATCACTCGTCTAGACTGATGTAACTGGGATCACTCGTCTAGACTGATGTTACTGGGATCACTCGTCTAGACTGATGTAACTGGGATCACTCGTCTAGACTGATGTTACTGGGATAGATTGATGTAACTGGGATCACTCGTCTAGACTGATGTTACTGGGATCACTCGTCTAGATTGATGTTACTGGGATCACTCGTCTAGACTGATGTTACTGGGATCACTCGTCTAGATTGATGTTACTGGGATCACTCGTCTAGATTGATGTTACTGGGATCACTCGTCTAGACTGATGTAACTGGGATCACTCGTCTAGACTGATGTTACTGGGATCACTCGTCTAGATTGATGTTACTGGGATCACTCGTCTAGACTGATGTAACTGGGATCACTCGTCTAGACTGATGTAACTGGGATCACTCGTCTAGACTGATGTTACTGGGATCACTCGTCTAGATTGATGTTACTGGGATCACTCTTCTAGACTGATGTAACTGGGATCACTCGTCTAGACTGATGTTACTGGGATCACTCGTCTAGACTGATGTAACTGGGATCACTCGTCTAGACTGATGTTACTGGGATCACTCGTCTAGATTGATGTAACTGGGAGCACTCGTCTAGATTGATGTTACTGGGATCACTCGTCTAGATTGATGTTACTGGGATCACTCGTCTAGACTGATGTAACTGGGATCACTCGTCTAGATTGATGTTACTGGGATCACTCGTCTAGATTGATGTTACTGGGATCACTCTTCTAGACTGATGTAACTGGGATCACTCGTCTAGATTGATGTTACTGGGATCACTCGTCTAGATTGATGTTACTGGGATCACTCGTCTAGACTGATGTTACTGGGATCACTCGTCTAGACTGATGTAACTGGGATCACTCGTCTAGATTGATGTTACTGGGATCACTCGTCTAGATTGATGATACTGGGATCACTCGTCTAGACTGATGTAACTGGGATCACTCGTCTAGACTGATGTTACTGGGATCACTCGTCTAGATTGATGTTACTGGGATCACTCGTCTAGACTGATGTAACTGGGATCACTCGTCTAGACTGATGTAACTGGGATCACTCGTCTACATTGATGTTACTGGGATCACTCGTCTAGATTGATGTTACTGGGATCACTCGTCTAGACTGATGTTACTGGGATCACTCGTCTAGATTGATGTTACTGGGATCACTCGTCTAGATTGATGTTACTGGGATCACTCGTCTAGATGGATGTTACTGGGATCACTCGTCTAGATTGATGTTACTGGGATCACTCGTCTAGATTGATGTTACTGGGATCACTCGTCTAGATTGATGTTACTGGGATCACTCGTCTAGATTGATGTTACTGGGATCACTCGTCTAGACTGATGTTACTGGGATCACTCGTCTAGATTGATGTTACTGGGATCACTCGTCTAGATTGATGTTACTGGGATCACTCGTCTTAGATTGATGTTACTGGGATCACTCGTCTAGACTGATGTAACTGGGATCACTCGTCTAGATTGATGTTACTGGGATCACTCGTCTAGATTGATGTTACTGGAATCACTCGTCTAGATTGATGTTACTGGGATCACTCGTCTAGATTGATGTTACTGGGATCACACGTCTAGATTGATGTTACTGGGATCACTCGTCTAGATTGATGTTACTGGGATAACCTCGTCTAGACTGATGTAACTGGAATCACTCGTCTAGATTGATGTTACTGGGATCACTCGTCTAGATTGATGTTACTGGGATCACTCGTCTAGACTGATGTAACTGGGATCACTCGTCTAGACTGATGTTACTGGGATCACTCGTCTAGACTGATGTAACTGGGATCACTCGTCTAGATTGATGTTACTGGGATCCACACTCGTCTAGACTGATGTAACTGGGATCACTCGTCTAGATTGATGTTACTGGGATCACTCGTCTAGACTGATGTAACGGATCACTCGTCTAGATTGATGTTACTGGGATCACTCGTCTAGATTGATGTTACTGGGATCACTCGTCTAGACTGATGTTACTGGGATCACTCGTCTAGATTGATGTTACTGGGATCACTCGTCTAGAATGATGTTACTGGGATCACTCGTCTAGACTGATGTTACTGGGATCACTCGTCTAGATTGATGTTACTGGGATCACTCGTCTAGACTGATGTTACTGGGATCACTCGTCTAGATTGATGTTACTGGGATCACTCGTCTAGAATGATGTTACTGGGATCACTCGTCTAGAATGATGTTACTGGGATCACTCGTCTAGACTGATGTTACTGGGATCACTCGTCTAGATTGATGTAACTGGGATCACTCGTCTAGATTGATGTTACTGGGATCACTCGTCTAGACTGATGTTACTGGGATCATTCGTCTAGATTGATGTTACTGGCATCACTCGTCTAGACTGATGTAACTGGGATCACTCGTCTAGACTGATGTAACTGGGATCACTCGTCTAGACTGATGTTACTGGGATCACTCGTCTAGATTGATGTTACTGGGATCACTCGTCTAGACTGATGTAACTGGGATCACTCGTCTAGACTGATGTTACTGGGATCACTCGTCTAGATTGATGTAACTGGGATCACTCGTCTAGACTGATGTTACTGGGATCACTCGTCTAGATTGATGTTACTGGGATCACTCGTCTAGATTGATGTTACTGGGATCACTCGTCTAGATTGATGTTACTGGGATCACTCGTCTAGATTGATGTTACTGGGATCACTCGTCTAGACTGATGTAACTGGGATCACTCGTCTAGACTGATGTTACTGGGATCACTCGTCTAGATTGATGTTACTGGGATCACTCGTCTAGACTGATGTAACTGGGATCACTCGTCTAGACTGATGTAACTGGGATCACTCGTCTAGACTGATGTTACTGGGATCACTCGTCTAGATTGATGTTACTGGGATCACTCGTCTAGACTGATGTAACTGGGATCACTCGTCTAGACTGATGTTACTGGGATCACTCGTCTAGACTGATGTAACTGGGATCACTCGTCTAGACTGATGTTACTGGGATCACTCGTCTAGATTGATGTAACTGGGATCACTCGTCTAGATTGATGTTACTGGGATCACTCGTCTAGATTGATGTTACTGGGATCACTCGTCTAGACTGATGTAACTGGGATCACTCGTCTAGATTGATGTTACTGGGATCACTCGTCTAGATTGATGTTACTGGGATCACTCGTCTAGACTGATGTAACTGGGATCACTCGTCTAGATTGATGTTACTGGGATCACTCGTCTAGATTGATGTTACTGGGATCACTCGTCTAGATTGATGTTACTGGGATCACTCGTCTAGACTGATGTAACTGGGATCACTCGTCTAGATTGATGTTACTGGGATCACTCGTCTAGATTGATGTTACTGGGATCACTCGTCTAGACTGATGTTACTGGGATCACTCGTCTAGACTGATGTAACTGGGATCACTCGTCTAGATTGATGTTACTGGGATCACTCGTCTAGATTGATGATACTGGGATCACTCGTCTAGACTGATGTAACTGGGATCACTCGTCTAGACTGATGTTACTGGGATCACTCGTCTAGATTGATGTTACTGGGATCACTCGTCTAGACTGATGTAACTGGGATCACTCGTCTAGACTGATGTAACTGGGATCCATCGTCTAGATTGATGTTACTGGGATCACTCGTCTAGATTGATGTTACTGGGATCACTCGTCTAGACTGATGTTACTGGGATCACTCGTCTAGATTGATGTTACTGGGATCACTCGTCTAGATTGATGTTACTGGGATCACTCGTCTAGATTGATGTTACTGGGATCACTCGTCTAGATGGATGTTTCTGGGATCACTCGTCTAGATTGATGTTACTGGGATCACTCGTCTAGATTGATGTTACTGGGATCACTCGTCTAGATTGATGTTACTGGGATCACTCGTCTAGATTGATGTTACTGGGATCACTCGTCTAGACTGATGTTACTGGGATCACTCGTCTAGATTGATGTTACTGGGATCACTCGTCTAGATTGATGTTACTGGGATCACTCGTCTTAGATTGATGTTACTGGGATCACTCGTCTAGACTGATGTGACTGGGATCACTCGTCTAGATTGATGTGACTGGGATCACTCGTCTAGACTGATGTTACTGGGATCACTCGTCTAGATTGATGTTACTGGGATCACTCGTCTAGACTGATGTAACTGGGATCACTCGTCTAGATTGATGTTACTGGGATCACTCGTCTAGACTGATGTAACTGGGATCACTCGTCTAGACTGATGTTACTGGGATCACTCGTCTAGATTGATGTTACTGGGATCACTCGTCTAGATTGATGTTACTGGGATCACTCGTCTAGACTGATGTTACTGGGATCACTCGTCTAGATTGATGTTACTGGGATCACTCGTCTAGACTGATGTAACTGGGATCACTCGTCTAGACTGATGTAACTGGGATCACTCGTCTAAACTGATGTTACTGGGATCACTCGTCAAGATTGATTTTACTGGGATCACTCGTCTAGACTGATGTAACTGGGATCACTCGTCTAGACTGATGTTACTGGGATCACTCGTCTAGACTGATGTAACTGGGATCACTCGTCTAGACTGATGTTACTGGGATCACTCGTCTAGATTGATGTTACTGGGATCACTCGTCTAGATTGATGTTACTGGGATCACTCGTCTAGATTGATGTTACTGGGATCACTCGTCTAGATTGATGTTACTGGGATCACTCGTCTAGACTGATGTAACTGGGATCACTCGTCTAGACTGATGTAACTGGGATCACTCGTCTAGACTGATGTTACTGGGATCACTCGTCTAGATTGATGTTACTGGGATCACTCGTCTAGACTGATGTTACTGGGATCACTCGTCTAGACTGATGTTACTGGGATCACTCGTCTAGATTGATGTTACTGGGATCACTCGTCTAGATTGATGTTACTGGGATCACTCGTCTAGATTGATGTTACTGGGATCACTCGTCTAGACTGATGTTACTGGGATCACTCGTCTAGATTGATGTTACTGGGATCACTCGTCTAGACTGATGTTACTGGGATCACTCGTCTAGATTGATGTTACTGGGATCACTCGTCTAGATTGATGTTACTGGGATCACTCGTCTAGACTGATGTAACTGGAATCACCTGCCAGACTGATGTTACTGGGATCACTCGTCTAGATTGATGTTACTGGGATCACTCGTCTAGACTGATGTAACTGGGATCACTCGTCTAGACTGATGTAACTGGGATCACTCGTCTAGACTGATGTTACTGGGATCACTCGTCTAGATTGATGTTACTGGGATCACTCGTCTAGACTGATGTAACTGGGATCACTCGTCTAGACTGATGTTACTGGGATCACTCGTCTAGACTGATGTAACTGGGATCACTCGTCTAGATTGATGTTACTGGGATCACTCGTCTAGATTGATGTTACTGGGATCACTCGTCTAGACTGATGTAACTGGGATCACTCGTCTAGATTGATGTTACTGGGATCACTCGTCTAGACTGATGTAACTGGGATCACTCGTCTAGATTGATGTTACTGGGATCACTCGTCTAGATTGATGTTACTGGGATCACTCGTCTAGACTGATGTTACTGGGATCACTCGTCTAGACTGATGTAACTGGGATCACTCGTCTAGATTGATGTTACTGGGATCACTCGTCTAGATTGATGATACTGGGATCACTCGTCTAGACTGATGTAACTGGGATCACTCGTCTAGACTGATGTTACTGGGATCACTCGTCTAGATTGATGTTACTGGGATCACTCGTCTAGACTGATGTAACTGGGATCACTCGTCTAGACTGATGTAACTGGGATCACTCGTCTAGATTGATGTTACTGGGATCACTCGTCTAGATTGATGTTACTGGGATCACTCGTCTAGACTGATGTTACTGGGATCACTCGTCTAGATTGATGTTACTGGGATCACTCGTCTAGATTGATGTTACTGGGATCACTCGTCTAGATTGATGTTACTGGGATCACTCGTCTAGATGGATGTTACTGGGATCACTCGTCTAGATTGATGTTACTGGGATCACTCGTCTAGATTGATGTTACTGGGATCACTCGTCTAGATTGATGTTACTGGGATCACTCGTCTAGACTGATGTTACTGGGATCACTCGTCTAGATTGATGTTACTGGGATCACTCGTCTAGATTGATGTTACTGGGATCACTCGTCTAGATTGATGTTACTGGGATCACTCGTCTAGATTGATGTTACTGGGATCACTCGTCTTAGATTGATGTTACTGGGATCACTCGTCTAGACTGATGTAACTGGGATCACTCGTCTAGATTGATGTTACTGGGATCACTCGTCTAGATTGATGTTACTGGAATCACTCGTCTAGATTGATGTTACTGGGATCACTCGTCTAGATTGATGTTACTGGGATCACAAGTCTAGATTGATGTTACTGGGATCACTCGTCTAGATTGATGTTACTGGGATAACCTCGTCTAGACTGATGTAACTGGAATCACTCGTCTAGATTGATGTTACTGGGATCACTCGTCTAGATTGATGTTACTGGGATCACTCGTCTAGACTGATGTAACTGGGATCACTCGTCTAGACTGATGTTACTGGGATCGCTCGTCTAGACTGATGTAACTGGGATCACTCGTCTAGATTGTTGTTACTGGGATCACTCGTCTAGATTGATGTTACTGGGATCACTCGTCTAGATTGATGTTACTGGGATTACTCGTCTAGATTGATGTTACTGGGATCACTCGTCTAGATTGATGTTACTGGGATCACTCGTCTAGACTGATGTAACTGGGATCACTCGTCTAGACTGATGTTACTGGGATCACTCGTCTAGATTGATGTTACTGGTATCACTCGTCTAGATTGATGTTACTGGGATCACTCGTCTAGATTGATGTTACTGGGATCACTCGTCTAGATGGATGTTACTGGGATCACTCGTCTAGATTGATGTTACTGGGATCACTCGTCTAGATTGATGTTACTGGGATCCACACTCGTCTAGATTGATGTAACTGGGATCACTCGTCTAGATTGATGTTACTGGGATCACTCGTCTAGATTGATGTTACTGGGATCACTCGTCTAGACTGATGTGACTGGGATCACTCGTCTAAACTGATGTTACTGGGATCACTCGTCAAGATTGATTTTACTGGGATCACTCGTCTAGACTGATGTAACTGGGATCACTCGTCTAGACTGATGTTACTGGGATCACTCGTCTAGACTGATGTAACTGGGATCACTCGTCTAGACTGATGTTACTGGGATCACTCGTCTAGATTGATGTTACTGGGATCACTCGTCTAGATTGATGTTACTGGGATCACTCGTCTAGATTGATGTTACTGGGATCACTCGTCTAGATTGATGTTACTGGGATCACTCGTCTAGACTGATGTAAATGGGATCACTCGTCTAGACTGATGTAACTGGGATCACTCGTCTAGACTGATGTTACTGGGATCACTCGTCTAGATTGATGTTACTGGGATCACTCGTCTAGACTGATGTTACTGGGATCACTCGTCTAGACTGATGTTATTGGGATCACTCGTCTAGATTGATGTTACTGGGATCACTCGTCTAGATTGATGTTACTGGGATCACTCGTCTAGATTGATGTTACTGGGATCACTCGTCTAGATTGATGTTACTGGGATCACTCGTCTAGACTGATGTTACTGGGATCACTCGTCTAGATTGATGTTACTGGGATCACTCGTCTAGACTGATGTTACTGGGATCACTCGTCTAGATTGATGTTACTGGGATCACTCGTCTAGATTGATGTTACTGGGATCACTCGTCTAGACTGATGTAACTGGGATCACCTGCTAGACTGATGTTACTGGGATCACTCGTCTAGATTGATGTTACTGGGATCACTCGTCTAGACTGATGTAACTGGGATCACTCGTCTAGACTGATGTAACTGGGATCACTCGTCTAGACTGATGTTACTGGGATCACTCGTCTAGACTGATGTAACTGGGATCACTCGTCTAGACTGATGTAACTGGGATCACTCGTCTAGACTGATGTTACTGGGATCACACTCGTCTAGACTGATGTAACTGGGATCACTCGTCTAGACTGATGTTACTGGGATCACTCGTCTAGACTGATGTAAATGGGATCACTCGTCTAGATTGATGTTACTGGGATCACTCGTCTAGATTGATGTTACTGGGATCACTCGTCTAGACTGATGTAACTGGGATCACTCGTCTAGATTGATGTTACTGGGATCACTCGTCTAGATTGATGTTACTGGGATCACTCGTCTAGACTGATGTAACTGGGATCACTCGTCTAGATTGATGTTACTGGGATCACTCGTCTAGATTGATGTTACTGGGATCACTCGTCTAGACTGATGTTACTGGGATCACTCGTCTAGACTGATGTAACTGGGATCACTCGTCTAGATTGATGTTACTGGGATCACTCGTCTAGATTGATGATACTGGGATCACTCGTCTAGACTGATGTAACTGGGATCACTCGTCTAGACTGATGTTACTGGGATCACTCGTCTAGATTGATGTTACTGGGATCACTCGTCTAGACTGATGTAACTGGGATCACTCGTCTAGACTGATGTAACTGGGATCACTCGTCTAGATTGATGTTACTGGGATCACTCGTCTAGATTGATGTTACTGGGATCACTCGTCTAGACTGATGTTACTGGGATCACTCGTCTAGATTGATGTTACTGGGATCACTCATCTAGATTGATGTTACTGGGATCACTCGTCTAGATTGATGTTACTGGGATCACTCGTCTAGATGGATGTTACTGGGATCACTCGTCTAGATTGATGTTACTGGGATCACTCGTCTAGATTGATGTTACTGGGATCACTCGTCTAGATTGATGTTACTGGGATCACTCGTCTAGACTGATGTTACTGGGATCACTCGTCTAGATTGATGTTACTGGGATCACTCGTCTAGATTGATGTTACTGGGATCACTCGTCTTAGATTGATGTTACTGGGATCACTCGTCTAGACTGATGTAACTGGGATCACTCGTCTAGATTGATGTTACTGGGATCACTCGTCTAGATTGATGTTACTGGAATCACTCGTCTAGATTGATGTTACTGGGATCACTCGTCTAGACTGATGTTACTGGGATCACACGTCTAGAAGATTGTTGTTACTGGGATCACTCGTCTAGATTGATGTTACTGGGATCACTCGTCTAGATTGATGTTACTGGGATTACTCGTCTAGATTGATGTTACTGGGATCACTCGTCTAGATTGATGTTACTGGGATCACTCGTCTAGACTGATGTAACTGGGATCACTCGTCTAGACTGATGTTACTGGGATCACTCGTCTAGATTGATGTTACTGGTATCACTCGTCTAGATTGATGTTACTGGGATCACTCGTCTAGATTGATGTTACTGGGATCACTCGTCTAGATGGATGTTACTGGGATCACTCGTCTAGATTGATGTTACTGGGATCACTCGTCTAGATTGATGTTACTGGGATCCACACTCGTCTAGATTGATGTAACTGGGATCACTCGTCTAGATTGATGTTACTGGGATCACTCGTCTAGATTGATGTTACTGGGATCACTCGTCTTAGATTGATGTTACTGGGATCACTCGTCTAGATTGATGTTACTGGGATCACTCGTCTAGATTGATGTTACTGGGATCACTCGTCTAGATTGATGTTACTGGGATCACTCGTCTTATATTGATGTTACTGGGATCACTCGTCTAGACTGATGTTACTGGGATCACTCGTCTAGATTGATGTTACTGGGATCACTCGTCTAGATTGATGTAACTGGGATCACTCGTCTAGATTGATGTAACTGGGATCACTCGTCTAGATTGATGTTACTGGGATCACTCGTCTAGACTGATGTAACTGGGATCACTCGTCTAGATTGATGTTACTGGGATCACTCGTCTAGATTGATGTTACTGGGATCACTCGTCTAGACTGATGTTACTGGGATCACTCGTCTAGATTGATGTTA
Source organism: Rhinichthys klamathensis goyatoka (assembly GCF_029890125.1). Taxonomy (NCBI): domain Eukaryota; kingdom Metazoa; phylum Chordata; class Actinopteri; order Cypriniformes; family Leuciscidae; genus Rhinichthys; species Rhinichthys klamathensis. Next base: position 228,300 of record NW_026606846.1, on the reverse strand, counting down.
CTGGGATCACTCGTCTAGAATGATGTTACTGGGATCACTCGTCTAGACTGATGTTACTGGGATCACTCGTCTAGATTGATGTTACTGGGATCACTCGTCTAGACTGATGTTACTAGGATCACTCGTCTAGATTGATGTTACTGGGATCACTCGTCTAGAATGATGTTACTGGGATCACTCGTCTAGAATGATGTTACTGGGATCACTCGTCTTGACTGATGTTACTGGGATCACTCGTCTAGATTGATGTTACTGGGATCACTCGTCTAGATTGATGTTACTGGGATCACTCGTCTAGATTTATGTAACTGGGATCACTCGTCTAGATTGATGTTACTGGGATCACTCGTCTAGACTGATGTAACTGGGATCACTCGTCTAGATTGATGTTACTGGGATCACTCGTCTAGATTGATGTTACTGGGATCACTCGTCTAGACTGATGTTACTGGGATCACTCGTCTAGACTGATGTTACTGGGATCACTCGTCTAGATTGATGTTACTGGGATCACTCGTCTAGATTGATGTTACTGGGATCACTCGTCTAGACTGATGTTACTGGGATCACTCGTCTAGACTGATGTTACTGGGATCACTCGTCTAGATTGATGTTACTGGGATCACTCGTCTAGATTGATGTTACTGGGATCACTCGTCTAGGTTGATGTTACTGGGATCACTCGTCTAGATTGATGTTACTGGGATCACTCGTCTAGATTGATGTTACTGGGATCACTCGTCTAGATTGATGTAACTGGGATCACTCGTCTAGATTGATGTTACTGGGATCACTCGTCTAGATTGATGTTACTGGGATCACTCGTCTAGATTGATGTTACTGGGATCACTCGTCTAGATTGATGTTACTGGGTTCACTCGTCTTAGATTGATGTTACTAGGATCACTCGTCTAGATTGATGTTACTGGGATCACTCGTCTAGACTGATGTAACTGGGATCACTCGTCTAGATTTATGTTACTGGGATCACTCGTCTAGATTTATGTTACTGGGATCACTCGTCTAGATTTATGTTACTGGGATCACTCGTCTAGATCACTCGTCTAGACTGATGTTACTGGGATCACTCGTCTAGATTGATGTTACTGGGATCACTCGTCTAGATTGATGTTACTGGGATCACTCGTCTAGACTGATGTTACTGGGATCACTCGTCTAGGTTGATGTTACTGGGATCACTCGTCTAGACTGATGTTACTGGGATCACTCGTCTAGATTGATGTTACTGGGATCACTCGTCTAGACTGATGTTACTGGGATCACTCGTCTAGATTGATGTTACTGGGATCACTCGTCTAGATTGATGTTACTGGGATAACTCGTCTAGATTGATGTTACTGGGATCACTCGTCTAGACTGATGTTACTGGGATCACTCGTCTAGATTGATGTTACTGGGATCACTCGTCTAGACTGATGTTACTGGGATCACTCGTCTAGGTTGATGTTACTGGGATCACTCGTCTAGACTGATGTTACTGGGATCACTCGTCTAGACTGATGTAACTGGGATCACTCGTCTAGACTGATGTTACTGGGATCACTCGTCTAGATTGATGTTACTGGGATCACTCGTCTAGATTGATGTTACTGGGATAACTCGTCTAGATTTATGTTACTGGGATCACTCGTCTTAGACTGATGTTACTGGGATCACTCGTCTAGACTGATGTTACTGGGATCACTCGTCTTAGACTGATGTTACTGGGATCACTCGTCTAGATTGATGTTACTGGGATCACTCGTCTAGATTGATGTTACTGGGATCAATTGTTACTGGGATCACTCGTCTAGATTGATGTTACTGGGATCACTCGTCTAGATTGATGTTACTGGGATCACTCGTCTAGATTGATGTTACTGGGATCACTCGTCTAGACTGATGTTACTGGGATCACTCGTCTAGACTGATGTAACTGGGATCACTCGTCTAGACTGATGTTACTGGGATCACTCGTCTAGATTGATGTTACTGGGATCACTCGTCTAGATTGATGTTTCTGGGATCACTCGTCTAGATTGATGTTACTGGGATCACTCGTCTAGATTGATGTTACTGGGATCACTCGTCTTAGATTGTTGTTACTGGGATCACTCGTCTAGATTGATGTTACTGGGATCACTCGTCTAGATTGATGTTACTGGGATAACTCGTCTAGATTGATGTTACTGGGGTCACTCGTCTAGATTGATGTTACTGGGATAACTCGTCTAGATTTATGTTACTGGGATCACTCGTCTAGATTGATGTGATCACTCGTCTTAGATGTATGTTACTGGGATCACTCGTCTAGATTGATGTTACTGGGATCACTCGTCTAGATTGATTTTACTGGGATCACTCGTCTAGATTGATGTTACTGGGATCACTCGTCTAGACTGATGTAACTGGGATCACTCGTCTAGATTGATGTTACTGGGATCACTCGTCTAGATTGATGTTACTGGGATCACTCGTCTAGACTGATGTAACTGGGATCACTCGTCTAGATTGATGTTACTGGGATCACTCGTCTAGATTGATGTTACTGAGATCACTTGTCTAGGTTGATGTTACTGGGATCACTCGTCTAGACTGATGTTACTGGGATCACTTGTCTAGACTGATGTTACTGGGATCACTCGTCTAGACTGATGTTACTGGGATCACTCGTCTAGACTGATGTTACTGGGATCACTCGTCTAGATTGATGTTACTGGGATCACTCGTCTAGATTGCTGTTACTGGGATCACTCGTCTTAGATTGATGTAACTGGGATCACTCGTCTAGATTTATGTTACTGGGATCACTCGTCTAGACTGATGTTACTGGGATCAGTCGTCTAGACTGATGTTACTGGGATCACTCGTCTAAACTGATGTAACTGGGATCACTCGTCTAGATTGATGTTACTGGGATCACTCGTCTAGATTGAAGTTACTGGGATCACTCGTCTAGATTGATGTTACTGGGATCACTCGTCTAGATTGAAGTTACTGGGATCACTCGTCTAGATTGATGTTACTGGGATCACTCGTCTAGATTGATGTTACTGGGATCACTCGTCTAGATTGATGTTAATGGGATCACTCGTCTAGATTGATGTTACTGGGATCACTCTTCTAGATTGAAGTTACTGAGATCACTCGTCTAGATTGATATTACTGGGATCACTCGTCTAGATTGATGTTACTGGGATCACTCGTCTAGACTGATGTTACTGGGATCACTCGTCTAGGTTGATGTTACTGGGATCAGTCGTCTAGACTGATGTTACTGGGATCACTCGTCTAGACTGATGTTACTGGGATCACTCGTCTAGATTGATGTTACTGGGATCACTCGCTGGGATCACTCGTCTAGATTGATGTTACTGGGATCACTCGTCTAGACTGATGTTACTGGGATCACTCGTCTAGACTGATGTTACTGGGATCACTCGTCTAGACTGATGTTACTGGGATCACTCGTCTAGACTGATGTTACTGGGATCACTCGTCTAGACTGATGTAACTGGGATCACTCGTCTAGATTGATGTTACTGGGATCACTCGTCTAGATTGATGTTACTGGGATCACTCGTCTAGATTGATGTTACTGGGATCACTCGTCTAGATTGATGTTACTGGGATCACTCGTCTAGATTGAAGTTACTGGGATCACTCGTCTAGATTGATGTTACTGGGATCACTCGTCTAGATTGATGTTACTGGGATCACTCGTCTAGATTGATGTTACTGGGATCACTCGTCTAGATTGATGTTACTGGGATCACTCGTCTAGATTGAAGTTACTGAGATCACTCGTCTAGATTGATGTTACTGGGATCACTCGTCTAGATTGATGTTACTGGGATCACTCGTCTAGACTGATGTTACTGGGATCACTCGTCTAGGTTGATGTTACTGGGATCACTCGTCTAGACTGATGCTACTGGGATCACTCGTCTAGATTGATGTTACTGGGATCACTCGTCTTAGATTGATGTTACTGGGATCACTCGTACTGGGATCACTCGTCTAGACTGATGTTACTGGGATCACTCGTCTAGACTGATGTTACTGGGATCATTCGTCTAGATTGATGTTACTGGGATCACTCGTCTAGATTGATGTTACTGGGATCACTCGTCTAGACTGATGTTACTGGGATCACTCGTCTAGACTGATGTTACTGGGATCACTCGTCTAGACTGATGTTACTGGGATCACTCGTCTAGACTGATGTTACTGGGATCACTCGTCTAGATTGATGTTACTGGGATCACTCGTCTTAGATTGATGTAACTGGGATCACTCGTCTAGACTGATGTAACTGGGATCACTCGTCTAGATTGATGTTACTGGGATCACTCGTCTAGATTGATGTTACTGGGATCACTCGTCTAGACTGATGTTACTGGGATCACTCGTCTAGATTGATGTTACTGGGATCACTCGTCTAGAATGATGTTACTGGGATCACTCGTCTAGACTGATGTTACTGGGATCACTCGTCTAGATTGATGTTACTGGGATCACTCTTCTAGACTGATGTAACTGGGATCACTCGTCTAGATTGATGTTACTGGGATCACTCGTCTAGATTGATGTTACTGAGATCACTTGTCTAGGTTGATGTTACTGGGATCACTCGTCTAGACTGATGTTACTGGGATCACTTGTCTAGACTGATGTTACTGGGATCACTCGTCTAGACTGATGTTACTGGGATCACTCGTCTAGACTGATGTTACTGGGATCACTCGTCTAGGTTGATGTTACTGGGATCACTCGTCTAGATTGCTGTTACTGGGATCACTCGTCTTAGATTGATGTAACTGGGATCACTCGTCTAGATTGATGTAACTGGGATCACTCGTCTAGACTGATGTTACTGGGATCACTCGTCTAGACTGATGCTACTGGGATCACTCGTCTAGATTGATGTTACTGGGATCACTCGTCTTAGATTGATGTTACTGGGATCACTCGTACTGGGATCACTCGTCTAGACTGATGTTACTGGGATCACTCGTCTAGACTGATGTTACTGGGATCATTCGTCTAGATTGATGTTACTGGGATCACTCGTCTAGATTGATGTTACTGGGATCACTCGTCTAGACTGATGTTACTGGGATCACTCGTCTAGACTGATGTTACTGGGATCACTCGTCTAGACTGATGTTACTGGGATCACTCGTCTAGACTGATGTTACTGGGATCACTCGTCTAGATTGATGTTACTGGGATCACTCGTCTTAGATTGATGTAACTGGGATCACTCGTCTAGACTGATGTAACTGGGATCACTCGTCTAGATTGATGTTACTGGGATCACTCGTCTAGATTGATGTTACTGGGATCACTCGTCTAGACTGATGTTACTGGGATCACTCGTCTAGATTGATGTTACTGGGATCACTCGTCTAGAATGATGTTACTGGGATCACTCGTCTAGACTGATGTTACTGGGATCACTCGTCTAGATTGATGTTACTGGGATCACTCGTCTAGAATGATGTTACTGGGATCACTCGTCTAGACTGATGTTACTGGGATCACTCGTCTAGATTGATGTTACTGGGATCACTCGTCTAGAATGATGTTACTGGGATCACTCGTCTAGAATGATGTTACTGGGATCACTCGTCTAGACTGATGTTACTGGGATCACTCGTCTAGACTGATGTTACTGGGATCACTCGTCTAGGTTGATGTTACTGGGATCACTCGTCTAGGTTGATGTTACTGGGATCACTCGTCTAGATTTATGTAACTGGGATCACTCGTCTAGATTGATGTTACTGGGATCACTCGTCTAGACTGATGTAACTGGGATCACTCGTCTAGATTGATGTTACTGGGATCACTCGTCTAGATTGATGTTACTGGGATCACTCGTCTAGACTGATGTTACTGGGATCACTCGTCTAGACTGATGTTACTGGGATCACTCGTCTAGATTGATGTTACTGGGATCACTCGTCTAGATTGATGTTACTGGGATCACTCGTCTAGACTGATGTTACTGGGATCACTCGTCTAGACTGATGTTACTGGGATCACTCGTCTAGATTGATGTTACTGGGATCACTCGTCTAGATTGATGTTACTGGGATCACTCGTCTAGGTTGATGTTACTGGGATCACTCGTCTAGATTGATGTTACTGGGATCACTCGTCTAGATTGATGTTACTGGGATCACTCGTCTAGATTGATGTAACTGGGATCACTCGTCTAGATTGATGTTACTGGGATCACTCGTCTAGATTGATGTTACTGGGATCACTCGTCTAGATTGATGTTACTGGGATCACTCGTCTAGATTGATGTTACTGGGTTCACTCGTCTTAGATTGATGTTACTAGGATCACTCGTCTAGATTGATGTTACTGGGATCACTCGTCTAGACTGATGTAACTGGGATCACTCGTCTAGATTTATGTTACTGGGATCACTCGTCTAGATTTATGTTACTGGGATCACTCGTCTAGATTTATGTTACTGGGATCACTCGTCTAGATCACTCGTCTAGACTGATGTTACTGGGATCACTCGTCTAGATTGATGTTACTGGGATCACTCGTCTAGATTGATGTTACTGGGATCACTCGTCTAGACTGATGTTACTGGGATCACTCGTCTAGGTTGATGTTACTGGGATCACTCGTCTAGACTGATGTTACTGGGATCACTCGTCTAGATTGATGTTACTGGGATCACTCGTCTAGACTGATGTTACTGGGATCACTCGTCTAGATTGATGTTACTGGGATCACTCGTCTAGATTGATGTTACTGGGATCACTCGTCTAGATTGATTTTACTGGGATCACTCGTCTAGATTGATGTTACTGGGATCACTCGTCTAGATTGATGTTACTGGGATCACTCGTCTAGACTGATGTTACTGGGATCACTCGTCTTATATTGATGTTACTGGGATCACTCGTCTAGATTGATGTTACTGGGATCACTCGTCTAGATTGATGTTACTGGGATCACTCGTCTAGATTGATGTTACTGGGATCACTCGTCTAGATTGAAGTTACTGGGATCACTCGTCTAGATTGATGTTACTGGGATCACTCGTCTAGATTGATGTTACTGGGATCACTCGTCTAGATTGATGTTACTGGGATCACTCGTCTAGATTGATGTTACTGGGATCACTCGTCTTAGATTGATGTTACTGGGATCACTCGTCCTAGATTGATGTTACTGGGATCACTCGTCTAGATTGATGTTACTGGGATCACTCGTCTAGATTGATGTTACTGGGATCACTCGTCTAGATTGATGTTACTGGGATCACTCGTCTAGATTGATGTTACTGGGATCACTCGTCTAGACTGATGTTACTGGGATCACTCGTCTTAGATTGATGTTACTGGGATCACTCGTCCTAGATTGATGTTACTGGGATCACTCGTCTAGATTGATGTTACTGGGATCACTCGTCTAGATTGATGTTACTGGGATCACTCGTCTAGACTGATGTTACTGGGATCACTCGTCTTAGATTGATGTTACTGGGATCACTCGTCTAGACTGATGTTACTGGGATCACTCGTCTTAGATTGATGTTACTGGGATCACTCGTCCTAGATTGATGTTACTGGGATCACTCGTCTAGATTGATGTTACTGGGATCACTCGTCTAGATTGATGTTACTGGGATCACTCGTCTAGTGATTGGGAGAAGTTGTTGCTTTGATCTGTAGTTACTGTGTTGTGAGATGACATGATGACTTTAGAGAATTGAGGGTTTAATTCTCGTTTAATATAATGTCTCTTAAAATATCCGGGTCTTGTTGTAATGTTTATTTTTTAATTGTAGTAATTAAAAGTGAATGAAGCATTTTTTATGTATGAAACAGCAGGAGAGACAGAAGAGGTGCGTTAGTAATAATGTTCCTAGCCGTCACATCATTAATCACACACACACACACCTGTGCTGCTCATTATCAGAGCATGTGTGAGCAGATGGGCTGCTGTTAATGTGTTAATGTGTTTACTAACCCATCGATCTGCTGATCTGTGTGTGTGTGTGTGTGAAGTGTTGTGGTTTATTTTCATTTCTGATGGTGTAATTAGATCAGATTAATCCGAGTTCATCATGTGTTGGCACTCATGATCACGCAGGGGCCGCACGTGTTCAGACTGACTGATGAATACATCACCTGGACCACTTCAGTCTGTCAATGTTAGGAAGACTGTTCCAGAGTTTTGGTGCTAAATAGGAAAAGGATCTCCCGCCTGCAGTCGATTTAGATATTCTAGGTATTATCAACTGGCCGGAGTTTAGAGATCGCAATAGACGTGAAGGACTATAATGCGTTAAGAGCTCGCTCAAGTACTGGGAGCTAAACCATTTAGTGCTTTGTAAGTAATCAGCAATATTTAAAAATGTATATGATGTTTAATAGGCAGCCAATGCAGTGTTGACAGAACCGGGCTAATATGGTCATATTTCCTGGTTCTGGTAAGAACTCTGGTAAGAACGTATTCTGTGTGACTCTCAGGCCAAACGAAGCGGATTATTAGGCGGACACTTGAATATCCGAAGTGCAATTCCTAAAAGTGAACAACTGCAACATCTCCTTTATGAATCAAATTTGGACTTTTCATGCTTATCAGAGACGTGGTTGCATGCAAATCCTCCAGCCGATACTTTAAAAGTGCACCGTTATAATATGTTTAGACAAGACAGATCTATTTGTCGAGGTGGAGGTGTGTTATTTTATGTCAAGGACAATATAAGTTGTAAGCAAATCCAATGGTCCTGTGTTAATGACCGAGAATGTATCGGTCTTAAATGAACTCTCTCAGCCCAAATATCATTCACTGAGATTGTAATATATAGACCACCATCTGCAAAAAAACTGTTCTATGGTAATATCCTACTTAAAGAGTGTGATACTAACAATGAGGTAATGTTATTAGGAGATTTTAATATAAACCGGAGTGATAAAGCAAAAAGAAAAGAGCTAAAACATGTAATGAGTAATTTAGATTTTCAACAGGTTATTGAAGGGCCGACTAGGATTACTAGTTCTTCAGAAACACTCATTGATTTGGTCTTTACTAATAGGCCAGAAAGAATAAAGAAATCCTATAATCTGGTACCGGTTTATCTGACCACAATATGATACTGATCTTGAGAAAACTCACAAAAAAAAACAGAGATTTAATTTAATAGCAAACGTTAGTCTAGAACATTATAAAGTTCCTAATGGACAATTAACTAATCTTGAAAATACAATTAAAGAAATAAATTGGAATGAGCATCTTGCAAATACAAATAAGGTTGTAAAACAGCTTAAAAAGGCTCAAGAACATTCTTTATTAATGCTATAAGTGAAACAAAGGGGAACAGTAAAGAAATCTGGCAGAATTTGAATAAATTAACAGGGAAATATAATACCATTAATAAAAAAATCTAATTAAATATAGATGGAAATGTGATCGATGATCCAAGTAGAGTGGCTAAAGCATTTAATACTTACTTCATTGATTCTATAAAGACTCAGCATTCCACTGGATTGAAATATTCTGTCGCTCCTCTGAATACTAATGCTCCCATTTTAACTTTTAGAGAAGTGGCCAATACCAAAGTGTGTACGATTATTTCCTCTTTAAATCGTCCAAGGGCAAAGGATGTTTATGGAATGGACACACTATTTATTAAAACTCATAAGGAAGCACTCATTCCTCCTATTACAAAAATTATTAATCAGTCTATTATTGATGGAGTTTTTCCAAGTGCTTGGAAAACGGCTACAATCACACCAGTGTATAAATCAGGTGATCATATGACCCTTAGTAATTACAGACCCATCAGTATCCTTCCGGCAGTGTCAAAAATTGCCGAAAAATGGATCTCCGAACAGATAATATTTCACTTAAATGCTACGTCTTGTACATTAAACATCATTCCACTGAAACGGCTAATTGTTTTCTTTTGGCTATAATATCAAGGCTAAACTTGACCAAGGAGGTGTAGTTGGGGCGGTCTTCCTTGATTTGAAGAAAGCCTTTGAAACAGTAAATCATGAGGTCTTACAAAGTTATCAAAGTTTAATTTTTCATCCAGTGTCATCAAATGGATTCAATCATACCTTTCAGATAGAAATCAATGTGTTCGTATATAGACCATAAAACTTCCCAAGTAGCTGATAATGACTTGGGGGTACCCCAAGGTTCAACTTTGGGTCCTCTGTTGTTCTGTCTGTATATTAATGATGACCTACCTGAAGTTTGTCCTTCTGCAGTAACTTGTCAGATGTGCGCTGATGAGACGGTCATATATGTACATGCATGGTCAATATTTCAGATTGGCTAACAAACTCTTGTTTACATCTTAATACCAGTAAATCTGTATGCATGTTCTTTTCGAAATCGGCAAATAAAGATCCCGGCCCAGAGGTTACTGTAGCAGGAAGAACGCTGTCAGTTCTACAGGAGTTTAAATATTTAGGTATAATACTAGACACACAACTGACATTTAAATCACAAGTTAAAAAAGTATGACCAGCTGGACGCAGACAGGAATGGACTGCATTACAGTCAGTAGAAACAGTTTATAAACGAACGGGCTTTGAAAACAATGGATAATAAGTCAAATTCATTTCATCATTGTAATACTTTAAAGAAACATGTTTTTTGGGAAAATATGGTCAAACTTGCTGATATCTTGCTTGTGTATAAAATGTTCCTATCGTTCAATGAACGCGTTCAGGCACAACACTGTCTGCAGTAGTGCATTCATGTATTCACAGGTTGATATATTCTGTGTGTCATTATTTGTGCTTGCTTGATGTTGACTGTGTCTATGTAATCTGTTTATGTTTTTAATGTTGTCTGTATGCAATGTTTTTACAGTTTTTATAATAACAACCTGCCAGGGACTCCAGATGAAAATTAGTCTGTACGGCTAAATCTGGCTCATTTACATCTGGACTGTTACGGGACGTGGTGGAGGACACACGAGGGAGACGACCAGGAACAGGAGAACAGGAATTTATTTACACAAAACGTAGGAGTCACAACACACGTCTTAATACAAACGTGAACGGACCAGGAATGAGGGAGAACACAGGGTTTAAATACACAGGGAACAGATTAGGGAAACAAGGCACAGCTGGGGCAAATTAACTAAACGCAGGTGAAGGAACTAAACACAAACGAGGAGCGGGAAAACTGGGACACTGGACTGAACCAAAAACACTAAACAGGGGAAAACACAGGACATACATGTAACAGAACGCCCCCTCCGGAAAAGGCGCGTCCTCGCGCCGTATTACATCAAAAGGGGTGGGGGGGTGGGCGCCCTGGAGGCTGACGAGGGCGTGGACTATCTGGAGTAGGAAGCCTCCAGGGCGGAGCAGGCTGTGCAGGCGGCCAGGCCGGAGCGAGCCCATCGGGCGGCCATGGCGGAGAGGACCCTTCGGGAGGCCACGGCGGTGAAGACCCCTCGGGAGGCCACGGCGGTGAAGACCCCTCGGGAGGCCACGGCGGTGAAGACCCCTCGGGAGGCCACGGCGGTGAAGACCCCTCGGGAGGCCACGGCGGAGACGCCCCTTCGGGTGACCATGGCGGAGGCCTATAGCCCCCCCCCAAAAAATTCTTGGGGAGAGTGACAGGCTCTGGGACAGACGGGACGTGAACAGTCTCTGGCTGGGCAGACGGGACGAGAACAGTCTCTGGCTGGGCAGGCGGTGAAGGCTCCTTGCTGGACGGGACCAGTGGCGAAGGTTTTGAGCTGGGCAGGACCAGCGGTGAAGTGGGCTTTGAGCTGGGCAGGACCAGCGGTGAAGAGGGCTTTGAGCTGGACAGGACCAGCGGCGAAGACGGTTCTGGGCTGGACAGGACCAGCGGCGAAGAGGGCTCTGAGCTGGACAGGACCAGCGGCGAAGAGGGCTCTGAGCTGGACAGGACCAGCGGCGAAGAGGATTCTGGGCTGGACAGGACCAGCGGCGAAGAGGGCTCTGAGCTGGACAGGACCAGCGGCGAAGAGGGCTCTGAGCTGGACAGGACCAGCGGCGAAGAGGATTCTGAGCTGGACAGGACCAGCGGCGAAGAGGGCTCTGGGCTGGACAGGACCAGCGGTGAAGAGGGCTCTGAGCTGGACAGGACCAGCGGCGAAGAGGATTCTGAGCTGGACAGGACCAGCGGCGAAGAGGGCTCTGAGCTCGACAGGACCAACGGCGAAGAGGGCTTTGAGCTGGACAGGACCAGCAGCGAAGACGGCTCTGAGCTGGACAGGACCAGCGGCGAAGACGGCTCTGAGCTGGACAGGACCAACGGCGAAGAGGGCTTTGAGCTGGACAGGACCAGCAGCGAAGACGGCTCTGAGCTGGACAGGACCAGCGGCGAAGACGGCTCTGAGCTGGACAGGACCAGCGGCGAAGAGGACTTTGAGCTGGTCGGAACCAGCGACAAAAAAGGGCTCGGGAGGATGAGACTCAGATTGGACGGTCTCTGGCTGGACGGTCTCTCGCTGGACGGTCTCTCGCTGGACGGTCTCTCGCTGGACGGTCTCTCGCTGGACGGTCTCTGGGGGAAGAAGCTCTGGAAGGTCATCAAAAGGATCAATGGGCTCTGGCACGAATTGGCTGGATGGAACCAGTGGTGCCGGCTTGGCTGGGCTGGACGGAACCAGCGGTGAGGGCTTGGCTGGGCTAGACGGAGCCAGTGGTGAGAGCTTGACTGGACTGGACGGAACCAGTGGTGAGGGATTGATTGGACTGGACGGAACCAGCGGTGAGGGCTTGGCTGGGCTGGACGGAACCAACCCCGGATTGAAGAGGGGCCAGAGTGGAGAGTGGCGTCGGGACTCCTCTCGACCACCGCCACTACTGCGGCCTCCACGGATCCCGCGAAATCTGGCCAGACGGGTTCCCTCAAACGAACGTCCAAGGGCATAGGCTGGGAGATTTTGGCTCTCCTCGGCCAGGACGACAATTCTTACCCTATCGTCTATTTTAGGGTGGTCCTTTCATTCTGTTACGGGACGTGGTGGAGGACACACGAGGGAGACGACCAGGAACAGGAGAACAGGAATTTATTTACACAAAACGTAGGAGTCACAACACACGTCTTAATACAAACGTGAACGGACCAGGAATGAGGGAGAACACAGGGTTTAAATACACAGGGAACAGATTAGGGAAACAAGGCACAGCTGGGGCAAATTAACTAAACGCAGGTGAAGGAACTAAACACAAACGAGGAGCGGGAAAACTGGGACACTGGACTGAACCAAAAACACTAAACAGGGGAAAACACAGGACATACATGTAACATGGACATT
>NW_026606846.1:185000-210000 GCF_029890125.1 Rhinichthys klamathensis goyatoka | reverse complement strand
GCCTCGGCCCGAACACACACTTCTGTCGCTCGCCTCGGCCCGAACACACACTTCTGTCGCTCACCTCGGCCCGAACACACACTTCTGTCGCTCACCTCGGCCCGAACACACACTTCTGTCGCTCACCTCGGCCCGAACACACACTTCTGTCGCTCGCCTCGGCCCGAACACACACTTCTGTCGCTCACCTCGGCCCGAACACACACTTCTGTCGCTCACCTCGGCCCGAACACACACTTCTGTCGCTCGCCTCGGCCCGAACACACACTTCTGTCGCTCACCTCGGCCCGAACACACACTTCTGTCGCTCACCTCGGCCCGAACACACACTTCTGTCTCTCGCCTCGGCCCGAACACACACTTCTGTCGCTCGCCTCGGCCCGAACACACACTTCTGTCGCTCACCTCGGCCCGAACACACACTTCTGTCGCTCGCCTCGGCCCGAACACACACTTCTGTCGCTCACCTCGGCCCGAACACACACTTCTGTCACTCGCCTCGGCCCGAACACACACTTCTGTCGCTCACCTCGGCCCGAACACACACTTCTGTCGCTCGCCTCGGCCCGAACACACACTTCTGTCGCTCGCCTCGGCCCGAACACACACTTCTGTCGCTCACCTCGGCCCGAACACACACTTCTGTCGCTCGCCTCGGCCCGAACACACACTTCTGTCGCTCGCCTCGGCCCGAACACACACTTCTGTCGCTCGCCTCGGCCCGAACACACACTTCTGTCACTCGCCTCGGCCCGAACACACACTTCTGTCGCTCGCCTCGGCCCGAACACACACTTCTGTCGCTCGCCTCGGCCCGAACACACACTTCTGTCGCTCACCTCGGCCCGAACACACACTTCTGTCGCTCGCCTCGGCCCGAACACACACTTCTGTCGCTCACCTCGGCCCGAACACACACTTCTGTCGCTCACCTCGGCCCGAACACACACTTCTGTCGCTCACCTCGGCCCGAACACACACTTCTGTCGCTCGCCTCGGCCCGAACACACACTTCTGTCGCTCACCTCGGCCCGAACACACACTTCTGTCGCTCACCTCGGCCCGAACACACACTTCTGTCGCTCGCCTCGGCCCGAACACACACTTCTGTCGCTCACCTCGGCCCGAACACACACTTCTGTCGCTCACCTCGGCCCGAACACACACTTCTGTCTCTCGCCTCGGCCCGAACACACACTTCTGTCGCTCGCCTCGGCCCGAACACACACTTCTGTCGCTCACCTCGGCCCGAACACACACTTCTGTCGCTCGCCTCGGCCCGAACACACACTTCTGTCGCTCACCTCGGCCCGAACACACACTTCTGTCACTCGCCTCGGCCCGAACACACACTTCTGTCGCTCACCTCGGCCCGAACACACACTTCTGTCGCTCACCTCGGCCCGAACACACACTTCTGTCGCTCGCCTCGGCCCGAACACACACTTCTGTCGCTCGCCTCGGCCCGAACACACACTTCTGTCGCTCACCTCGGCCCGAACACACACTTCTGTCGCTCGCCTCGGCCCGAACACACACTTCTGTCGCTCGCCTCGGCCCGAACACACACTTCTGTCGCTCGCCTCGGCCCGAACACACACTTCTGTCACTCGCCTCGGCCCGAACACACACTTCTGTCGCTCACCTCGCCCCGAACACACACTTCTGTCGCTCGCCTCGGCCCGAACACACACTTCTGTCGCTCACCTCGGCCCGAACACACACTTCTGTCGCTCGCCTCGGCCCGAACACACACTTCTGTCGCTCACCTCGGCCCGAACACACACTTCTGTCGCTCACCTCGGCCCGAACACACACTTCTGTCGCTCACCTCGGCCCGAACACACACTTCTGTCGCTCACCTCGGCCCGAACACACACTTCTGTCTCTCGCCTCGGCCCGAACACACACTTCTGTCGCTCGCCTCGGCCCGAACACACACTTCTGTCGCTCACCTCGGCCCGAACACACACTTCTGTCGCTCACCTCGGCCCGAACACACACTTCTGTCGCTCACCTCGGCCCGAACACACACTTCTGTCGCTCACCTCGGCCCGAACACACACTTCTGTCGCTCGCCTCGGCCCGAACACACACTTCTGTCGCTCACCTCGGCCCGAACACACACTTCTGTCGCTCACCTCGGCCCGAACACACACTTCTGTCTCTCGCCTCGGCCCGAACACACACTTCTGTCGCTCGCCTCGGCCCGAACACACACTTCTGTCGCTCACCTCGGCCCGAACACACACTTCTGTCGCTCGCCTCGGCCCGAACACACACTTCTGTCGCTCACCTCGGCCCGAACACACACTTCTGTCACTCGCCTCGGCCCGAACACACACTTCTGTCGCTCACCTCGGCCCGAACACACACTTCTGTCGCTCACCTCGGCCCGAACACACACTTCTGTCGCTCGCCTCGGCCCGAACACACACTTCTGTCGCTCGCCTCGGCCCGAACACACACTTCTGTCGCTCGAACACACACTTCTGTCGCTCACACACTTCTGTCACTCGCCTCGGCCCGAACACACACTTCTGTCGCTCACCTCGGCCCGAACACACACTTCTGTCGCTCACCTCGGCCCGAACACACACTTCTGTCGCTCGCCTCGGCCCGAACACACACTTCTGTCGCTCGCCTCGGCTCGAACACACACTTCTGTCGCTCGAACACACACTTCTGTCGAACACACACTTCTGTCGCCTCGGCCCGAACACACACTTCTGTTCGCTCACCTCGGCCCGAACACACACTTCTGTCGCTCGCCTCGGCCCGAACACACACTTCTGTCGCTCACCTCGGCCCGAACACACACTTCTGTCACTCGCCTCGGCCCGAACACACACTTCTGTCGCTCACCTCGGCCCGAACACACACTTCTGTCGCTCACCTCGGCCCGAACACACACTTCTGTCGCCCGAACACACACTTCTGTCGCTCGCCTCGGCCCGAACACACACTTCTGTCGCTCGCCTCGGCCCGAACACACACTTCTGTCGCTCACCTCGGCCCGAACACACACTTCTGTCGCTCACCTCGGCCCGAACACACACTTCTGTCGCTCGCCTCGGCCCGAACACACACTTCTGTCGCTCACCTCGGCCCGAACACACACTTCTGTCGCTCGCCTCGGCCCGAACACACACTTCTGTCGCTCGCCTCGGCCCGAACACACACTTCTGTCGCTCACCTCGGCCCGAACACACACTTCTGTCGCTCGCCTCGGCCCGAACACACACTTCTGTCGCTCGCCTCGGCCCGAACACACACTTCTGTCGCTCGCCTCGGCCCGAACACACACTTCTGTCACTCGCCTCGGCCCGAACACACACTTCTGTCGCTCACCTCGGCCCGAACACACACTTCTGTCGCTCACCTCGGCCCGAACACACACTTCTGTCGCTCGCCTCGGCCCGAACACACACTTCTGTCGCTCACCTCGGCCCGAACACACACTTCTGTCGCTCACCTCGGCCCGAACACACACTTCTGTCGCTCGCCTCGGCCCGAACACACACTTCTGTCGCTCGCCTCGGCCCGAACACACACTTCTGTCGCTCGCCTCGGCCCGAACACACACTTCTGTCGCTCGCCTCGGCCCGAACACACACTTCTGTCGCTCGCCTCGGCCCGAACACACACTTCTGTCGCTCGCCTCGGCCCGAACACACACTTCTGTCGCTCGCCTCGGCCCGAACACACACTTCTGTCGCTCGCCTCGGCCCGAACACACACTTCTGTCGCTCGCCTCGGCCCGAACACACACTTCTGTCGCTCACCTCGGCCCGAACACACACTTCTGTTTTTTTCACCTCGGCCCGAACCGAACACACACTTCTGTCGCTCGCCTCGGCCCGAACACACACTTCTGTCGCTCACCTCGGCCCGAACACACACTTCTGTCGCTCACCTCGGCCCGAACACACACTTCTGTCGCTCACCTCGGCCCGAACACACACTTCTGTCGCTCGCCTCGGCCCGAACACACACTTCTGTTGCTCACCTCGGCCTGAACACACACTTCTCAGAAAAAACCCCCACCAGGGTGATCAGGATCAGGTCTTCCATCAGCCTGAAGGGGTTTATTCTGAGATCACACACACTCACACACACACACTTGAAGGTTTTTTTTCTGAGATGACACACACTCACACACACACACTTGAAGGTTTTTTTTCTGAGATCACACACACACACACACTTGAAGTTTTTTTTTCTGAGATGACACACACTCACACACACACACTTGAAGGTTTTTTTTCTGAGATCATACACACACACACACACACACACACACCTGAAGGGGTTTATTCTGAGATAACAGCCGGCTGGATGAACATTATCCGCTTATTACACGGACTCTTGCCACATCAGTGAATAATTAGACACGAAATATTGATCTGAGTTGAAATATTTTATTATCTCTTTAAATGTAAAGCTTCGCGGAGAGAGCAGTTTCAGCGGCGAGATCAAACTAGACGGACATGTAAGAGATACGGTATACAGTCATAACACTTATTACACAGCATTTCAACACATAAAAAATTATGGAGATCAGAGATATTGATTTCAGATTAAACTGTTTTAAAATCGTTCCTGTTTGTATCTCATAATCCAACAGTGTACAAAACAATAGTCACAAAATGGCTGCCGTTGCGTTTGTATGAAACAAGAGCGCGCGAGTCCACGATACTGGATGGCATAATTAAATAACTACACAAAATATTGATTTGACTGAGTTTTAATATTTTATTAGCTCACCAAAAGCAAAACCCGTTCCTAGCGAGTGTGTAGCGCTGATGACTTCAGTGACCGGATGAGCCGGTGTTTCTGCTCTCAGCGGCTGTTATCTGGGAATAATATACGATTGACCAATCAGAATCAAGTATTCCACAGAGCCGTCTAATAAATTGGTTGAATATTTACTTTATTTTGTTTTGGGAGAGCAGTGTTTTCTGATGGTTTCATATTTTTCCCACAATAACAATAATATTTTATATCTAATTCTAAAATGGACGGGGAGCCATTTTAGAGACGCTAGTACAGGGGTAATTGATTCATGTTTCTTTACCCTCATTAAACGCCTCGCCGCGGCATTTTGACAAAGATGCGGCGCTGATGCCACAATACAGAGAGCTACAGAAGTCCAGGATTACTCTTTCCAAATCTTCATTTGATAGAAATGGTTTAGTTTTTACTAAACTAGTTAATTTGCTGGTCCATTTTTAGGTTATTATCAATTTAAAAGCCTAAATGTCTTACTGTTGTTTTCGAGTAAGATGCCAGGGAGGGGACTCGAATCTAATATCGTTTTTGAGGAGTTATTTGGGTGGCCGAATACAATAACCTCAGTTTTTTCCTCATTTAACTTTAAAACGTTTTTGACCATCCAATTTTTAATGTCCTTTAAACACTCTAAAAGTGACTCAAATTAATTGGTAGAGCACCTGAGTGGTAGATACATTTGCGTGTCGTCTGCGTAATAACTAAATGACACTACCCTTGGGTTAGGGTTAGAATTTTGAATTCTACCCTTGGGTTAGGGTTAGCAAATATAAAGAAGAAGTATGGGAGAAAGGATAGACCCTTGCGGAACCCCCCCAGGAAGACGTTTTTTTACCCAAGGTCATATTACTATAATTAACTGAAAAACATCTATCACTCAAATAGGACTGAAACCATTTCAAGACTGTAACTTTTAGACCTACTGAGTGTTCAAGACAGGAGATAAGGATGTTATGGCCAATCATGTCAAAAGCTGCGCTCAAGTCAAGCAGCACCAAGACAACATCATCTCCTTCGTCTAAAGCCAGAAAGATATCGCTTAACACTTTCAACTCATTTCAACATTTAAAAATGAAAGTACTTGTTGCAGCACGACTTTTTCTAAAATTTCAGAGACAAAGGACATCTGAGAGATTGGCCTGTAGTTCTGCGTATCATCCTGGCCCAAATTTGGTCGCTTCAACCGAGGTGTCACCACAGCATGTTTAAACTCTAGTGGACATGTCCCACTGGACAAGCTCCTATTAATCAAATCTGCTAAACTCAGTGATACACAGTCAAAGGTCTGCTTTATCAAACGACTAGGCATCAGATCATTTCCACAGAATGTTGGTTTCAGTTTTTGTACAATATCCTCCAGACCTGTCCAAGTAATGGGCTCAAAAACCCTCCAGTCAGCAATGCAGGCAGGATAGGGTCTCCAGAGGGATCTGGGAGAATGAATGCATACATATCCCTCGGGCAAAAGTTCAGATAGCGGCGATGAGTCTCCTACCTTTAGCCAGGTTTCCGATATGAAGAAAAAGTCCAGATCATTTGTCATAATGAAAGTTTTGTTTCCCACCGAGCGGCCATTCGACAGAGCCAGCTTGATTGGTATTAACTCCTTAAATCTCACGGCGCAAACTGCGGAGATTCTGGAGATCCACACCTCTCCCCTGAAACGCACGACCCTTCGGGGAACTCCAGGAGAGCTCAACCCCTCCGGATGAATCCCGCCACACGGCCCCTCCAAGAAACGTGGCGGGACAATGGGCCTGATCCCCTGCCTGAGGCAGCGATGAACTCCGGCCCGTGGACGTCAGACTGGATGTCCGCAGCGTCTTTAACCCTCTGGGGACGGCAAGCGCGCCGGCGCGTTTTGCTGGGCATTTTTTTCACATAGCAGCAACATAGACTTAAAATACTCCGTCATTTATGGTCATATAAATAAAATCAATACATGATTATAAACTATAGAGGGTCTTCTTTTTTGTGTACACTCACATTAACATCAAAACCTTGTGTTTTTTTTTAAATAAATAAAATAAACAGGGTGCGCTTTCAGCTCACTCTGTCTCCGCAAAAATCTTTCTGAAACATGTCTGGAAAATGAACTGAAACTCAGCTAATACTTATCACACAAACATGAAACATACGTCTAAAGAACGCTTTAATTTGACAGCGATGCCGCCACGACACCCTCTCTTGCGTTGCGCATCGTATAACGGGCGTATAACGGGCGTGTATCCAGAGATAGCTGGGAACGCCAGCCAGGAAGGGAGGGCCTCTCCTGTACAGGCCGCCGTCAGCGCATCGTTCGTAGTTGACTTGATGGACAAAAGCTGATCCCGGTCATAAGTCAGGAGTGCACAGATTTGTTTGGTTAAACTAGTTAAACACAATAAAAACAGCACACTAACACATGCCCCAGACAGACGGCTAGCCACACACATCGGCGCCATCTTTGTGTGTCTGTCTCTCGAGTCTTTCACTCTGAGTTGTTGGTCCGTCATGTTCAGTTTTGACAGAACAAACAGACGCTTTGGTCCAGAAGTGCTCAGTATTTCATTAAACAAGTGTGTAAAAAGTGAAATGTCCCACACAAACGTAGAAACAGCCGATTCCACTACAGTTGATAAACTCACACACATCTGACCACGTTTTGTGTAATATTGTAAAATTCAGAATTCCAGTCGTTCGTCTAATTTACTTCAATTTTGCAGTATTGGCAAGCCTTATTTATGAAAATTGTTAGTATGTAAATTAGATTTTTCTAAATAGAAAAAAGAGCCAGAGTTACAGAATGTGTTTTTTCTCGCAGGTCTCTCTCTCCTCCATCATGTCCATCTGCGTTTACCGAGGCTTGACTCCACCCTCTCAGGAAAAGCGGGCGTGGCTTTGTCCGCCAGCCCCGCCCTCACCCCACTGGCCCCGCCCCTCGCTCCCCCAGCTGTTGGCCGTGTGCCTGCTTCTGCTTCTACCAGCCGTCCAATCACGGCGCGATCGCGGCGGAGGGGGCGTGGCCCACTACATCCCATCATCAGTGGCCCAGTTCCCGCCCGTCTCCAAGCTTCTGCAGGGGCTGAGCATCGCGGTGGTGCTGGTGGGCAACTCCAGTGAGGTGGTGCTCGCTGGCACGCGCGAGAAGGACGACTTCGGCCACATGCCGCTAGCGCCCAGCGTGGAGATGCTCACCATGAACGAGACGGACCCCAAGAGCATCATCAAGAGCATCTGCGACCTGATGACGGAGCACTGGCTGCAGGGTGTAGTGTTCGGAGACGACACCGACCAGGAGGCCATCGCTCAGATCCTGGACTTCATCTCGGCACAGACACACATCCCCATCCTGGGCGTCAAGGGAGGATCCTCCATGATCATGGCCGCTAAGGTACGTGACCATATCCATATATTTGTTCCTGACTGCGTTTTGAATTATAGGTGGCATTTCCGGTTTGGGGAACTTCCATTCAAAAAGCCTGAAACGAATCATTCAAATCATAAGGTTGCCCTCAAGCCAGTCTCTCTTGAATCCAGCACTGAGTGAGTTAAACTGCAGTTCCTCCACTGGCCACTAGAGGCCGGCTGCAGAAGAGACTCAGTCCCATAGACCTGCATGTAAAAATGCCCAACTTTACAGCAGAATAAAACATGTTTACAGTCTGGTGTTAAAAGTGGTTTGGTCTATATCGCTAATGTTGCCCTTCATGACGACTGTGAGGGGGTGAATGTTTTTATAACTCATCCGTTTAAATTATATTAAGCCTTAAAGTTCTGCATGATTAAGGGAGTGACAGGTGGATTGCCGCTGATGTCACTGCTAGCCGTTTGTCTGCTAGCGTTAGCGTTACGTCACCTCAGCTAATCCGCCTCGCTGCACATGTTCGTTTATCCGGGAGTGATGCGCGGCCAAGATGGCGCCGGCCGGCTCCGCCCACTCTGGGCTTCAGAAACGCTCTTCAGAAACACTACGGGTGACGTCACACACACTGCGCACATATTATATACAGTCTATGGCTGCCCTACAAATAAAGCTGGTCCGCCAGTTTGACTGAATGAGCAGTCAATTTCCCTTCATGTTTTATTTTCAGACATCATGAGAATAACGCAACACTTAGTATTTTAACGATATAACAAGAATATTCTTCTTTTCAGTCGCTGCATTCTTTTCCTCGTGATAATTTTCTTTTTTCCCTTTGCATTCCACTTTAATATGATGTTTAATAAATGAACCTTATTGTAAAGTGTTACCCAGTTATATACTGTATATATATTACTACAGTGATATTTAACCAGTCCGTTATTGCTGTGGAAAGAGTCGTGCTTTTGGGGTTATGGTCTGTTGACAGTTCCTTGTTGATGCTTTTACACTTTTAAATGACCTTTTAATGTTCGATGGTTGAAGGGTGAGTAGAATATTGTCATCTCATTGTACCCAGTTTTTATAAAAAAAACGTATTATTTAATTTTTTTAGTCTATTAGTCTATCTATGGTATTTGGTATTATTGCGTTCATAGAGTGAGCCTTTCACTGATTGGACTAAGGTGGATAGTGCTGAGGGATCGCTTCTATAACAAGATCAAATGTGGGCGGGGCTTGACTGTGTCTGTGTGGAATTGATTGGATGGTTGTGGTTTGCTATTGGCTGATCTCCTGTGAGTGACAGGTTATAGCCCCGCCCTCGTCATCAGAGAAGAGAAGAGAAGCTGCGAGAGGAACTTATTCTGATTCAACATTATTAACACAATAATGATGTGCACCACATCATTCAGAATAAACACTGCAATATTCCATAAAAAAGTCCATTTTGATTTCATGCATTCTGAAGAGGGGAGCACAGATGCATGATGGGGGAATGTGTGTGTGTGTGTGATGCTAAGCCGACAGACACACACAGAGCGATCAGGTCCTCATGTAAGTGCTGTGAGTCAGATCTGTGCCCACGCTTTAAACGCCGGTGAAATCACACCGGATGAAGATGAAGATGAGGATGAAGAGCGGCTCGCCCACGCTCAGCTGTCCAGATGCTCTAACTGCACACAACCTTTACAATGTCAGGGAAATAGCAGCGCTAATGCTGCAAAATGCAACAATTATGAAACTAATGCTCTACAGAAGACAATAGTGATATTATTCAGCTCAATTCAGTTCACTAGAGTTTAAAGGTGGCATATTATGATGTAATATAAATCTATGACGTCCCCAGAATGTGTCTGTGAAATTTCAGCTCAAAATACCAGATCATTTATTATAGCTTGTCAAATTTTTGGGTGTGAGCAAAAACACACCGTTTTTGTGTGTGTCCCTTTAAATGCAAATGAGCTTTAGCCCCGCCTCTGTTCAGAAGAGGGCGGAGCTTCAGAGACTCCGGCAATAACAACACAGGCCGATCTCACTGATCCAGAGTCAGGAGTAACAGCAGCGAGTGCAGCCTTACGGAGAGACTCAGGGAGAGCTTCACTTTTACACGTTTCTGAATGTTAGCGGAGACATTTCTGTAGTTGTTGTGGAGTTACACTGATCATCTCCTCATCCTGTTGAACTCTTCCACAAGTGTCCACAGTTCCTGAGGTGTTTATAAGACAGCGCTGACATGTTCTGGTCAATAGTGTTCAGTGTCGTCTGTGCTCGACCACAGAACAGTTTCAGGCTTTGCTGGATCTTCTCCAGTGCGTTAGAACTGGTCTCTGTTGGCGCTCGCCGAACCCAATGTCGCTGGTGTGTGTGAACGTGCAGATTAAGGGCCGGGAATATTATAATAAGATCCTCTTCATACGGCAGAAGGAGCGAAATCTGATCGGCTTACTGCTTGACATGCTCTCAGAGAAAGGCTCACCAGAACACAGTTACTGGGTTTCACCTGTTTTCTGGGTTGCTGGAAGCACTGGGACCCGATTATAGCACTCACACACGGGGAAAGGCAGATTTTCATGATATGTCCCCTTTAAGGGTCTGTTCATCCAAAAATGAGCATTTACTCTTGTGACTTCAAAAGCCTGTGTGACTTACTTTCTTCAGTGGAACTTAAAAGAAGCTATTTTGAGAAATGCTTGTGTAATGAAAGTCAATGGGGTCCAATGTTGTTTGATTCCCAATGTTCTTCAAAATATCTTCTTTTGTCTGAAGTCACACAGGTTTGAACAATGTGAGGAATGGCCCAATTTCTGGGTGAACTGTCCCTTTAAGGTGGAATCAATGTGCTGAGAGATCCAGTTTGTGTTGGTTTGTGATAGTTTATGATGGTTTGTGCTGGTTTTGTCTGGTTTATGATGGTTTGTGCTGGTTTTATGATGGTTTGTGTTGGTTTGTGTTGGTTTGTGATAGTTTATAATAGTTTGTGCTGGTTTTGTCTGGTTTATGATGGGTTGTGCTGGTTTTATGATGGTTTGTGTTGGTTTGTGATGGTTTTATGATGGTTTGTGCTGGTTTATGTTGGTTTGTATTGATTTATGATGGTTTGTGCTGGTTTGTGCTGGTTTGTGTTGGTTTGTATTGGTTTATGATGGTTTGTGCTGGTTTGTGCTGGTTTGTGTCAGTTTGTATTGGTTTATTATGGTTTGTGCTTGTTTTTTGATGGTTTGTACTGGTTTTGTCTGGTTTGTATTGTTTTATGATGGTTTATGATGGCTTGTGCTGGTTTGTGTCGGTTTGTATTGGTTTAGGATGGCTTGTGCTGGTTTTGTCTGGTTTGTGTTGGTTTATAATGGTTTATGATGGCTTGTGCTGGTTTGTGTTGGTTTGTATTGGTTTAGGATGGCTTGTGCTGGTTTGGTCTGGTTTGTATTGGTTTAGGATGGCTTGTGCTGGTTTGGTCTGGTTTGTGCTGGTTTTATGATGGTTTGTACTGGTTTTGTCTGGTTTGTGTTGGTTTATGATGGTTTGTGCTGGTTTGTGTCGGTTTGTATTGGTTTAGGATGGCTTGCACTGGTTTGGTCTGGCTGTTTGAGCGAGATCTTCTGTATAAACTGCTTGGAAACACTGAGTCTTGTGAGATGGACCAGATGAAACCAGATTTGATGGTTGTTCTGGAGATCTCTGTGATGTGCTGCTGATCTTGAGGGGTCAGAGGTCAGACAGGACGACCTTCAGCCCAGAGAGAGAGAGAGAGAGAGAGAGAGAGAGTCTCACCCCTCTCTCTCTCTCTCTCTCTCTCTCTCTCTCTCTCTCTCTCTCTCTCTCTGTGACCTGGTTTAGATAGTGTCAGTGTATCATGTGTGCTCCGCTTTAAAGACCAGAGAACTAGGACACATATTTAGGGCTCCTTCTCTCTGTCTCTCAGTGTCTCTCTCTCTCTCTCTCTCTCTCTCTCTCTCTCTCTCTCTGTCTTCTCATCTCTCCGTCTGCTCGTCTGTTTGTCCTTCCTCCGTCCTGCTCTCTGTTCCTGCTGTCTGCTGTTCATCACAGATACAGAGAGAGAGAGAGAGAGAGACGCTGAATGAGAGAACGAGTTGAGCTCGGTCAATTACCCAGAGTTCTGAGCCAAGATGCCTGCTGTCAGGACGCCACAATCTGTTACACACACACACACACACACACACACACACACACACACACACACACACACACACACACACACACACACACACACACACACACACACACACACACACAGCAGTCATTGAGCAGAGGAAGTCATGTGACTGTTCCTGAAGTGTGTATGTTGTGTGATTGTGAACACCTCAAGTTTTAGAGTTATGTTGGTGCAATGAAAGCTGAAATAGATGTTTTAGGGCTGTATCGATAAGTAGAACATTAATAACTGTATCAAGAACTATAATGATAATTATAACAATATCTGTATCGAGAACCAAAACAATAACTATAATGATACTATAACAGTAACGATAACTATAATGATAATAATAAGTCAAGTCACTTATATCATTTAAATCTTATACCTAACCCTAACTTATATCTTCATTTATATTGCTCTTTTAACAATATAGATTGTTTCAAAGCAGCTTTACAGTGATAACAGTGATCATTTAGATTGATTCACTTCTGTTGCACAGATCATTAGTGATTAACTTAGGGGCCGCTAACACGAATCTAACAGAAAACCCTTAACTCATCCGCACACAACAGTGGAGCTCGAGAACGCAAACCCTGAAACAGGACCCAAGGGGCAAACGTTGAAAACAGTTGAAAATGTTATTATCTCCGCGTAAACTTCAGCTAATGTGATGATAATCTGTGAAACGCTGACGCGTCACGTGTGTAGTCTATAGGTGTGTGCGTGTGAATATATATGTGCACAGGCGTGTAGTCCTTCTTTACAAATTGACCTCAACAAATTACTTGTCTGGCCTTAAAATATTCATAATACAGAATTTAAGTTGCGTCGGCGTAGCCACGTGAACCGGCATTATCCCGACAACGCTTAACTGTACAGAGGAGAAGGAGGAGGCCTTCACAGGGAGAGACCAGTGACACTTCACTGCGGTGTCGCCGCGTCCAGACGCTGGGCCTTCATCAGATCTGGATACGGCGGACTGCGAAAGTCCAGAGTTTTGGTGCTAAATAGGAAAATATTTTGATTTTGATATTCTAGGTATTATCAACTGGCCGGAGTTTTGAGATCGCAATAGACGTGAAGGACTATAATGCGTTAAGAGCTCGCTCAAGTACTGGGAGCTAAACCATTTAGTGCTTTGTAAGTAATCAACAATATTTTAAAATGTATAGGATGTTTAATAGGGAGCCAATGCAGTGTTGACAGAACCGGGCTAATATGGTCATACTTCCTGGCTCTGGTAAGAACTCTAGCGGCTGGGTTTTGGACCAGCTGGAGTTTGTTTATTAAGCGTGCAGGGCAACCACCCAGTAGAGCATTACAGTAATCTAGCCTTGAGGTCATGAACGCATGAACTAATTGTTCTGCATTTGTCAATGAGAGCATATGGTAGGGCTGCACGATTAATCGAATTTTAATCACGATCGCGATTTTGGCTTCCCACGATCAAATTCGCGTGACCGAGCGATATTTAAAATGCGTCATTACATTCACAGAACACTCCGTATCAAAGGGTTTTTTTTTTTTTGTAAAGCCAATCTAGCGCTCCGTAAACCACTGTCTGATCACGTGCCTCCATGAGCCCCAGTGCGCGAGAGAGACCGTCTGCGCGCGAGCGACAGTGCACGAGAGACCGAGTGTCCAAGAGCGCGCTCGAAAGTGCGCGAAAGATACCGAGTGTGTCTGCGTACGAGCGACAGCGCGCGAGAGAGACCGATTGTGTCTGCGCGCGAGAGAGACCGAGTGTGAGCATTAGTAAATTGGTACATACATACTACATATTAATATGGCATGAAAGTTCGATTAATGGACTCCAATAATCAATACTACAAACTCTTGTTTTGAACTATTGTTTAATAAGTAGAAATAATTCAAGCACATACACTTTGGAGGATTAAATAAGATTCAATTTATGCAGTAAGACTAATCACTGACACTGTACCACAACATTTTACATTTCTTAAGCGTCAAATAACAATGACTCTGAATTTCATCCATTAATCGAACTTCCATAGTGCTAAGTGCTTAGTTCTGCCTTGAAATGTTCTCATTTGGTTACATTCTGTTATGGAATATTTGTTTTTTATTGATTGTATATTTTGTGCGTTTTATTCACATCCATTATGCAGGTACAATGCAAGTTTATATTTTTATTTTATATTTACACAATGTAAAATAGTGCCCTGTTGAAGTTTTGCTACATTTTCTTTATTGTTTTATTTGTTTTTATTTATTCTTTAAAGAGATGCACTGAATTTTGGTGAATAAGAGGACCTGTTTTATTTTGATGCACATAGTTGTACATTAGCAGGAATGTAGCATAATGTGAAAGCAGTTATAATTAGCCTATGTGACAATAACATTTGTTTTGGTTAAAATCAACAAATAATCGTGATAATTAATCGTGATCTCAATATTGATAAAAATAATCGTGATTATCATTTTGGCCCAAATCGTGCAGCCCTAGCATATGGCATAATTTAGATATGTTTTTAAGATGGAAAAATGCAGTTTTACAGATACTAGACACGTGACTTTCAAATGAAAGATTGGTATCAAAGAGCACACACACACACACACACACACACACACACCCAGGTTCCTAACCGACGACAAAGACTTGACAGAGCAGCCATTAAGTGTTAGACAGTATTCTAGGTTATTACGTGTGGAAGTTTTTTGTCCAATAATTAGAATCTCTGTTTTTTCAGAATTTAGTAGTAGGAAATTACTAGTCATCCAGTGTTTTATATCAGCTATGCATTCCGTTAATTTTGTGGATTGGTATGTTTCGTCAGGGTGTGAAGAAATATACAGCTGAGTATCATCGGCATAACAGTGAAAGCTAACTCCATGTTTCCTAATGATATCTCCTAATGGTAGCATGTACAGAGTGAACAGCAGCGGTCCTAGTACTGAGCCTTGTGGTACGCCATACTGAACTTGTGATCGATAAGACATCTCTTCATTTACTGCTACAAACTGATAACGGTCAGTTAAGTATGATTTAAACCATGCTAATGCAACTCCACTAATGCCAACATAGTTTTCTAGTCTATTTAAAAGAATGTTGTGGTCAATGGTGTCAAATGCAGCACTAAGATCGAGTAACACTAATAGAGAGATACAACCGCGATCGGATGATAAGAGCAGATCATTTGTGACTCTGATGAGAGCTGTCTCAGTGCTATGGTACGGTCTAAATCCGGACTGAAAATCCTCGCAGATATCATTTCTTTCTAGAAACGAACACAGTTGTGAGGATACTGCTTTTTCTAATATCTTTGATAGAAAAGGCAGATTCGAGATCGGCCTGTAATTGACTAATTCTGTAGGATCAAGTTGTGTTTTTTTAACAAGCGGTTTTATCATAGCCAGTTTAAAGGTTTTTGGTACGTATCCCAGAGACAAAGATGAATTAATGATATTAAGAAGAGGATCTATGACCTCTGGAAGCATCTCTTTCAGTAGCTTAGTCGGTATAGGGTCTAACATACAAGTTGTCGATTTAGATGATTTTAGACAATTCTTCCTCTCCTATGTGTGATCTAGACTCTCTCCTGTAAGGCCTCATCGACTCGACAGCCGTCGCACTGATCCTCAACAAACCCGTCTCCATACCGGTGTGACACCGATCTTCAACCAGATAGATCTGGTTTTAGATTTTAAATCCCTCACTCATCATTGCGAGTTGTATGCGTGTGTTGGGTGCTCGGCTTTGTCTATCCGTAGACTAAAACACTGGCCTGTTCTTATTTATAAAACTATCCTGGGACTGCTTCCCTTATATCTTCAGACATGTATCTGTAAATGTGTATGTAGTTACAGCCTTCGGTCTCAGGATCTTCTGTTGGCTTCCAGTGGTGAACTGGGACTGAACTGGGAAAGCATTTAAACGTGCAGCTCCTTCTGCCGGGAATAATCTGAATCTCCGGGAGTTGGTTTCAGTGGACATTTCTAAAGTGATTTTAAAAGACTGGGAGACAGAAACATCTGTTTGTAGATGCTTTGCCTGACTTATGTATTGATTTGCCTATTTTATCTTTTACATTTGCCTGTGTAAATGCAGAATGGAAAAAACTGTGCAAAAAACGGAATGCAGAATCCCTGACAACATTCAAAAGACAACTGAAAACTCATCTCTTCCGGGAGCACTTAACATAAAAAAAAAAATAATAATAAAAAAAAAAAAATCCTTTCCTCTAAATCCTCGCTTGCCTGCCTTATGCTACTCCGAGCTATGTCTGAACTTTGTATTTTGAGCACTTCTTGCGTTGCTTTTGCCTCTTCACGATGACTCGCTTGGTTTAGTCCTCAGTTGTAAGTCGCTTTGGATAAAAGCGTCTGCTAAATGACTAAATGTAAATGTAAATGTAAATGTGTGTTTTCTATATATGTATGGACGTGTGCTATTGGTTAAACCCACGTGAATTGTGTGTTGATAATCTTGGCCAGGACGCTCTTGCAAAAGAGATATAATAATGGAACTGGATAATATTCTTATGTTCCTATCCGATCTGACCTCTGACCTGTGACCTCTGACCTGTAATGCTGCCTGGATCATAATCACAATCTCAACATTCAACTTCAGATTTGTATTGTACAGGTTTCCCCATCGGAGCTGTGAGTGTACATTATTGTACAAGTACGAATATTCACATCTACGTGCTCTCGAGTGTTGCTCCTCTTTTACCTTCGAGCTTCACGCTTGTGCAGGGGATTGTGGGATTGATGATTGTGGGACATTGTAATTCAGGCGCTGTTTAGAGTGTGTGTGTGTGTGTGTGTGTGTGTGTGTCAGGATAGTCAGAGAAGCACAGCTGCCAAAGCAGTGTGTAGCCACAGTGTGACAGCGGAAGAACCGCTTGTGAGTGTGTGTGTGTGTGTGTGTGTGTGTTTGAGTGTGTGATGAGTAGCTGTTACACACATCACTCTCTATCTAAAATGACTTTATCTATCACTATATCATGCACACCAAAACGCTGATAACTAACAAAGAACAAGAACTCACCGGTTTACATGCAAACCCATAACCGTTTAAAAGACTTTATTAATAATTCCGTTTATTTCCCGGCAGTGTAAACGCAATCATTGGTGTGTCTGACTGTGGTAATGTTCGATAAAGCAGTGAGAGCGCTACAGAGACGGTGTTTCACTTCTGCTCAGTTTGACATGAGAACACGTCCACAACGTCTTCGGTCAAGAAAGAGTTTGTGTTACACCTCCTCTCTCTCTCTCTCACACACACACACACACACACACACACGTTACTCTGGGGAAAGAGTTCACATGACGGCATGAGCATAATCAGGGTAAGAACGTCTGTAATAGTTCCATTATTTATGTTCAATTATATGAAATATCTTAAAGGCTAGAAGAAAAGACTGGTGTTTTCACACAACTTACACGCTTTGTAAATATTACGATAAGAAGCTTTTTATTTTTTGAAAATGAAAATATGTAATTATTTATAATCTTGGCTCTTAAAAATATTGTAAAAGCTAAAATGTGAGGTTAAAAATGTATAAAACCTGTTTTTGTAAAAACGTTGTAACAAAGTTATTTGTACTGTAAATTGTTGTTTTTTACAGTGGTTTAAGATGTATGGATATATAAAATGTTCATGTTTTTAGTGCATAAACATAGCCACTATGATCTTAAGACAGTATGAGCCACGAACGGCCAGTCTTTCCGGCATCAGATTAGGCCAATCTGCTTTTTTATGTAACTAATTTGAAACCGTTATAAACGCTCTTAAATATAAAAACACATGTTTAACCTGTAAGACTAGTCTAGACTGGCTCCAGGTCTTTAAAAGCCTTAAATGTGTTGCATAACCATGATCCCGATGTCATGTGATCACCTGCGGCCAATCACAGTCTCTTAAATACAGTTTCTTAATGTTTACGGATCTGGTTTAGTCGCTAATAGCGTCTCTAATGGGCTCATTAAAATGAGCCAAATATTTAATGAAAAGGAGAGTTAGAACCAGGTCAGCTCTAATTAAGATGTAAGGACTAATTACATGTGCGTGACTTTAATTAGAGAAGCCACAGTATGTGTGACATATAACATTACAAAACACAAGAGAGCGAGAGCAATGTCTTTATGAATATCCAACTTTATACATAGAGCTGTGTGATAACCTAGTTTATGGTTTTTAATGACCTTGTGTGTAATATTGAAGATATTTTGAGGGGTTTTTTTAACCTTTATTTTTTTCCTCAGGTCAATTTGACCCAATTTTTAAAAATTGAGTGTTCATCAGAGGGTCCAAGACCCCAGGACTTTAGTCGCACTTGAACCACGAATACACACACACAAATTAAATGGATTCGAGGAGTTTTGTGGTTGAAATTTTAAAAAGCAATAATCTGACCCGTTTAGGAATGAGAGGAATGCTTCAGTACACATAGAAAAACCTAGAAATACTCTGAATTCAAACTTTACCAAAAAATGATTGTATAATGTACATGTGTGTGTGAATGCACACTGAGAGGAACTGGCTTTAGGACCCAGCGGAACAGCTCCGGCTCCATATAGAGCTATACGCCCATCTAAAGGCATGAAATATCATATTATATTATTATTTTCCACAAGAGGTCGGCAGAGACGCCCAATGTACGATATTTTGAGCTGAATTAAATGATGGGTTATGCATGAAATTGAGAGTTATTTTGAATTTAAATTGAAAGAATGTGAGGAATCTACTTAAATATGCACATTTAATGCATTTATATGTAAGTACTTGCCAGCAGCCGTACCTCCCTGTAGCCCCAGACTGGTCCCCTACTGGAGCTGTGTGTGTGTGTGTGTGTGTGTGTGTGTGTGTGTGTGTGTGTGTGTGTGTAGCCCCAGACTGGTCCCCTACTGGAGCTGTGTGTGTGTGTGTGTGTGTGTGTGTGTGTGTGTGTGTGTAGCCCCAGACTGGTCCCCTACTGGAGCTGTGTGTGTGTGTGTGTGTGTGTGTGTGTGTGTGTGTGTGTGTGTAGCCCCAGACTGGTCCCCTACTGGAGCTGTGTGTGTGTGTGTGTGTGTGTGTGTGGCTGGATGGGAGACTCCTGGGGGAGTGTGTGTGTGTGTGTGTGTGTGTGTGTGTGTGTGTGTGTGTGTGTGTGTGTGTGTGTGTGTGTGTCTCGACCTGTGTGAAACCACTGTTTCTGCCTGTGTGTGTGTGTGTGTGTAGCCCCAGACTGGTCCCCTACTGGAGCTGTGTGTGTGTGTGTGTGTGTGTGTGTGTGTGTGTGTGTAGCCCCAGACTGGTCCCCTACTGGAGCTGTGTGTGTGTGTGTGTGTGTGTGTGTGTGTGTGTGTGTGTGTGTGTGTGTGTGTGTGTGTGGCTGGATGGGAGACTCCTGGGGGAGTGTGTGTGTGTGTGTGGCTGGATGGGAGACTCCTGGGGAAACCTGGTTGCTGCTGGAGGAGGTGTTAGTGAGGCCAGCAGGGGGCGCTGTTCACCCTGGGGTCTGTGTGGGTCCTAACGCCCCCTATAGTGAGGGGACACTGACTGTCTAAGAGCACCGTCCTGCGGATGAGGCGTTAAACCGAGGCCCTGACTCTCTGAGGTCATTGAGTCCCATGGCACTGCTGGTAAAGAGTAGCGGTGTAACCCGGTGTAACCCGGTGTAACCCGGACACACTCCCTCCATCGGCCCGCCAATCATGGCCTCCTGATAATCCCCATCCACTCAACTGGCCCTGACACTCTCCCTCCTCACCACTGTAGCTGGTGTGTGTGTGTGTGTGTGTGTGTGTCTCGACCTGTGTGAAACCACTGTTTCTGCCTGTGTGTGTGTATGTCCTCATGAATGCATTAACAGAGTGTGTGTGTGTGTGTGTGTGTGTGTGTGCAGGACGACAGCTCCATGTTCTTCCAGTTCGGTCCCTCCATCGAGCAGCAGGCGTCTGTTATTCTCAACATCATGGAGGAGTACGACTGGTACATCTTCTCCATCGTCACCACATACTACCCCGGGTACCAGGACTTCGTTACCAAGGTAACACACACACACACACACACACAAACACACACACACACACACTCACACACACACACACAGTGGTACATCTTCTCCATCGTCACCACATACTACCCCGGGTACCAGGACTTTGTTACCAAGGTAACACACACGCGCACACACACACACACACATACACACACTGGTACATCTTCTCCATCGTCACCACATACTACCCCGGGTACCAGGACTTCGTTACCAAGGTAACACACACACACACACGCACACAAGGACTACATTACCCATAAGCCATTGTCCTCATCACGCATGATTATCCACAGCTGTTTCTCATTAGCTTGTTTAGCCCAGCGTTCCCTCAGCTGTTCCTGCTGGAGTCTTGTGTAGTGGTGGGCAGATCGAGGCTTCGTGGGCATGTGCCGTATCCAAACACTGCCACACCCGTCTCCACGCTGACCCCTAGTGGTCAGAACAGTGTCAATGCAACAAAACCCCGGGCCAAACTTGCAGAAAAACTATTGCAAATGTTTTATTGAAAGTCAAATCTTTTTAAAATGCAATTATCTAATCATCTAATAAGATTGTCAAGTGTAAATATGTTCTTTTATCACTTGCCAGGGTTTGTTTAGTTTGTTCTACGAATGGCTCAGCTAAACAGGCCAATAAGACTATTAACTATCATTATACTATATCATTATACTAATGTCTAATTAAAACATCTACAAATGTATAAAACTGATCAGAGATCAGGTAAACCCACAGACACTTGTTCACTGGTTCTCAGTGCCTCCTCATGCTCAAGTGTTGACAGAGATCATCGCCCCCAGCGGTGAAACATTGACATTTCGAAGTGTTTGGAAACGTTTGTGACGTAATGAAGCCTCGTTTACTGAAATCACGTGACTCTGGCAGTTTGATACACGCTCCGAACCACTGATTCAGAACAAAAGATTCGTAAAGCCTTCGAAGCTTCATGAAGCAGTGTTTTGAAATTGCCATTACTACCTAAACCTTCGACAAGAACTCTATTGCATGTCTGCAAAATGTAGCTATTCACCCAAAACGTTTAATTCATGCTTCAAAACCCAGTTATTGTGTCAGGAAATTGGCCAATGGCACCAAAATAACAAGTGTTTTGTCATCGTGTGAGTCACAATGGTCAAAATGGTTCGATGTTTTTTCACCATGGAAATATTTGTTACTCTGTGTTAATGTGAGTTAATAAAATACAGCTGTCCATTGTTTGTTCATGTTAGTTCACAGTGCATTTGGTTGATTGGTAAGATTGTGATTAATCTTTCATTACAAAGGCAAGCCATTTGCCAATTTACCAGACATTACACACATTAAATGTCACAGGAATTTATGGAATATTCATGCATGTCTGGCAGATTTTGATCACTGAACGGATCGTTTTGCTTGTGAAACCTCACACGATGAAATATTGTTTATATGTTGTGAAGAGTTCATCAACTCATCAGTTTTGACCAACATTGACCAATCATTGTACTTACTCTTTTGCACACATGTGCCAAAACACATGCAATTTGCTTAAATCAATAAGGAAATTTAAATCCAATGTGAACGAGAAGCGAAGTGTTCAGAGACCTCACTCGAGAATGGGGCCAAAGCGATTGAGAAAAACTGTAAACCCCAACTAACTAGTTCAGCTGGAGTAATGCCCAGTCATGCTCAACAGCTCAGTTGATTGTCTCAACGTGCTTCGCTCATGTTGTGTGATCCGCCAGATCCGCAGCACGATCGAGAACAGTTTCGTGGGCTGGGAGCTGGAGGAGGTGCTCCTGCTGGACATGTCTGTGGACGACGGAGACGCTAAGATCCAGAACCAGCTGAAGAAGCTGCAGAGCCCCGTGATCCTGCTCTACTCCACTAAAGAGGAGGCCAACGTGATCTTCGAGGTGGCTCATTCTGTGGGCCTGACGGGCTACGGCTACACCTGGATCGTGCCGTCTCTGGTGGCGGGAGACGCCGACCACATCCCGCCGGAGTTTCCCACAGGTGTGTGTGTGTGTGTGTGTCTCTGAAGTATGTGTCTGGGTCTGTGAGGTGTGTGTGTGGGTCTCTTGAGGTGTGTGTGTGTGTCTCTGAGGTGTGTGTTGACGGGTCTCTGAGGTGTGTGTGTGTGTGGGTCTCTGAGGTGTGTGTGGACAGGTCTCTGAGGTGTGTGTGGACAGGTCTCTGAGGTGTGTGTGTGGGTCTGTGAGGTGTGTGTGTGTTTGGATGGGTTTCTGAGATCAGGGCTTTGGTATGTGTGGACGGGACTCTGAGCTCAAAGCTGAGGTGTGTGTGGACGGGTCTCTGAGATCAGGGCTGAGGTGTGTGTGTGTGGACGGGTCTGTGAGATCAGGGCTGAGGTGTGTGTGGACGGGACTCTGAGCTCAAGGCTGAGGTGTGTGTGTGGACGGGTCTCTGAGATCAGGGATGAGGTGTGTGTGGACGGGACTCTGAGCTCAGGGCTGAGGTGTGTGTGGACGGGTCTCTGAGATCAGGGCTGAGGTGTGTGGACGGGTCTCTGAGCTCAGGGCTGAGGTGTGTGTGGACGGGTCTCTTAGATCAGGGCTGAGGTGTGTGTGTGGATGGGACTCTGAGCTCAAGGCTGAGGTGTGTGTGTGGACGGGTCTTTGAGATCAGGGATGAGGTGTGTGTGGACGGGACTCTGAGATCAGGGCTGAGGTGTGTGTGGACGGGACTCTGAGCTCAGGGCTGAGGTGTGTGTGTGTGGAAGGGTCTCTGAGCTCAGGGCTGAGGTGTGTGTGGACGGGTCTCTGAGCTCAAAGCTGAGGTGTGTGTGGACGGGTCTCTGAGCTCAAAGCTGAGGTGTGTGTGGACGGGTCTCTGAGCTCAAAGCTGAGGTGTGTGTGGACGGGTCTCTGAGCTCAAAGCTGAGGTGTGTGTGGACGGGTCTCTGAGCTCGAAGCTGAGGTGTGTGTGGACGGGTCTCTGAGCTCAAAGCTGAGGTGTGTGTGGACGGGTCTCTGAGCTCAGGGCTGAGGTGTGTGTGGACGGGTCTCTGAGATCAGGGCTGAGGTGTGTGTGTGGACGGGTCTCTGAGCTCAGGGATGAGGTGTTTGTGGACGGGACTCTGAGCTCAGGGCTGAGGTGTGTGTGGACGGGTCTCTGAGATCAGGGCTGAGGTGTGTGTGGACGGGACTCTGAGCTCAGGGCTGAGGTGTGTGTGTGTGGACGGGACTCTGAGCTCAGGGCTGAGGTGTGTGTGGACGGGTCTCTGAGATCAGGGCTGAGGTGTGTGTGGACGGGTCTCTGAGATCAGGGCTGAGGTGTGTGGACGGGTCTCTGAGCTCAGGGCTGAGGTGTGTGTGCACGGGACTCTGAGATCAGGGCTGAGGTGTGTGTGTGTGGACGGGACTCTGAGCTCAGGGCTGAGGTGTGTGTGTGTGGACGGGTCTCTGAGCTCAAAGCTGAGGTGTGTGTGGACGGGTCTCTGAGCTCAAAGCTGAGGTGTGTGTGGACGGGTCTCTGAGCTCAGGGCTGAGGTGTGTGTGCACGGGACTCTGAGATCAGGGCTGAGGTGTGTGTGTGTGGACGGGACTCTGAGCTCAGGGCTGAGGTGTGTGTGTGTGGACGGGTCTCTGAGCTCAAAGCTGAGGTGTGTGTGGACGGGTCTCTGAGCTCAGGGCTGAGGTGTGTGTGGACGGGTCTCTGAGCTCAGGGCTGAGGTGTGTGTGGACGGGTCTCTGAGCTCAGGGCTGAGGTGTGTGTGGACGGGTCTCTTAGATCAGGGCTTTGGTGTGTGTGGACGGGTCTCTGAGATCAGGGCTGAGGTGTGTGTGGACGGGTCTCTGAGATCAGGGCTGAGGTGTGTGTGGACGGGTCTGTGAGATCTGGGCTTTGGTGTGTGTGGACGGGACTCTGAGCTCAGGGATGAGGTGTGTGTGGACGGGTCTCTGAGATCAGGGCTGAGGTGTGTGTGGACGGGTCTCTGAGATCAGGGCTGAGGTGTGTGTGGACGGGTCTGTGAGATCAGGGCTTTGGTGTGTGTGGACGGGACTCTGAGCTCAGGGCTGAGGTGTGTGTGGACGGGTCTCTGAGCTCAGGGATGAGGTGTGTGTGGACGGGTCTCTGAGATCAGGGCTGAGGTGTGTGTGGACGGGTCTCTGAGATCAGGGATGAGGTGTGTGTGGACGGGTCTCTGAGATCAGGGCTGAGGTGTGTGTGTGGACGGGTCTCTGAGCTCAGGGATGAGGTGTGTGTGGACGGGTCTCTGAGCTCAGGGATGAGGTGTGTGTGGACGGGTCTCTGAGATCAGGGCTGAGGTGTGTGTGGACGGGTCTCTGAGCTCAGGGATGAGGTGTGTGTGGACGGGTCTCTGAGATCAGGGCTGAGGTGTGTGTGGACGGGACTCTGAGCTCAGGGCTGAGGTGTGTGTGGACGGGACTCTGAGCTCAGGGCTGAGGTGTGTGTGTGGACGGGTCTCTGAGATCAGGGATGAGGTGTGTGTGGACGGGACTCTGAGCTCAGGGCTGAGGTGTGTGTGGACGGGACTCTGAGCTCAGGGCTGAGGTGTGTGTGGACGGGTCTCTGAGCTCAGGGCTGAGGTGTGTGTGGACGGGTCTCTTAGATCAGGGCTTTGGTGTGTGTGGACGGGTCTCTGAGATCAGGGCTGAGGTGTGTGTGTGGACGGGTCTCTGAGATCAGGGCTGAGGTGTGTGTGGACGGGACTCTGAGATCAGGGCTGAGGTGTGTGTGTGTGGACGG
>NW_026606846.1:172500-180000 GCF_029890125.1 Rhinichthys klamathensis goyatoka | reverse complement strand
GTCCCGCGGGACCCGGCGGGACTCAATCCCAATGCAGCCCTCTATTTGTGAGTCATGAGTCTGTGTTCGTGAGTTTTGAGTCTGTGTTCGTGAGTCATGAGTCTGTGTTCGTGAGTCATGAGTCTGTGTTCGGGAGTCACGAGTCTGTGTTCGTGAGTCATGAGTCTGTGTTTGTGAGTCATGAGTCTGTGTTCGTGAGTCATGAGTCTGTGTTCGTGAGTCATGAGTCTGTTCGTGAGTCATGAGTCTGTGTTCGTGAGTCATGAGTCTGTGTCCGTGAGTCATGAGTCTGTGTTCGTGAGTCATGAGTCTGTGTTTGTGAGTCATGAGTCTGTGTCCGTGAGTCATGAGTCTGTGTTCGTGAGTCATGAGTCTGTGTTCGTGAGTCATGAGTCTGTGTTCATGAGTCTGTGTTCGTGAGTCATGAGTCTGTGTTTGTGAGTCATGAGTCTGTGTTCGGGAGTCATGAGTCTGTATTCGTGAGTCATGAGTCTGTGTTCGTGAGTCATGAGTCTGTGTTCGTGAGTCATGAGTCTGTGTTTGTGAGTCATGAGTCTGTGTGCGTGAGTTATGAGTCTGTGTTCGTGAGTCATGAGTCTGTGTTCGTGAGTCATGAGTCTGTGTTCGGGAGTCATGAGTCTGTATTCGTGAGTCATGAGTCTGTGTTCGTGAGTCATGAGTCTGTGTTCGGGAGTCATGAGTCATGAGTCTGTGTTCGGGAGTCATGAGTCTGTGTTTGTGAGTCATGAGTCTGTGTTCGTGAGTCATGAGTCTGTGTTCGGGAGTCATGAGTCTGTGTTCGTGAGTCATGAGTCTGTGTTCGTGAGTTATGAGTCTGTGTTCGTGAGTCATGAGTCTGTGTTCGGGAGTCATGAGTCTGTGTTCGTGAGTTATGAGTCTGTGTTCGGGAGTCATGAGTCACGAGTCTGTGTTCGTGAGTCATGAGTCTGTGTTTGTGAGTCATGAGTCTGTGTTCGGGAGTCATGAGTCTGTGTTCGGGAGTCATGAGTCACGAGTCTGTGTTCGTGAGTCATGAGTCTGTGTTTGTGAGTCATGAGTCTGTGTTCGGGAGTCATGAGTCTGTGTTTGTGAGTCATGAGTCTGTGTTCGGGAGTCATGAGTCTGTGTTTGTGAGTCATGAGTCTGTGTTCGGGAGTCATGAGTCTGTGTTTGTGAGTCATGAGTCTGTGTTCGTGAGTCATGAGTCTGTGTTTGTGAGTCATGAGTCTGTGTTTGTGAGTCATGAGTCTGTGTTCATAACTCTGTGAATCAAATACTGAAGAGAATGACATCGAACCATCAGAGGAGAAACGTCATGTGACTGATGTGTGTGTGTGTGTGTGTGTGCAGGTGGGCAAGTGGGAGAACGGCTCTCTGAGCATGAAGTATCACGTGTGGCCACGCTTCGAGCTGTACTCCGGCTCAGAGAACCGCGAGGACGATCATCTGTCCATCGTGACGCTGGAGGAGGCGCCGTTCGTGATCGTGGAGGACGTGGATCCGCTGAGCGGGACCTGCATGAGGAACACCGTGCCCTGCCGAAAGCAGCTCAAAACACTGTAAACACACACACACACACACACACTCTTCTGACCCAGTTCCTCCCAGAGCGGTTTCAGTGATCCCATCACAAGCGCTTTAAAGCCCGTTCCCATGGGACAAAACATCTCCGTGTATTTATAAGAGTGTTCGTTAATATAAAACTGAAGGATGTTTATGGTTAATGCAGAAACCTGTCAATCACTAACCTGTCTTTCTCCATTTCTGTCATCTGTCTATCCTTCTATCTGTCTATCTATCTATCCTACTATCTGTCTATCTATCTATCTATCTATCTATCTATCTCTCTATCTATTTATCTATCTATTTATCTATCTATCTATCTATCTATCTATCTATCTATCTATCTATCTATCTATCTATCTATCTATCTATCTATCTATCTATCATCTCTCTATCTATCTATCCTTCTATCTATCTATCTCTCCATCAGTAATAAGACGAGTGAGCCTCCGGTCTACATCAAGCGCTGCTGTAAAGGTTTCTGTATCGACATCCTGAAGAAGATCGCCAAGTCTGTGAAGTTCTCGTACGATCTTTATCTGGTGACCAACGGCAAACATGGCAAGAAGATCAACGGCACGTGGAACGGGCTGGTGGGAGAGGTATGAGTTTCAGATCAATAATACATGAAGTAAAGAGTCGTCATCAGTGTTCTGTGTGTGTGTGTGTGTGTGTGTGTGTGTCTGTGTGTGTGTGTGTTACTTACTATTTATAATTAGCTGTCTATAAAAACAATCAAAGTCTTTGAGTTTGCAGTGTCCCCATTTAGATCTGTGTGTGTGTGTGTGTGTGTGTGTGTGTGTGTGTGTGTGTGTGTGTGTGTGTGTGTGTGTGTGTGTGTGTGTGTGTGTGTGTGTGTGTGTTAAAATATTACATTACACTACATTTCACACACTGCCATCCCATCGAAACACACACACGCACGCACAAACACACACACACACACACACGCACACACACACACACACACACACACACTCGTTCGTGCCCCAGTTTAGTCATATGAAGTTCAGGTATTTAGAGCTAAAATTACCAACAGACAGAGAGAGAGAGAGAGAGAGAGAGAGAGAGAGAGAGAGAGAGAGACAGAGAGAGAGAGAGAGAGAGAGAGAGAGAGAGAGACAGAGAGAGAGAGAGAGAGAGAGAGAGAGAGAGAGAGAGAGAGAGAGAGAGAGAGACAGTGTGATAACCCACTTACTGTGTGTTGTTGATCTAGAAACTCTCGTCTCTCTCTGCTTCATGTCTTCACATCTCTCCTCATGAACACCGTGCAGCAGTGAATGCTGGGAATGAAGCTAACTCTCGAAGTGTGTGCGTGACGCAGTGTGTTTAGCTGATGTTCTCCAGGAGTGCTGTGATTGGTCAGTCCCTCGATCGGCTTCGGGAAGTTTGATCTGCGGTCTCTATAAAGGCTGGTCGTAGTATGCACAGATGAGGAACACGGGAACTGTCACGCGCACACTACAGGCGGTGTCGCATCCTCACGAAGTTGATCATTTCATTCCTCTAGTCTTGCCAGCGGCTCAGCACTCGTTTTCTTTGTCTTTAGCTGTTTGATTAACATTAATGCGCTGCTCTGGAATTATTAACTATTGTAATCTTAATTGTAAGGATTGATCTGTATTTAATTTGTTCATGGAAGACCATCCAGTATTATTTTACATTTGATTTCTTATTAAATTTATTTAGTATTTCTAACCTCGATACTGTTAGACCTGTTACCTGAAAAAACGTAAAGCACTGTTTATTTTATTTGTATCTTTATTCTATTTTATTTACTTGTTATTATTACTGACTGTTTACTTGTATTTTTTTGTGAATTCTTTAAAGTTTGAAATCAAACTGGTGCTGTGTGTGTAAGCTA
Organism: Rhinichthys klamathensis goyatoka; assembly: GCF_029890125.1. Taxonomy (NCBI): domain Eukaryota; kingdom Metazoa; phylum Chordata; class Actinopteri; order Cypriniformes; family Leuciscidae; genus Rhinichthys; species Rhinichthys klamathensis. Next base: position 176,573 of record NW_026606846.1, on the reverse strand, counting down.
ATGTGCAACAATTTCCTTATTGTAAAAACAAAAATGCACTGCATAGTCAGATCAAACATTTAAATACATTTAAATATGCGAATGAGGCATTATGAAATTAAATATGCGCTCATTTTCATAAATATCCAGAAAAGAATTCTGAAGATTTGATAAAGCCAGGTTGAACAGTTGGGATCAAATCTAATGTGTGTCAGTATATTAGATCCAGTCTTAAGGGGGATCTGTTATGCAAAATTCACTTAAAAACACCCACTCCTCTTTTTTAACCATCATAAATCATAACCTGTGTCTCAGAATGAGCTGTTTGCAGATTCAATGCAATGTGACATCACATTGCACAGACCCCACCCACGACTGTGACATCACATTGCACAGACCCCACCCACGACTGCTGACGGACTCCACCCTATTCACACAGACCCCACCCACGACTGCTGACGGACTCCACCCTATTCACACAGACCCCACCCACGACTGCTGACGGACTCCGCCCTATTCACACAGACCCCGCCCACGGCTGCTGACGGACTCCACCCTATTCACACAGACCCCGCCCACGACTGCTGACGGACTCCGCCCTATTCACACAGACCCCGCCCATGACTGCTGACGGACTCCGCCCTATTCACACAGACCCCACCCACGACTGCTGACGGACTCCGCCCTATTCACACAGACCCCGCCCACGACTGCTGACGGACTCCGCCCTATTCACACAGACCCCGCCCATGACTGCTGACGGACTCCGCCCTATTCACACAGACCCCGCCCATGACTGCTGACGGACTCCGCCCTATTCACACAGACCTCGCCCACGACTGCTGACGGACTCCGCCCTATTCACACAGACCCCGCCCACGACTGCTGACGGACTCCGCCCTATTCACACAGACCCCGCCCACGACTGCTGACGGACTCCGCCCTATTCACACAGACCCCGCCCACGACTGCTGACGGACTCCGCCCTATTAGCACAGACCCCACCCACGACTGCTGACGGACTCCGCCCTATTAGCACAGACCCCACCCACGACTGCTGACGGACTCCGCCCTATTAGCACAGACCCCACCCACGACTGCTGACGGACTCCGCCCTATTCACATAGACCCCGCCCATGGCTGCTGACGGACTCCGCCCTATTCACACAGACCCCGCCCATGACTGCTGACGGACTCCGCCCTATTCACATAGACCCCGCCCATGACTGCTGACGGACTCCACCCTATTCACACAGACCCCACCCACGACTGCTGACGGACTCCGCCCTATTCACACAGACCCCACCCACGACTGCTGACGGACTCCGCCCTATTCACATATACCCCGCCCACAACTGCTGACGGACTCCACCCTATTCACACAGACCCCGCCCATGACTGCTGACGGACTCCACCCTATTGACACAGACCCCGCCCATGACTGCTGACGGACTCCGCCCTATTCACATAGACCCCGCCCATGACTGCTGACGGACTCCGCCCTATTCACACAGACCCCGCCCATGACTGCTGACGGACTCCGCCCTATTCACATAGACCCCGCCCATGACTGCTGACGGACTCCACCCTATTCACATAGACCCCGCCCACGACTGCTGACGGACTCCGCCCTATTAGCACAGACCCCACCCACGACTGCTGACGGACTCCGCCCTATTCACACAGACCCCACCCACGACTGCTGACGGACTCCGCCCTATCAGCACAGACCCCACCCACGACTGCTGACGGACTCCGCCCTATTCACATAGACCCCGCCCATGGCTGCTGACGGACTCCACCCTATTCACACAGACCCCGCCCATGACTGCTGACGGACTCCGCCCTATTCACATAGACCCCGCCCTTGACTGCTGACGGACTCCACCCTATTCACACAGACCCCACCCACGACTGCTGACGGACTCCGCCCTATTCACACAGACCCCACCCACGACTGCTGACGGACTCCACCCTATTCACATATACCCCGCCCACAACTGCTGACGGACTCCACCCTATTCACATATACCCCGCCCACGACTGCTGACAGACTCCACCCTATTCACATATACCCCGCCCACAACTGCTGACAGACTCCGCCCTATTCGCATATACCCCGCCCACGACTGCTGACGGACTCCGCCCTGTTCGCATATACCCCGCCCACAACTGCTGACAGACTCCGCCCTATTCACATATACCCCCGCCCACGACTGCTGACGGACTCCGCCCTGTTCGCATAAGCCCCGCCCACAACTGCTGACGGACTCCGCCCTATTAGATAGCCCCGCCCACAGTGAGCTGCACACAGTCCGCCATTTTTATCTCATCACCAGAGCGTTTAAGAGCAGTATTCAAGTAAGAAATGTATTCTTATTAAAGCTACTAAAGTTATTCAGTCAAGAGTGAGTGATTTTCTGTTTTTCTTTAGTTGTTTGATTCATATTAACAGCATATATAGCAGTAGGTATATTACACTGCTGTCGCTTTAATACGCAGATCTAATATTCACATGCGATTTCTTTCCCTGCACACACACATAACCGACTGTGTTTATCTGAACTTTGTGTTTTCAACATAACCTTGTGTGTATTTGACAGTTTAAGCTCAATAAGACGTGAAAGAGAACTTAGTCTAACACTCACAGGACACTCCGTCTGACATCCAGCTCTCTGTGTGTGTGATTCGGTGTGTGTGCGCTCAGGAAACCACATTTCAGAAGTTTAGACTGGTATGGCTTTAAAAGAATGCAGATAATAAACTTTCATGATGAAGAACTGCAATGTCTCGTTCGGTGAGAGCGATAGAGATGATAATCAATTCAAACAGGCTCCGCCCTCTTCTGGATAGGGGGCGGAGCAGCAGCTCATTTGCATTTAAAGAGACATGCTCGGAAACAGCGTGTTTTTCCTTCCACTCAATAATGGCCATATACAACATGCTATAATAACTGATCTGTGGGCAATTCTGAGCTGAAACTCACACACACATTCTGGGGACAGTGAGACGTATATTAGATCTATAAAGTGGGGTATAATAGTTCCTCTTTAATAACCCTGCTGTCATTAATGTTATTTGATGTCTGCATGAGTTCAGTCCAGTACATGCATTTATATCACTTCTCTACACCAATCATAATTGAAAAGCTACATAAGTGTACTAATGTTAAGACACACATTTCTGAATTGTAGTGTGTGTGTGTGTGTGTGTGTGTTTAGGTGGTGCTGAAGAACGCTCACATGGCTGTCGGTTCGCTGACCATCAACGAGGAGAGGTCAGAGGTCATCGATTTCTCCGTGCCGTTCATCGAGACGGGCATCAGTGTCATGGTGTCGAGGAGCAACGGCACTGTGTCTCCGTCAGCGTTCCTCGGTGAGACTCACACACACACACACACACACACACACATCACATGTCTGTCACATGTGTGTGACGTGTGTGTGTGTCTCTGCTGGTGTGTATGTGTGACGTCTGTGTGTGTGTGTGTGTGTGTGTTCTCGTCCCCAGAGCCCTTCAGTGCTGACGTGTGGATCATGATGTTCGTGATGCTCCTGCTGGTGTCGGCCATCGCTGTCTTCGTGTTCGAGTACTTCAGTCCTGTGGGTTACAACCGCCGTCTCATTGACGGCCGAGGTGAGACACACACACACACACACACACACACACGACTTCAGTCCTGTGGGTTACAACCGCCGTCTCATTGACGGCCGAGGTGAGACACACACACACACACACACACACACACGACTTCAGTCCTGTGGGTTACAACCGCCGTCTCATTGACGGCCGAGGTGAGACACACACACACACACACACACACACGACTTCAGTCCTGTGGGTTACAACCGCCGTCTCATTGACGGCCGAGGTGAGACACACACACACACACACACACACACACGACTTCAGTCCTGTGGGTTACAACCGCCGTCTCATTGACGGCCGAGGTGAGACACACACACACACACACACACACACACGACTTCAGTCCTGTGGGTTACAACCGCCGTCTCATTGACGGCCGAGGTGAGACACACACACACACACACACACACACACGACTTCAGTCCTGTGGGTTACAACCGCCGTCT